>NC_058381.1:49484230-49802564 GCF_018350175.1 Felis catus | reverse complement strand
GTTCCGTTTGATAAAGATGTTTGTGCGCACGAAACAACACTGGGTGAAAGAGCGTTTACCTCCAACGCACACGCTAGGATTACGAGTGATGGTCAGAGTGTGCCGGGGGGGGGGGGGGGGGGGGGGGGGGAGGGGGGGCAGACCAGAGAGGAAGACACCCCTCACGGGTTTTTGCTGGGCGGGAGGGGTAGGCTTTCCTCGGCTTGCCAGATGTCCCACGGGGCACTGGGCGCGTGCTTTTAACCCGATGCGGAAGCGGGCACGTCTGCAAGCGTGCACAGAGGCGCAGGTGGACGCACGTACGTAAAGCCACCTGCACGCGGGGTCCCACCCACCAGGAGTCCCGCGATGGCCACGGACACGTTCGTGGGCACGTGTGGACACACGTACGCGCACACGCATCCTGAGATTCGGTACCTCCCCTCTTCCTCCTTAAAGAAACCCATCCTCTCCTCCCAGTGAATTGCATACCCCTGTCCCACATTTGGAAAGAGAAACCATCTCTATGCATTTTATGTCGTTGTCAGAAACGAACTCGGCCGCACGCATCAACGTTTACTGTTCTGCGACAAGTCAAGCTCTCCTGGCCTTCGGGAATGGGAAGTACAGATTCCCTCCTTCACCATTTCTCACTCAACGACAAGTGTAAGGCTCTCAGGGGCAAGGCAGTTTTTAATGAGATTTCTTTGCAGGGTTTTCTTTTTTTGTAACCACAGCTTCCTGCTTATCTTTGCACTAATTTCCTCTGATAAATTATAGTTCCAGAGAAGGGCCTAATAGAAAATGGTAGTTTGCTACTTATATAACCACTTCCCCCTTTTGTTCTTCCCCTCATTTACTTTGTATCTTTCTATTATGTTGAAGCCAATGGCACACTGCAACTTGCGTAAACAGATGGGGCAAAGGTTGAGGGGGCGCCGGTCGGCTTCTTCCAAGTGGTTGGAGCCCTGCATTAGGCATGCGAGCCACTGGCAGTGTCGGAGTCCAAATATGTGTCCGATCTCGTGGGTTAAAGTCTGCAAGACATTCACATCAAAGCTTTATGGCGCCCCCATCATCAGTGGGTTAGCCCTTCCTTCTTTTTCTTTTCCAAGAAACAAGGGTAGGGGAGGCAACTCCCTTACCATCATCACCAAAACTTCAACCTGCCCCCAAACTTAATCCTTCATTTCCCTACTTACACTGCCTTCCTTCCTAGACTTAATTTCTTAAGTATACCTGCAGCCGGGTTGCCCAGCCTTGAGACCCCTGACATATTGGGTAGGATCATTCTTTGTGTGTGTGGGGGGGGGAGGGGGGAACAGCAGTCCTGGGCGCTGTAGGATACTTAGCACCATCCACAGCCTCTACTCAACTGTGCCAACCAGAAACGTCTCTAGACATTGCCAAAAAGTCCCCAGGCGGGGGGGGGGGGGGGCAAGATCACCCCAGCCTGAGAGCCATGCTCCAGATTCTGGGTCCTTTCTCCCAGGGATGCTGAGTCGGTAGGTTTGGAAGGAAGGGGGCTCCCGTCTCCACGTTAACGAGCACACCAGCGGATGCTGATGCAGGGTACACACGCGGAAAACACTGTTCCAGGCAGTGTAGCTCTCAAACCTGAAGAGGTGGCTAGGAATGAAGGCAGAACTTCCCAGCTGCAGGAAATGCCTATGTCTCCGGCTAAGGAAAAGGGGAAAAATCAGGAAACAGGCTCTCCAAAGAGCACGAGTTGGGGAGATTAATCAGGAGCTGTCAGTGGAGCTAACCTCAGTAGGAGGTAGCCTGGGGCCCAAGAGGAAGCCATTCTCAAGACACCTGCCAGCAGAGGCCCTCCAAGAGCGGCTTTACTTGATGACCACAAGTTCAAAGAGGCAGTTACTTACTCATGCCAGACTTCTGGAATTGAACTAGTGGTGAGGATGTGGGGCTGTACATAACTGAGGCTGTACATAACTAACAGGGCATAATGCCAGCACAGATACTGTAAATGTCACTATCAAGGTATCCATTTAAATTGTTTTTATCGGTAATTTCAGGCAAACACGATGTCCATCAAAAGCATACGAATGATACAAATTCATTTATCATATTACCTTAAGGACTGCTGACATACAATTTAGGGAATTAAGAGCTCTCTGGGGCGCCTGCGTGGCTCAGTTGGTTAAGCGTCCGACCTGATCTCGGCTCAAGTCACGATCTCACCGTTTGGTGAGTTCGAGCCTCTCATCGGGCTCTGCGCTGGCAGCGTGGAGCCTGCTTGGGATTCTGTCTCTCTCTCTCTGCCTGTCTGTCTTTCTCTCAAAAACAAATAAATAAACATGGGAGGGGGGAAGAGCTCTTTAAAAAATACTCCTGTTGGATTTTTTTTTCTCAACAACTCACCTTACAGGAACGAAGCAGCAGAACACTGGTCACTTGAGGAGTGTAATAGTTATCGAAAACTGCATAGTCACTCGAGGATCCTTTCTGCAGCTTGCTCACTCTGCCTTCGTAGCGGGAGCTGTAAAAATCACTGCCATACCTGGCAAAGCTGAATATCCCCACACCTACAAAAGGAGGACAAGCGGCAAGAGAAAGGGAGCAAGATTCCTGAAGGACAAACCAACAAGGAGAGCCCGCCCGGGCGTCTCGTCTGCGCTCCCATGTGCCCACGGTCTCATGTGCTTGAGGTTTGCCAAGACGGAGGTGGCCGTCGGCCCCGGGTTTCCCTACCCAAGTCTGCCGCTGCTGTCCAATTTGCCCTGCCCTGTAAAACACAAAGGGCTCGAGGTTCAAATTCTCGAGAAATCGGGAGTTCCAGAGGTTTTTGTTCCCCGCGGAAGAAGTCTTTTTTTTCCCCCACAACAGTCCAAACCAAGTACTCCAAGAGGAACGCTGAAAAATGGGCCACACACACCCATGACCTCACTCTTATTTTTTTTTTAAGTTAATTTATTTCTTTTTAGAGCAACAGAGACAGAGCACGTGGAGGAGGGGCAGGCAGAGGAGGAGAGACGGAATCCCAAGCAGGCTCCACGCCGTCAGCACAGAGCCCAAGGCGGGGCTCGATCTCACGGACTGTGACATCACGACCTGAGCCGAAACCAAGGGTCGGACGCTTAACTGACTGCGCCACCCAGGCGCCCCAACTTTACTCTTTAAGAACACGACAAACGTGGGCAGTCGGGTGGCTCAGCCGGTTAACCGTGTGACTCTTGGTTTCGGCTCAGCTCACGATCTCACGGTTTGTGGGATCGAGCCCTCCATCGGGCTCTGCGCTCACAGCATGGAACCTGCTTGGAATCCTCTCTCCTTCTCTCTCTGCCCCTTACCAGCTCGTGCTCTGTCTCTGTCTCAAAATAAATAAATAAATAAACTTACAAAAAAAAAAAAAAAAAAAAAAGAACACAATAAACCGATCTCTAGGTCCTGTGTGTCGGGGAGAGTCCCTGGATGTCCCTGGTACCAGGCTGAGGAAAACCGCCGTGCGACCGCCCTGATGCTTGGAGACCATGCCCGAGACCACGCCTAGAGACAGACCCTCTCCCCTCCTGCCCTTCCTCGCTCACAACACAACTGTACTATGTGGCTGCCGTCGGGTGACCAGAATAAACACCCTCGTAACTGACTTCCTGTTACCCTGAGGCTGGTAGCAACCACCTCTGCACAGGTGGAGAACAGGCTTTGCTGCACAGCTCGTTCTAAAGGGCACGGCTTTATGACGGCACGTGTTGACATGATCACTTTTATTTGTCTCTTTCAGTTGTTACTTGAAAGTAATAAGGATTTTTTTTTTTTTTGTCAAAGAAATGAATTCACAGTAAGTTTGTCCAATCCAACCTGATCCAAAGAGAATGTTCCTCACCCCACCCTTGGAACATGTCGCCTTGTATTTGATATTTAGAGAGAGAGAGAGAGAGAGAGAGAGAGAGCGCATTCTGAAAGTTAAGAAAACACTAAATCTATTCATGTCACGGCTGACCTCCTCTGTCCTCTCGCCAAGGAAGTGTGAGCATATTTCATTAGAACACCTCTAGCGAGAACATTCCTCCTGATAATCCTACAAATGGAAGGTTATTTTCTTTAGTAATTAAATATTTCTCCATTTTAAAATCCCCATCTTCATAAACTTGGAGAGAACAGTCACTTGTAGCAAGATACTGTCTCACTGCCTGGCCGATCAGTCCTGCAAGCCTGTATCTTCTCTGAGGCCATGCAGCAGTTAAGAAACTTACTTAAAAAGGGGGTGGGGGGTGGGCTGCCTGGGTGGCTCAGGCGGCTCCTGGCTCCTGTTGGTGAGTTCGAGCCCTGTGTCAGGCTCTGGTGCTGACAGCTGGGAGCCCGGAGCCTGGAGCCTGCCGGATTGTGTGTGTGTGTCTCTCTCTCTCTGCCCCCTCCCCTGCTCAGGCACACGCGTGCGCTCTGTTTCTCTCAATAAATAAACACTAAAAAAAAAATTTTTTTAAAGGGAGGGCAGGGGGGTTAAAGTAGAAACATTTTGGGAAAATGCCTCCTGCCCTCTTGAAATGCAGAAGATGAATCAGCTGGCAATGTCCAGATAAATTGTTTTAAATTTTTAAGGTTTCTGTCTCTGTCAGGTAAATAATAAAAGGGGACATAAAAGTTTAGCTCGTAAAAATTTACTTCCGATAGAAAGACAGCTCATACAAAAGTCAGAAAGACAGCAGTGACCAGAGTCTCTCCTGGAGACTCTGGGGAGGGGGCGCCATAGGAATGTAAATGGAGAAACCCCCATGAAGGAGTAAGGGGGATGAACAGGTTCTGTGGTGCCCTGGGTCCCCCCCCCCCCCACCGACCCGATCAATGTGTCAGAGATGGAGATACCTAACAAAGAAACATTTGTTAAAGACAGAGAACACCTAGACAGTCCACAAACTGGAACTCAGAACAGGTACAGTCCCAGGTACCTATTCCCCACCCCCACATTGCTAACAGACAACCACTCCCCTTAGTGCATTGGACTGTCCCCCTCCAACTTGTCAGATCCTAGGGGACGAAGGTAGAGAGATGACAGCAAAAAGGGAGGGGTGCGGAGGAAAGAAGTGGACAGAAGGGAAGAAGAAAAAAAATTGGGCAAAAATAGGATTTGCTTCCAGATCCTTTCCCGCCCCCAGTATCACCATGCAGAATCCCTGATGAGTCAAGGTGACCACATCTTAAATCAAAACCTGGAGTCGACTTTTTCACAAAAATAAAATAACAAGACGTCATGAGACACAGGATAAGAAGCATACACCTGTACATCAGCCTATAGTTTCCTGTCTATATGAGAGAACTAAGAATTGAAAAGCAATTAGCAAGACTTTCACTTACGTTAATGACAGTTCAAACATCCTTACTGGACTTCATTCACCTTGCTACCCAGTTTCGGACACCTACTGTCTGCCGTGCTGAACGCCTTATATATATGCCAGGCATATATACACAGTTTACGTATCCACGCTGTTTATGTATCAGCACTGTTAGGTAACCCATCGCAAAAGGGCTCTCTGAAATAGGTATTGTCAGGGGCGCCTGGGGGGCTTAGTCAGTTAAGCCTCCGGCTCTCGACTCTGGCTCAGGTCACGATCTCACGGTTCCTGAGTTCAAGCCCCCACATCAGGCCCTATGCTGACAGTGTGGGGTCTACTGGGGATTCTCTCTCTCCCTCTGCTCCTTCCCCCAAAACTTAAAAAAAAATCGGTATTATTGGCCTCAAGGTCACGTAGGTAGTGAATGGCTGAGCGGGGCAGGGACCCAGGTCATCAGAATCTATCCACAGCGCATTTCCCACACCAGCATGATGCTCCAGAAATACCATACAGCCTGTAGTACCAAAATTATAACTGGCTGGAACTTTTTCCCTCTATCAACATCTTCCAGTATTCTCAAGTTGAGGATATTTCTACCAATAATGTCAAAAAGGAGTACCATCTGTCAAAGAGGCCTGTCCAAAGACAAAATTCCAGGAGTCTCTTGGGTAAAGATCAATCATCGTTATTCCCACAATACAGAAGGCGTCTTCAGGTTTCTTCTTTTTTAAGAACTTCAGGATGTGCCCTATTTAAAAAGGGATGCGTGTGTGAGATACGTACATCCATACGTGTCTCTCCATATACACCTATGTATAGATCTCCTGTACTCAGTTCAAATCGTAAAGCTGTTTAATTTACCTGCGTGAATTTGTAGGTTTTGTGTGTTATCATTGACTCTAAAGGAACACCTCGTGGCAGAGACAGGAACTGGTTCTAGGAGTTTCACTGTTAAGCCGTAGAAAAATGCTTCACAGTAACCCTTGAGCCATTTAATATATTCTTCACTGATAATTCTGGTGTTGCCTAGAGAGCCTGTAAGGTGGAAGAACATGTAAAGTCAGACTCGAAGATGATTGAAACATGCAGTCTTTTTTTTTTTTTTAATTTTTTTTAACCTTTATTTATTTTTTTGAGACAGAGAGAGGCAGAGCATGAATGGGGGAGGGTCAGAGAGAGAGGGAGACACAGAATCCGAAACGGGCTCCAGGCTCTGAGCTGTCAGCACAGAGCCCGATGCGGGGCTCGAACTCACAGACCCTGAGATCATGACCTGAGCCGAAGTCGGACGCTCAACCGTGCCACCCAGGCACCCCAAACCATTCAGTCTTTACCTCAGTCTCTAATTAGAAACTGAAATTAGAAGCAAATGGGACTCTAAATCTTTAATAAACCTCTATCGCTCATTGATGTGAATATGAATTAGAAACAAAATGTCCTCTTTTAAGGCAATTTGGGTACAACACTTCCACCACTGTGATGAATGTCAGAAATGATCATGGGGCACCTGGGTGGCTCAGTCGGTTGAGCATCCGACTTCGGCTCAGGTCATGATCTTGCAGTTCGTGAGTTCGAGCCCCGCGTTGGGCTCTGTGCTGACAGCTCAGAGCCTGGAGCCTCCTTTGGATTCTGTGTCACCCTCTCTCTCTGCCTCTGCCCCCTCTCTCTCTCAAAAAGTAAATAAACATTAAAAAAAAGTTTTTGTTTTTAAAAAGATCATAAAAGCTGCCCACTTAAATGATATCAGCAACCCAGGCTGTCCCTGGCGACAGCCCCATTGCAAACCAAACAAATCCAGCCTGTTACCGATGCACACCAATGCACTGTATATAAATACTGCGTTTGTCTGGAGACGGTGCCTTTCTGTAAGGATCACTGAAAAACTGTTCAAAGTCTTGGGGAGCCTCAGGATGGGAGATGATCCAATCCGACTGCGAATGCAAGGTAATGGGTCCGAAGAGATCATGGTCTGGCTTGAAGGCTTCGCTCAGCAAACGCCTTTCCCCGGCATCTAACTTCTCATACTGTGACACAAGCCTTGGGTTCTCCGAGATGAGAGCTGTTTTTAGTGTATGTTCAGAGTGCCGTACTGTTTCCATCTACCAGAAAAACACAAGGAATCAAATATACAATGCATATCCTTACAGGTGACTTTAATGTACCTACCCTCCACCTGCACGTATCATCTCTCCCTAGAATGGAAAAACGGATTGCTTTTTTTTTTAATTCACACCAAACAACGGGTTTCCCCCCCCCCCCATTTCCAATCGATTTCCTGGGGAGAGGCTCTGAAAAAGTGAAAAGAAAAATCATGAAATTCATCCCTTCTTCTCTTAAAGAACCTGCTCCCGTTATAAAAACCATAAGAGAATGACCTGATTGCCTACTTCCTTCTGTCATTTGGGTAACAATATTACAAACTGAGTCATCAGGGCCACATGAAAAATACTCAGCCTTTCCAAGGTGAGTCAGAGATGTTCCAGACCACACCAAAAAAGAGAACTGATGTAAATCCTGCCCATTTCTGTAATTTAACTGCAGGCTCCTAAGAGATCTCAGTCACTGAAGTTTACTGCCTCAAAGTCATGTCACCCTGGGGAAGACACCAGGTGACTAATCAAAAGCCAGACTCACAATGACAGGTCTCTTCCATTCACATCGTGTTCCTCTGTATAGCTGTCATCCTTCCTTCTGAGTGTGTCAAACAGCTGCTTCACCACAGGGCTTTTTGAGTTAGAAAAGGAAAAAAAAAATTAAACTTCGCTGTCTGGAACCTATCATATTTGCTTTTATTTTTAAAAAATTTTTAAAAATCTTTATTTTTGAGGGGCGCCTGGGTGGCGCAGTCGGTTAAGCGTCCGACTTCAGCCAGGTCACGATCTCGCGGTCCGGGAGTTCGAGCCCCGCATCGGGCTCTGGGCTGATGGCTCAGAGCCTGGAGCCTGTTTCCGATTCTGTGTCTCCCTCTCTCTCTGCCCCTCCCCTGTTCACGCTCTGTCTCTCTCTGTCCCAAAAAATAAATAAATGTTGAAAAAAAAAATTAAAAAAAAAATCTTTATTTTTGAGAAAGAGAGAGAGAGAGTGAACAGGGGACGGGCAGAGAGAGGGAGACACAGAATCTGAAGCAGACTCCAGGCTCTGAGCTGTCAGCACAGAGCCCCAGGCCGGGCTCAAACGCACAGAGAGTGAGATCATGCCCTGAGCCGAAGTTGGATGCTTAACCGACTGAGCCACCCAGGCGCCCCCATATTTTCTAATTATCTGGATGTTTCCAGTTTAATGATTGACAATCGATGGAAAATTTTCAGCTAACGTCCGTTCTGGTTGGACACCAGAATCCCGGGGTTCCAGAGCGTGGAAGAAATTCTCAAACTGAGGTCACTCTTGTCAAAGCTCCGATATGTGCATACGCTCGTCCTCGCTGCTCCACAACTGGGCTGAAGTTCCACGTCTACAGGACAAGATACCAAACAAAATGTGCCCTTCTGTATTCTACCTACCTTTAAGGAGGAAGGCTCCCATTGAAGTCTCTGCCTTACAAGGACTGGCATGCTTGGGCCTGGCCGAGAAAGTGCTGTGCGGGGCGCCTTCACCCTAATATTGAGAAGGCAGTGTGAAAGGTCGGCCTTCGGCCGGCCTCCCAGGTCTCCTCTGGCCGGAGCCGCGGGAGGCCGAATAGGATCGCTTCAGCGGGCTGGAGGCCTGCGGTGCTGAGTGCCAAAGCCAGCACATCCTGCGCAAACCTGGACAAGTTGGTTACCCCAGCTGGTTGCTATAGCAACCCGCACCTTGGGCTGGGCCCCAAAGCAACCGCAACCAGGTCGCTGGCCGGGGTGGGGTGGGGGGATCCCCCGGGGACTCTCGCTTCGACTTTCCGCCCGCCCCGGAGGAAGCCTCCGCAGAGGCCAGGCCTCGCTCCCAGGAGACGCCCCCGCCCCCGCTGTCTTCCCCTGCTTCCGCCGCGGCGGCCTCGCCCACAGCCTCATCCCTTCCCACCCACCGCGACCGTCCCCCGTCCCCTCCAACCAGGATCCCAGCCCGGGAGGCCACGGCCCGGATCTGACGTTTCCACCGCACGACCCTCACCCGGCCGGGCCTAAACACCGCCCGCCTCCCTCGGCCGCTACGGCGCGTCAGCACGGCGCGCCCCTCGCCGTGCCACGCCTTCCGCCCCCCCCCAACCAACCCAGCGCAACGCCCCGCCCATCGCACCACGCACCGTTCCGCCGCGCCACGCCCCTTCGCGCGCGCTCCACGCCCTGCCACGCCCCCACGTCGCACGCCACGCCCCGTAGCGTGAGGCTGTCTCGCGGGCGCGGAGCCCACGTCCGATGAGGGGTCGCGGTCCCCCTCTCTGCGAGTGGGGGCGGTCGGCAAGGCGTCACGAGGCGTCGAAGTCAGTCCCCACGGTCGCCTTCTGTCCCCCGGGCCCCCGATGGCCCCTCAAGGGCCGCCCCCGGGGCAGCTGGGGCGGGGGGGCCCCGCTGGACATCGTGTCACGCGGCCGCGGTTGCGCGGGTGGCGCGTGCCGGGGGCCGCGGGTTTGAGGAGCGTCCTCGGCGTGACCAATGTAACCGGCCGGGTCCAAAATAAGTCAGCCGTGGCCGCAGGTTGACGCACAGCCTGGGCGCGCGCCCCCGTGCCGTCACCCTCTGGACTTTCCCTTCTTTGGCCGCGGCGCCTGCAGCGGCCTCCGCGCGGGCCGCGACCGCGAATCGCAGGTGGCGGGCGGCGCGGAGGCGGGGGCCGGGCGACCCCGGCAGGGTTTCTGTCCACCCAGGGATGCCTCGCTTGGTGCCTCGCTGGTGCTGAAAAGGCCCAAAGGCGTGTGCCGGAGACAAGTAGAAAAAAGGCGCGGGCGGGCGTTCGGACTGAATTAGCTGTGTGGTCTTGGGTAGGCCGGTTGACCTTTCTGGGCCTCAGGGGGTCTCCTGTGGGAAGGTGGCGGGAGGGAGCTCTGGTCCCTGAAGCCCTTTCAGCCCTGGGAAGTTGCATGTGAACGCAGAGCATCCCCTGGCCCACCCCTCTACAGCCCCTTTGTGTCCCAGTGTCCTAGGGCTGCCAAGGACAAAAGCCGACCTAATCACCATCCCCTCTCCCTTCAAGGGTGGGCGTCCAAACAAGCCCACCCACCTCCGGATCCAACTCAGTTGATTCTTCCCCAGGTTCGCCCCACGCTCTCCACTCCATATACACACCAGCTTCCTGCAAGGAACCCCGGAAAAACCCTAGTCCATTGTTAAGCCTGTTTCCTCGAACCTCCACCTTTCCCCGCAAGTTCTCTTCCCAAGAACCTCACCTTAAGGGACACCCAGCTTTCCTCCCTGGACATCGCTTCTTCCCTCCAACCTTCACTCAAAAATGCCCCTGAGCCCCAGTTTTCACTTCCGAGCCATCGTCCTACTACAGAGCGGTCTCTAATGGTTATCTTCTCCACCCTTAATCGCTTGCTGTCTCTCCTTAGAGAGCCTTCACTTAATGGATGTTTGATCTTTTCAGCTCCGGGGATGACCTGGGTCTCTCATTTGTTTATTCCCCCTGGATCTGGAAATGTCCGAATTCATTCTTTGATCACAGTGCCCATCCCCATCCTTACCTGGACCCCATTCTTCAATACATGCACGCCCCTCATTCCCGTTCCCCAAGTTTCAAACTGAGAACATCAACGCAACCCTCACACTGTGCCCAGAAGTAGCAAACTTTCTTGGACGTGGTGCCTTTTGATTGAATGCCAGTCTCCAGACATCCCGAGAGTCAGTGCAGGGCAGGGGCTAAGACGATGATCTGGGTTTGGACCTTGGAACCCCTTGCTCATTAGCGTATGGCCTTGCATGAATTATTTAACCTTATGCATCTCTTCCCTGGTTTGTACAACAGAGATAATAATAGCACAGACCTTCTATAGTTTTAGGGAATAAGTGAATTAACTTTGGACATTTTAACTCTTGATCGAATGGCCTTCTGACATCCTGGGAGCCTTCGCCGAGCTGGGCGTTCACCTGTTCCATAGAGCTCTCCCTAAACCCCACCTCCTGTAAGACAAAACCCACTCCTCTCCAGTGCTCAATGCCTTGTGTATGTGCTTCCCTTGTCCTTATCACAACGACTGTAACTCGTGTCTCCCTTTCTAAACTGTGAGATGCTTAAAGGGAAACACTTTCATTCAAGGTATCTGGAACAAAAGTTATTCATTACGTTTTTATTCAACTCCTGTATCATTAACAAGGATTTTTCGTTTTTCATTTAAACTATTTAAATTCACTTCCTGGACAAAAAAAAACATTGTGGTTGCCCCCAAATTTTAATTTTTTTTTTCAACGTTTATTTATTTTTGGGACAGAGAGAGACAGAGCATGAATGGGGGAGGGGCAGAGAGAGAGGGAGACACAGAATCGGAAGCATGCTCCAGGCTCCGAGCCATCAGCCCAGAGCCCGACGCGGGGCTCGATCTCACGGACCGTGAGATCGTGACCTGGCTGAAGTCGGACGCTCAACCGACTGCGCCACGCAGGCACCCCGCCCCCAAATTTTAGAAGGATACTGTATTTCTGTACAGTCCCTATGTATTTAGTAGCTATTGTTTAAAAATGTTAGTACCTTGTATTTATTAAGCTTTAGTTTTAGAATAAAAAGGTATATAATTTATATTTCTTCCCTCTGAACCATTTGAGAGTAAGTTGCAGACATGATGTCTCTTTACTCCTAACTACTTCAGCATATATTTTCTAAAACCAAGCACATTTTCATAATTATTTCATAAATAAATATGAGTTTCTTATCAACGTGAATTCATGTTTTAATTGTACCTCTTCCCCCTTCCCACTCGTCCATTATCCCTACAGTCTCTGAATTTTACTCACCCTGAAATTCCACTAGAGATCCATTTAGTTTAACAACTAATCTATCATTTATTTTCCTAGTTCTCTGCTTTTATTTAAAAATTGCTAGGGATGCCTGAATGCCTCAGTTGGTAAGTAAGTAAGTAAATAAGTAAATAAATAAATAAATAAATAAATAAATAAATAAATAAATAAAATACATTACTAAATATATGAAAATATTCCAAGTACATTTTAATTTTTTTTTTCAACGTTTATTTATTTTTGGGACAGAGAGAGACAGAGCATGAACGGGGGAGGGGCAGAGAGAGAGGGAGACACAGAATCGGAAACAGGCTCCAGGCTCCGAGCCATCAGCCCAGAGCCTGACGCAGGGCTCGAACTCACGGACCGCGAGATCGTGACCTGGCTGAAGTCGGACGCTCAACTGACTGCGCCACCCAGGCGCCCCTCCAAGTATATTTTAAAAAGCCAGATCATACCAAAAGAGTTGTAATGAAAAGTAATGGCACCACCCCATAGGCCAACTTCCAAGAGGCTCTCAGCTGTTTTCCCTGGCATTTTTGTCATATTTCTGAGCAGGGTGCATATAATGAGCTTTCTTGATCCATTGGTTTAAGGCAGCATCTATTGATTTGTTCCCATGGTAGATGGGGAGTGACCTCTCTCACACACCCTCACACGGCTCACTCCTTTTCCCCCTGACGTATCACAACTTTTGATTGACTCTGTGATCAGCACCCCCACCGGGATAATTATTCGTTGTTCACTGGAGAGCTGAGCCGTGTGCTATGAGCACGCTTTCTTGACTGAGAGTTTCCCTGGATGGGTGTGGAATTTTAGGTGGAAAAATCTTCTTGCCTCGGCGTTAGGAAGGGTTTCTTCCATTTTTTCCGGCTTACGATACTATAACCATTTGGATTCCTGATCCTTTGTATGTTACCTGCTTTTTTTAGGAAGATCTTGGAATCTTCCGTTCATCCTTAGAGTCCTGGAGAACGCTTAAGTTTTTTAAGTATGTATGTTTATAAGATTTTTAAAGATGTGAGCTGGACTGAGCTTTTTTTTTTTTCTTCCCCATTCATTTTGCTGCTCATTCAGGAGGCTCTCCAATCTTGAGTCTATTATCTTTCCATTCTGAGAAATTTCCTTCTCTCCATATTTGCTGGATGGGGGACTTTCAAGATGGATCCTCTCATTTTCTTATCTTTTCTTTCATTTTTTTCCATCCATCTTTTTCTTCTATTTTCTGAAGTTTTCACCAATTATCTTCTGTCTTTTCTTTTGAGTATTCTGTCTTTTCTTTTGAGTATCTTTTTTTTTTTTTCAAACATTCTATTTTTTAATAGCCAAACGTTCTTTCTTGTTCAGATTGTTTCTTTTACACCATTTCTCATTTAATGGATAAGATGTCTTCTCCTGTTTCTCTGTGGGTATGAGCTATGCTAGTTTTGAAGTTTCGTTCGTTGTTTCCTCTGTTTGGGTCTTTTTCTTTCATGTGATAACTTTCCACAAACATTTGACGACCCTCAGCTGTCTGTGAAGATTTCATCATGAAGCATCAACAAAGCTGGTTGATGGTTTTGGGTACATGAAAGCAGTTGATCCCCTGGGAGTTCTCAAGGGTGATCTGGCAGAGAGCCAGCTGATTCACTGAGGAGAGATTCCCTAGTGTCTGAACCTGTGACCATCCCCCTTCCTTTTTTTTCCCCCCCAAAAAGAATTGTTTCCTGACTGCCAGTGTTCTGGAAACAGGGTATGGTAATTAGCCTGAGCGTCCCACTCATGGGTGTGCAGTTTCTGAATCCTTAACCCCCTTGTTTTCATCCTCTTTAACTTAACGGCCCACGAGGACTCTCAAAT
Source organism: Felis catus (assembly GCF_018350175.1). Taxonomy (NCBI): domain Eukaryota; kingdom Metazoa; phylum Chordata; class Mammalia; order Carnivora; family Felidae; genus Felis; species Felis catus. The sequence goes on along the minus strand of NC_058381.1, from coordinate 49,788,592 downwards.
ATCACAACCAACCCATTTTAACATGAGAATATATTAAGAGGATTTCAGTCATTCACCTGCTGGTATGAATTCATACCTGCTCCGTTTACTTTTCCTCTAGCCCTTAGCCGTTATCAGCTGCTCTCAGGAAATGGAAGTCTGACCGATCAGGAAGTGGACACAAGTAGGTAATTTAGGGTCACAGAGTCCCTCAACCGAGCAGCCTAGAGCACATAAGGCAGATTGTGAGCCATGAGATTCGGGCCCTGGGACCTGGATGCCACAAGGGAGGTGAGAGGATAAAAGAGAAAATCCACTTACATTTAAATTGTGCTGGGCCGGGGCTACACGAGCGAGAGTTGACTTGTTTCCTCCCTCTGGCATTGCAGACAGCTTGCCTTCAAAGACCCAGCACCCAGGTACTCTACAGGTTGGGGAGTCCCGTGCAAGGGGAACTTGAGTGCCCAGTCACCCTGGGAAAGATAGATTTTTAGGGAAAATGCATTCTGCGTTCCAAACAAGCAACTTATAAACAATCTTTTGGACCAAGTCCTGCTTGCTGACTGAGGCTCGATTTGCCTGTCCTTGGCCAGCTCGGATAGTGCCAAGTTGGGGAGGCCATTAGCAGAAATGAAAAGCAAGAGGTCTGTTAGTCCATTAGGTTAAAAGAGGACTTTTCTATCTTTTATTATTTATGATTTGTGACTTCGGTTACTGTTTCCCGGAACAAATAAAAGGTTACAGTTCTACTTCGACTTACTGGAGCAAATAGATGCTTATCATCAATCACGTAGAAATTGCTAGGCAGTCTGAAGGCCTTTGCTGCTGTGGTCTCTTTGCAAGTCTTTGATGTCTTGTCAGGCAAGTTATTTTCTGTGCCTCAGACAGCTTCCAAAAGCTACCACAATCTGGTGTGTGTGTGTGTGTGTGTGTGTGTGTGTGTGTGTGTGTACATAAACACACACATGTATGTTAGCTATATCTGCCTTGCAAATGAATATAGTCAACCCAATGAAATGAACAAAAACAGATCTAGGTTTTCCTTTAAGGATGCTGCTCCCTGAAAAATAGGACTCAGGGTTCCAAGGATCTCCCGTAGCATTTAGGAGTACTTGGGCGGGAGCCATGGAAGTTAGTGGGAGGGCAGGGAGAAAGGCTAGGTCAAGGGGGCCTCGTGACCTCTGGAGGGTGCCACCCTCCCCCCCCCCCCCGACTTCCACAGACCCCCCACCCCCCACGGCGGTCTCCGGCATCGCAGCTACATCTGAAATGTTCAGTTTTCTTTCCCCTTCCGCTTTGTTCCCCTTTTTCAGTCTCCAAGCAGGGAGGGGGGTTGGGGGGCGGGGGGATGGGAGGAAGCCCGAACGAGACACAAACGAAAGAGGAAGTGTCTCGGCACTAACCAAACATCAAACAGCCCACTCAATCAGTGACCTCTATGGAAAGACTGAAGACATCCTCTGCGTCCTTTTTGACCTGCTGGGGGAGGGGACAGCCGCAGCCCAGAAGCAGCTAACTTCCCTCTGGCCAGGTCACGGTGGGGACCCCCAGGGAGACTGGAAACAGAAGGGGCACCTCCAGGCTTCCGAGGCGCGCTTTGAGGCAGGAAAGGTCTCCTTGCTCTCGTGTGTCCTTCAGGGCCTCTTCCTCACAAGCACAACCCACTTAGCTCACAACCCGGAGATGCCCAGCAAGTGTGAAACGCAGGTGCCACCTGAGGGGGCCTCCCCCAGGACCCTCCCTGAGCCCTTACCTCCGTTTCACGCTCCAAGGGAGTCAGCAACCCCCCCCCCCACCGATGCCTGCGGGGCCCCACTGGTGCTGCCTGAGGCACACGACGGAGGGCCTGACAGGCCTCTGAGGGAAAGAAAGGACGCAAAGACAGATGACAAAGTGGCGATTGATAGAATCAAGTGTGGGCACAGGAAGCAGGAGGGAGGACGTCGCCAGAGGTGCCCCTTGAGGTGGTTAAAAAAAACGCACACTTCTGGGGTGCCCGGTGGCTCCGTCGATTGAGGCTCCAACTTCGGCTCAGGTCATGATCTCACAGTTTGTGGGTTCGAGGCCCACATGGGGCTCCTCACTGACAGTGCAGAGCCTGTTTGTTTGGGATTCTAAATAAATAAGTAAACAAACAAACAGAAACACACACTTCTGTGCAACTTACAACACATTTCTGCTTGAGTCAACATGATGAAAGACAGTAGTGGGGCGCCTGGGTGGCTCAGTCGGTTAAGCTGCTGACTTTGGCTCAGGTCATGGTCTCGCCATTTGTGAGTTCGAGCCCCGCGTCGGGCTCTGTGCCGACAGCTCAGAGACTGGGGCCTGCTTCAGATTCTGTCTCTGTCTCCCTCTCTCTCTCTCTGCCCCTCCTCCACTCACGCTCTGTCTCTCAAAAATAAATAAAAACATTTAAAAAATTAAAAATTCTTTTAATGTTCACTTATTTTTGTGTGAGAGAGAGAGAGATAGAGCATGGGCGGGGGAGGGGCAGAGAGAGAGAGAGGGAGACACAGAATCCGAAGCAGGCCCCAGGCTCTGAGCTGTCGGCACAGAGCCGGACGTGGGGCTCGAACTCACAAACTGCGAGATCATGACCTGAGCCGAAGTCGGAAGCTTAACCGACTGAGCCACCCAGGTGCCCCTAAAAAATATTTTTTTAAAAGAAAGACAGCAGTAAGACATACATAAAATAGAAAAAGGTCTCCACACCAGAATCTACAACTTGAGCCTATTTATGTAACAGCATGATTATATGTGTGTCAAGTCAAAGCCAAAATGTTAACGATGGTTCTCTCTGGAAGGAGGGCTTTCTGTGCTGTTGACTTCCTTTTTTATATCTTTTGGTACTCTAGATATTTACTGCGACGAGCACTTACTAGTTTTATATTTATTAAGTATTCGTACTCAAAAATAAATCTTATGTAAATCAGTACTTACTGATGATACGAAATAGATCCATTATAAGGTGAATGGAAATGAGTTATAAAACCCATACATAGTATGATTCCATTGTGAGAGTTTACATTTTTATACAAACGTGCATATTTTATACGTAAAATGTACAAACACAAAAATGTAGACATTTTTATTTTTTATTAAGTATAAATATTAAGTATCAAATTCACATATACATGTTAAATGTGTGCAATTTAAAGACAAGTGAAAAAATGTGTTCCCTTGTGCTTGCTTTTTAAAATAAGGATGCTGTGTTATATTTTAAGCAATAATGATGTTTCCACTGTGTAGAGAAAGAAGCAATACTTGGGGCTGAGTCTTGGAGGTGTAGGGACTGGCCAGTTCAGGACAGTCCAGGCAGAGGGAACAGCATGTCCTGAAGGACAAAGTCACAACAAAGCACGGCACGGCACGCTGTGGGCCGTTATCACCCCTGGCATCTGACACCACGGAGCATTCCTGCCTGGAAACTCTCCTCCTTGCCTTTCTGAGTCACTCTTCTCTCTGGGCCGTCCAGTGGCACCAGTCAGCCAAGCAGGCACGGGGGTGGGGGAGGCTGAGGAAAAAACGAAGCTCAGCCTAATAACCTTGGCGGTGGTGGTGTGGACAGTTCCGTAGAGATCGTGAGGATTAAACTGAGCTACTTCAGGGGCACCTGGGTGGCTCCGTCGGTTAAGCGTCCAACTTCGGCTCAGGTCACCATCTCACGGTTTGTGGGTTCGAGCCCCGCATCGGGCTCGGGGCTGACAGCCCAGAGCCTGGATGGAGCCTGCTGCAGATTCTGTGTCTCCCTCTCTCTCTGCCCCCTCCCCTGCTCACTCAAAAAATAAACATTAAAACATGGGGCGCCTGGGTGGCTCGGTCGGTTAAGCGTCCGACTTCAGCTCAGGTCATGATCTCGCGGTTTGTGAGTTCAAGCCCCGCGTCGGGCTCTGTGCTGACAGCTCAGAGCCTGGGGCCTGTTTCAGATTCTGTGTCTCCCTCTCTCTGTGACCCTCCCCCGTTCATGTTCTGTCTCTCTCTGTCTCAAAAATAAATAAACGTTAAAAAAAAAATTTTTTTTAAATAAACATTAAAACATTAAAAAAAAAGGGGCGCCTGGGTGGCGCAGTCGGTAAGCGCCTGACTTCAGCCAGGTCACGATCTCGCGGTCCGTGAGTTCGAGCCCCGCGTCGGGCTCTGTGCTGACAGCTCAGAGCCTGGAGCTTGTTTCCGATTCTGTGTCTCCCTCTCTCTCTGACCCTCCCCCGTTCATGCTCTGTCTCTCTCTGTCCCAAAAATAAAAACGTTGAAAAAAAAAAAAAAAACATTAAAAAAAAAAAAAAAAACTATTCTGGAAGCTCAGGCCTGGGCACCACAGGCAGAGAATCTAGAATCCATGGTCAGTGGACTTGGTTTTAAGTTGAGGCAGCCCCCCCCCCGCCCCCTCAGTGGCTCCTCTCGGACAAAATACTTTACCTCCCTGAGCTTCGGTGCCTTTATCCACAAAACGGGACAGTAAGAACCTGTCCCCGTAGGGTGGCTGAGCGGATGAAATAAGACTTGGGAAAGCCCCTGCCAACTGTGTGTGATCAGAAGAAGCTGACCACCTTACGAACGGCGTGACAAAACCCCAAAGGCAAAAATGCAAAGCCCTAACATTTCAGCAGCCCGTCTCTGCTAAGAGACCAGCGCTCACGACAAGTCCTTGTGATACATCCTCGTGGTTGGACATGTCGGTCACAAGTTCTGATTACGGAAATGCTCTCTGACCAAACAGCCTGTTGGTGTGAGTCACCGGGGGTGGTTGAACTCTGCGGGCCCAGGACTCTCCTGGGAAGGGTTTGGGGGTATGTATATTCAAATGAAAGGAGAACAGTGATTTATAATCCTTTTCATCCAGGGGATTGATTTACAGTCCTGACAGTGACAGGCTCCTGAAACAGCAGGTGTCCACATAACTGGCAAGGGCGGGGGGGGGGGGGGGGGGGTCTCCCCCGGGCTGCCTTCTAGACCCTTCCCTTTCCTGTTTAGAGTCTGTGGTTTTCTGTACACACCTCAGTTGATTCAGGATCCAGCCTAGTAACCTAGGTAAGGCCTCTTAAACGGTAATTCAAATAACTTCGGCCCTCTCACAAAACACAAAACACGAAAAGATTCTTACTGTGGATGGCTGTGCAGTGGCTTTAAAACTGACTAGGCTTTTATTGGTGGCCTTGGATGTGATAGGGCTGGAGGCTGTTTCTTTCAAGGCTGAGTATTTCTTACTCCTTAATATTTGGATTTCACCTCTGGAGTCTTCTTGAGCTTGTGGTTTGAGTTGTCAAAGTCTCTGTTAACATGTAAAGCTCTCCTCTGCGTGATTCTATGGCATGGCAGTTGGGACCACATACGCGGAGGGATGGCCCCCAAATCTTGCTGAATTAAAAAGGTTCAAAACAGTGCATATAACTTGAGCCTATTTATATAAAAACATGGGTATCTGTGTGTGTAAAGAAAGATGCTTGCACAAATGTCAATAATGGTTAATAATCATAGGAAGAATCCACGGGTTTGAGTCCCAGTTGGGCCACGTATTGGGCGCGTGACCTGGGACAAGGTGTTGTAAAACCTCTCTTCTTGATCTCTAAAGCTGAGATCGGGTTATTCTAAGGATTCTGGAAGAGATAGGAAGCACTTTTAAATGCTACTTATGGGGTGCCGGGGTGGCTCAGTCTGTTGAGCATCTGACTTCGGCTCAGGTCATGATCTCGTGGTTCATGAGTTCGAGCCCTGCCATCGGGCTCTGTGCTGACAGCTCAAAGCCTGGAGCCTGCTTTGGATTTTGTGTCTCCCTCTCTCTCTCTCTGCCCCTCCCCTGCTCACACTCTGTCTCTCTCTCTCTGAAAAATAAACATCAAAAAAAAAAAATTAAAAATAAATAAATAAATAATAAATAAACAAACGCTACTTACGATGGCCCTGCACTTAGACCCTGAAGAAATGGATTCTGGGGGCGCCTGAGTGGCTCAGTTGGTTAAGCGTCGGACTCTTGATTTCCATTCAGGTCATGATCTCACAGTCCATGGGATCGAGCCCGGCATCAGGTTCTGTACTGACAGTGTGGAGCCTGCTTGGGATTCTCTCTCTCCCTCTCTCTCTGCCCTTCCCCTGATCTCGCACACGGGCACAAGCGCGCGCGCTCTCTCTCTCTCTCTCTCAAAATAAATAAACATTAAAAAAAAAAAAAAAGAAAGAAATGTATTCTGCCATTTGCTGTAGCAGACAGCCCGCAAAACAGGATGCAATAGTTGAGGTAAAACACAACTTACTGACCCTGGGTGTCACCTGGGGGTTCCAGCACAGAGAAAATGGTGTAGAAAGTCCCTGATGCCATTTAACTGTTACCCTCGGAAGGCTGAATATAAATACATCCATTCTCAGACCAGAACATTCACTCCTGGGAGGCATGGGACTCCAGATTCTAACAAGTTTTCCCGGTAAACATGGGGACTTCGGGGTGACCCCAGTGGCCATGCAAAGGCCTGGAAAGTCTATCTCCACAACGAGCTTTTCCATTGTGGGCCCACCCCCTTCCTGACTGGCACATTCTTAAGATATGTCACAAGAGAAGGTTTGAAGTGTTTCTGTAAATACGCTTTCCTTAGATTCTCCAATTATAGTCAAGTCTTGCTGAAGGACCCATTCTGACTTCCTAATGTGACTTCACGTTTCTTTTTTTTTTTTTTTTCTTTTTTCTTTTAATGTTTATTTATTTTTGAGAGAGAGACAGAGCACAAGCTGGGCAGGAATAGAGAGAGAGGGAGACACAGAATCCGAAGCAGGCTCCAGGCTCTGAGCTGTTGGCATGGAGCTCGATACGGGGCTCAAACTCACAAACTCTGAGATCGTGACCTGAGCCTAAGTCGGACACTTAACCGACTGAGCCTCCCAGGCGCCCCTCACATTTGTGTTAGCTTTATGGTTTAACTCTCAAAGCAGGGGTTGTCAGATACAACGCAAGATTCCCAGGTATTTGAATTTCAGAGAACCAATGAATAGCTTTTTGGCATAAGCATGCCCCAAGTATAGCTTTGGACATGCTTTATTCTTAACATTATTATCATATGTATTATATATATTATATATTTATTATTATTATAATTTCTCTGAAGTTCCAATTAACTGGGCATCCTGTACTCTTATTGCTAAATCTGTTAACCTTATCTCCAAGGGAAATCTTATTTTCCTATCTTCAAATTCTTGGAGGTGGGGGTGACCTCATCGTTGCTCACATAACCTACACACAGTTCTGGAAAGATAAGAAAGGTAATTCTATAGGCACAAAGACAAATTCCACACAAATAGCCAATACTTCCTCATGCAAGGCACTGGGCTGGGTGACTCAGGGAGAGTAAATTCTGGTAAATCACAAGCCCCGCGCCCCCAGGGACCTTACAGCATAGAACACGCAAAGAGACCCCGTACAGGGCCCACGCGAGAGCCACACAGAATGCGCTCCAAGTGTGCCAGGCTCAGAGGGGAGGAAGATCCCATTTGCTTGGAGGGACTGGGGGAAGAAGGCACCTTGCAGGAGGAGCATTTGTACGAATCTTAAAAAATATCAGCAGGTGGGGGTGCCTGGGTGGCTCAGGCCATGGGTTTAAGTCCTGCATCAGGCTCTGCGTGGACAGCTCATAGCCTGGAGCCTGCTTTGGATTCTGTCTCCCTCTTCCCTGCCCCTCCCCCACTTGTGCTCTCTCTCTCTCTTAAAAAAAAATTTTTTTTTTTTTTTTTTTTTTAAATATTGACAGGTGGAGAGAGCATGGTCTGGCATGTTCGGTGGAGGGAATGATTTGAACACATGTCAAGCTGAAGCAGAGGATGTATCTGGTGGTGACTTCCTTTGGGCAGAACATAGAAGACGCAAAGAAGAGAGTTAAAGTCAGAAAAGGTAGTTTTGGTTAAATAAACGTGCAAACAGAAAACAAGGCAAAAAAAGAACCCACGGTCACCAAATCGCTGCTCGAGTACAGTTTCCAAATATGGAGATGTTTCCAAATATTCTCTTGGGAGAGGAGGTGGGGGGTTATCTTGTCCTCCAAGGAACCGGTTTTATCACATTTAGGAAGCATGGGGACTTTGGGGTAACCCCAGTGGCCCTCACCCCAGACAGTGGCTGCCACCACGTGATTCGTTTGGGTTCCAAGGGCGTGAGAAATAATCAGGTATATCCAATCAAAGCAGCGAGCATCTGGGTGAAGGTAGCCTGTGGAAGAAAATATGGATATCTTTTCTTTTACAGATTAGACACAGTCGGGAGAAGTTGGCTAGGCAATGAACTTCTGAAAAGTCAATTTATTTCCCTATTTTTCTTTTCTTTTCTTTCTTTTTTTTTTTTTTTAAAGTAAGCTCTTCGCCCATCGTGGGGCTTGAACGCACGGCCCTGAGATCAAGAGTCGCATGCTCCACCAACGGAGCCAGCCAGGCACCCCTATTTCCCTATTTTTCAACAAAACCCGAGAGTCCTGGGCTCTCAAGCCTCATCTCCTCCTTTTTTAGGTGGTCGTTAGCAGAAATATAAGCTAAAAGCTCAGATGAGGCCCAGTTCTCTGATGTTGTAAAAGAAGGTGGCCCAAAGGCCCAAAGGCTTCATTTCCCTGCAACCAATCCCAAGGAAAGCTCTTGGGGACACAGATGGTTCCCCTTCTCCTTTCTCAAGGAAATGAATGTAGATGAAGCCAGCCAGTCCTAGGAGCCAGCCATTAGGAAGGGTGCTGAGGGGCAGAGCCACCCCGCCCCACCTCAAAGAATCACCTGGAAAGAAAAGACATGGAGAGTAAGTCGTTACAGTGCTGGTCGCCGTGACCCACAGCCCTGGTATTCACCCCTCCCGGCACTCGTGCCTTCTTGGCATTGAACGGATGCATCCTGGAGTCTGGGCTGCCTAACACAATGGACTATGACAGAGGTGACAGGGAACCAGCACGAGCCTAGAAAAGCCTGGAAAGCTTGGTGGATTCTGCCCTGGCGTTCTTGGAGCCCCGAGGTACCACGGAACGAGCCTGTCTCTCCTGCTGCAGAGGCCACGTGGAGAGAGGGACAGGCCCCGGGCCTCTGAGAAAGAGGCCTAAGGGACTCAGCCCAGTGTGTGCCCCTGTGCTGGCCGGTCCAGCCACCCCCAGACTTGGCTGGGAGCCAAGCCAGCTGAGACGCGCCCAACACGGTGGGGGAGGCGTCACGTTGGATGTCCACCCAGAGACCAGCCCCCCACCCCCACCCCTCCCCAGCCTTGTTTAAATTCACAGCCCACAGATGCAAATAGCATTGCTGTTGTTTCGAGCCACTGAGCTTGGGGTAGTCTGTTACCCAGACATAGATAATGAAACCCCACGGGGGCTCGAAGGAACTAGGTAAAACACCCATAACAATGTCAGGAATCTGTGCCGTCCGGCTGGTCAGGTTGCTCAAGGTCTATGGAGGACAGGAACGCTTACTATTGAGGACCAAACAGGACTTCTCCGAGGTCCCCAGTTTTCCGGACTCTGGGGTGGGAACAGGTGACGGGCCCCCGGGGGAGTTTCTCGGCTCTGGACACACAGCACCCTTGTGCTGAGGGGCTCCCCCTGACTTTGCTCCCCAGGGAGGCAATGACACAAACCGTCGCATTCGGAGTGGGGGCGCTTCGGGGCCACCGAGTCAGGGGTGCCTCTGCTGGAGGCAGTAGCGAAACCCAGGAAAGACAGGTGCAGCCAAGTGGGGATGGCGGCGGAAAGTTACCCTGGGAGGCAGCTGCCAGGGGCTCCTTCGATCAACCCATGGCAGGAAGCAGGACCGAGGTCGCCGAAGGGTGCATACCAGCCAGGGGGCTAAATTCAGGGTCCTGGACTGGAGTGCAGGGTGTGCTTCGTGGGCGGGGCCAGGCACTGGGCTTTGAAGATGGCAAGGAAGGAACCGGGTGCTCTGCACACAGGGGACGACCCCCCTGGACGTGCAGAAACATGAGTGCGGGCACCCCAGTCGTGCAGGTGGGCTCCTTGGGGCAGTGGGGGCCTGGGGAGGCGGCTGAGACACGCGAATGCCAGGCCACAGCAGCATGCCGCCCAGACGCATGGTTCATCATGTATCCCCCGCCCCCAACAGCTAGCACATAATAGATGCTTAATAAATGTTCGCTGAATAGTTGAATCTGGCCTCTGCGTCACGGGGAGACACTGAAACCATCTCCACGGGGGTGACCCAGGTCAGGTGAGAGCAGTGAACCAAGGCTGGGGAGACCGGAGGAGAGGTCCCCAGGGGCTTCTGCAGCATCCTGCGGAGAGGAGGGGAGGGGAGGGTTGGAGAAGAAGGATGCGGCCAGCACCGTCCTCGGGACGACATTCACCAGGATGGGCAGCCGGGCCGGGGGGGCCCCCCAGGCTCTCATCCAGCCTTGCCGTTAAATCGCCAGGTGATGTGGACAAGTCTCCACGTCTCTCTGGGGCTCAGCTCTGTCTCTGTGAATCAAAGGTATTGGATGGGAAGTTTCCCCTCTGCTCAGAGACTTGGGGACTCTGAGATCTGTGACTCATAAAGTGTGGGTGGGGTGAGGTCTGGGTAGGGAAGGAGCTGGAAGGGTCAAAGATAACTCCCAGGAGGGTGATGGAGAAAATGATGTGGCCGTCACAGAGATAGGGAGTCAGGAGGGAGCTGGACTGTGCGGGAAAGCCAGAGTGTTTCCTGTTAGGGAAGGTTGGAGCAGAGGAGGGCACATCTCCAGCAAGTGGGAGGGAGAGGCAACAGCCAACTGGAACATTCCCTCCACGGCCCCCCAAAGATGTCCAAGTCCTAGTCCTTGGAGGCTGTGACTGGCACCACACGTGGAAAAAAAGGTCTTTGCAGGTGTGATTAAGACATGGTCTTGAGATGGGGAGAACATTCTTGATATTCGGGTGGATTTGCTACAGTGACAGGTAGAAAAATAAATTCAGGAAGGCGCTTATAAACATATTACCTCAAAAAAGCAATACCAAATGTAGACACCTGCATGCAAAGATGCAAAGCCAAAGGGTTGGGGAGAAAACCTGCTAACTGTACATTTGCCTCTGCTTTGTGCCCTGTGAGCTAGCAGGAGGCCCCGGTCCATCGTGGAGAATGGAGAGCCATCAAGGCATCCTTCAAGATAGGCAGTGAGGATGTTCGAGCCCCTTCCAGGGAAAGCTGTCAGGACGCAGTGTAGCTCTGGGGACGTGTTGCTCTATCCCATCTCTGTCTGTCTGTCTGTTTCCATTCACCATTTTACTACAGGGAGCTAGTCTAAATAATAGCTTGCTCCCTGGGAGACGGCCATTATGAGCCACCCGTCAGCCAATGGATGGGCCCACTCTGGTCAAGTGACCTCCCTTGATCCAATGAGGTCTCCAACTTGCCCGAAGTGGATTTGCAAGGGAGTCCTCTCTACTGAGACAGGTCCCAGGAGCGACCCTAACTGAACCAGCTTCGGGCAGAGACCACATCACGTTCCCCCTTTTCACTCTCTAAGAGCCAAAATGAGATGGGGCAAACCTGGGACCCCATTTTCTCTGTATCAAACTTGCCTGAATTAAAAATGTTTGAAAGATGAGTGTAAAAGCCTTCGCCCACTGGGGAATGTTTAGTATCTGCCTGAACACAATACTAAGTTTTAAAAACTACCTACCTATTTCATATTTTCCTAGAGGAAAAATAGAATAGAGCTGCACTCTCTTGTCATTGGTCATTGATTTAATAATGCCTTCTACCTATAGTGCTAGGCCAATGATAAGATTAAAGTGCACACGTATTTTGCTTACAGATCCTCTTTAACAAATTTATTTTTTCAGAGAGAGAGAGAGAGAGCACGCATATGCACGAGAATGGGAGAGAGGGGCAGAGGGAGAGAGAAAATCTTAAGCAGGCTCCACACTCAGTGCAGGGCCTGACTTGGGGCTTGATCCCTGAATCCTGGGATCATGACCTGAGCCAAAATCAAGAGTCAGACATTCAACCGACTGAGCCACCCAGGCGCCCCCAGATCCTTTTAACATAAGGTTTAATTCATACAAGATGGACTCCTCCGACCCCCAACCAAATGTCAACACAACTCCTTTCTCAGGGACTTCCAGTTCAAGAATCACCTCTGGATGGCCAGGGTAATATTACAGCGGAGAATTTCATACACTGGTTTCTGGGTTCTTTGAAGGGCAAATTGTTAAGGTGAAAAAAGAAAGAGGAAGATGAGAGAGAAGAAGGAAGACAAAGAAATTGAAGGGAGTACAAGAGAAAAATGAAGATAAAATCAAAATTTTTCAAAAGACAAAAATAATAATAGCTACCCCCCAATTCCAATTCCATGCCCGACCTTGCCGTGTTTCTGCGTTTGATGTTTAATAACAAACTTACTGCAGTAGGTGTGATAGCCAGTGCCCAGAACGGCTAAGTCATTTGCCTGAAGGCACACAGCTCAGTAAGAGCAGTCTGGATTTGAATCCAAGCACATCTTGCTTCCAAGATCACGCTCTTCATCAGTCACAGAAGCGGCTCGTGGTCGTTCCTTAAACAACCTTACAAAATAAAAGGAAACCGCAGCCTGCCAATTCTCTAGGAGAGCCATCACTGGGATTTGAAAGCTTGAGTGAAAACAACGTAACAAGCCCGTCCTGTGCTGGAATTGGCGGTTTGGACCTCCTGCATCAGTGAGCAAAGAGGCCATTACAGAAATGGATCACACACAGGCTGGTGAGAGCACACAACCCCTTGGGGCTTCGCCATAAGGAGGCCACTCGCGGGTTGCGGCTGAGATGAAAAGCATCTTGATGTCATGGATTTGGCCTAACTTAGCCCTCCATGCATTCTGGTGCGGACCCCGGTCAAGTGTAGGCTTTGAAACTGTTTTTAATACTTAACACCACCACCCCAACAAGGCCACGATGTCTTTCTCCTTCATAGCTTTTTATTAAGAAAAATTTCGACTTACACAAAATTTGCAAGAACAGCACAATCAACAATTAATAGCTTGCCACTGGCTTTGCCTGTCCGGCTGCTCTCCGACCGTCTCTCAGGGAGAGTTCTTGCTGCTACCCCCGCTCGTAAGCTCCACCAGGCCCCATGGCCTTTGCACATGCTGTACCCTCTGCCTAGGACTCCCTATGACTTATTCATCTTTTATCATAGCCTTTCATATTTTTGTCTCCCCTACTGGACAGCAGCCTTCTTGGGGTGGGGGCAGGGGAGATGTTTCTCCTTCTTACTTCTAATGCCTAAAAAGGCTGCTCAGTGAGGGAGCTTTCTCACCCCTATGTTGTTCCAGCCAGCGAGCCAGCCAGCGGACAGCCTTTCCCACCGTTATGTCTGGGTATACGTAAGTCACCTTGGAAGGCTCAGCCCAAATGCCTTCTCTTCCACAAAAGTGTCCCAGATTGCATCTCAATGGAAGGAACTGCCTTTCTCTGAAGGCACACAGCAATTAATCTAGCCCTCTCGGGTGGTATTTCTTACTGTATATCTTGCTTTGATCATTTATGCACATATAGTTTCTCTCCCACTAGACTGTAAGCATCTTAAATTCCATTCCATAAGTGGTTCTCAGTGTATTCACAGAGTTATGCGGCCATTACTGTAATTTAATTTGAGAACAGTATCATCACCCTTGCCCCCCCCCCCACCCCAGAAGCCCATATCCATCAGCAGCCCTCTCCACTTCCCCGCTTCTCCTAAGCGGCCACCAATTTATGTTCTGTGTCCATACATTTGCCTATTCTGGATATTTCCTGCAAAGGGAATTATAGAATATGATTATAAAGATGAAGACTGGTGTGTCTGACTTCTTTAACTTAACATAATGTTTTCGAGGTTCTTGCAGCCTGTATAAATACATAAACATTTATTTATTTTGAGAGAGGGAGAGAGAGAGAGAAAGAGTGGGGGGCGGAGAGAGAAAGGCTGGGGGGGGGTAGAGAGAGAGAGAGAGAGGGAGAGAGAGAATCCCAAGTTGGCTCCACGCTTCGCATAGAACCCAACACGGGTCTCTGTCTTACAACCGTGAGATCGCGACCTGAGCCAAAATCAAGAGTTGGGACTTAACCGACTGAGCCACCCGGGCGCCCCTATTCATTTTATTATGTAATATTTCAAGGTACGGATATGCCACATTTTATCAATCCATCATTTGTGGGGCATTTGGGTTGTTTCCACTTTTTATCTATTATAAATAATGCTGCTAGTAAACATTCATGTACACATTTTTACATGGAGGTAGGGTTTCATTTCTTTTTGGTCTGTACCTAGGACTGTAATTGCTGGATCATATGGTAACTCTATATTTAACATTTTGAGGAACGGGGCGCCTGGGGAGCTTAGTCGGTTAAGCATCTGATTTCGGCTCAGGTCATGATCTCGTGGTTCATGGGTTTGAGCCCTGCATCGGGCTCAGAGCCTGGAGCCTGCCTCAGATTCTGTGTCTCCCTCTCTCTGCCCCTCCCTCGCTCATGCTCTGTCTCTCTCTCTCTCTCTCTCTCAAAAATAAAGAAACATTAACATTTTGAGGAACAGACACACTACTTTCCAAAGGGGCTACATACGGTTTTACCATCCCACAAGCAATTTATGTGGGTTACAATTTCTCTACATCCCCACCAACACTTACGTCCATTTTTTAAAACTCTAGCCATCCTAATAGGTGTGAGGTAGTATCTTGCTGTGGCTTTGATTTCTATTTATTTCCCTGATGACTAATAATGTTGAGTAGCTTTGGGGCACCTGGGTGGCTCAGCTGGTTAAGTATCCGACTCTTGATTTCAGCTCAGGTCACGTTCTCACTGTGTGAGTTTGAGCCCCGCATCAGGCCTGCTTGGGATTCTCTCTCCCTCCCTCTGCTCCTCCCCCACCTGTGCTCTGTCTGGCTCAAAATAAATAAACGTAAAAAAAAATTGGTTTTTTTTTAAACGCCGAGCATCTTTTCACGTGCTTAGCGAAATCTCAAATCCTTATTTGGACGTTGCTACAAAAACCTTGGTTACTTAAGGATGGTGTTGAAGGCAGATATCAAGTCACTGGTGGATAAAAAAAACTTGAGGTTTGGTAGCCGAGTGCTCTTTCTGGGAGCCGCTCATGGATAGGTTTGAGCTGGATTTTGTAAACAGTCATGAGGACATCCTTGGACATCAACCCTATATTGCTAGAGAATGTCCCTGGACACACAAAACTAATTTTATTTTTTTTTTAATTTTTTTTTTTAAACATTTATTTATTTTTGAGACAGAGAGAGACAGAGCATGAGCAGGGGAGGGGCAGAGAGAGAGGGAGACACAGAATCTGAAACAGGCTCCAGGCTCTGAGCTGTCAGCACAGAGCCCGACGCGGGGCTCGAACTCACGGACTGTGAGATCATGACCTGAGCCGAAGTCGGACGCTTAACCGACCAAGCCACCCAGGCGCCCCACAAAACTAATTTTAAAAGCCCCCCAAATCTAGGAACACGAGAAAAACCAAAGCTTCATTTTACAATGCAGCAATAAAATCACTGTTATTTTTTATTACTAAATGGGTAAAATTATTTATGATCAGGTTTTGAGATATCTTCCCCAAACTGAGAATTACTCATGCGTGATCAGTGATCCGCACACTATGGGGGGATCAGTTTTAGACCTTCCTGTTTTGTTCTCTGGTGCCTCAGCCACAGTGTGGTTCAACTCTCACAACAACTTGGAAAGCAGAGATACTGGATTCATGAGAACGTTGGAAAACTTCGGAAAGAAGGGCTGGTGTCTGGGAGAAAAAGTTAGGTCCGAAACGATCTGATTTGTGAGCCTTTGAAAACGAAGGGGTGTCATCCTCGTGCTGGTGTTCGCGTCTCCAGTTTGGGTGAGAAGTTGACGTGGAAAGATACAGGCAGGCGCTCAATGAAATACGCAAGTATTTAAAACAATGACCTTTGGGGCTTATGCTAATGACGTGTTACTAAATCATATGCGGGGGGAAAACTGACTAGGCAGAAATGTCAAAACTATTTACGGTAGTTGTGATAGCGTGGTAAGATTAGGGGCGGTTTTTCACCAAGAGTTTTTTTGTAGTAGATGAAAAAAAAAAATCATACCAAAAAAGGTGGCGAACAGAAGCTGATCAGAAACTGCAGGATCCTTATCTCTGCACTGATCGCCGAAAAAAGAGGTTCTTCGGGGAGGGGGGGGGGAGCAGAAAATCAACCTGGATTCAAGCCAATTTTGATAACATTTTGGTGACTGTCGAGAGCTGAAGGTCTGTGTCCCCCTCTCCCCCAACCGCCAGCCAATTCGCAGGTAATCAGGTCATGAGGGGAGGGAGCCCCGATGAATGGAAATTAGAAAAAGGGGCAAAAGCTAGTTCTTTTCTGCCAAAGTGAAGCCAGCAGTCTGCAAACCAGAGGAGGGCCCTCCCCAGAACCCCAGCACGCTTGCACCCTGATCTCAGACTTCAGTCTCCAGAATTGTGAGCAGCCCTTTTTGTTGTTGTCTTTTGTAAGCCACCCAGTCTGTGGTACTTTTCATAGCAGGCTGAACTATGACAGCGGCCAGGATACAAATGAATCTGAAAGCACCCATTGAGGGCTGGAGACTGCTAGGTCCTGACTTTCGGTAACTCCGGAGGACGAACACACTCGAGTATCTGCGGCCTGCTGTGGGTAAATTCCCCAAGAGGACAGAGTGCAGGGAGAACAAGAACAAAACACTGAGGTTTTTTTCAAAACCTGTTGAGTTACCCTTAGTGCCTTTCAAGGCTATTTTTCCCCTTGGCTAGTCCCCCTCTTTACTTCTTTCTTTTGAGGAAAAAAATAAAGAATTTATCATAGGAACTTTGTACGATAGAGTATAACACTATATGCTTCTATAAACAATTTTTGTTATGTGCTGGAATATTCTAGAAGGCTTTCAAGAATCCGAATGTAGGAAAGAACTGGAGGCCATCAGCTCAACCTCCTGATGTCTCAGATCAGTAGTAGTCTAACCAGGTCACTCCTGCAACTAGCGACAGCCAACTCGGGGGGCCTCTTCCTCATAGTCCGGCTTTCCCTCAGGCTCCTGTGACAGCTTGATTGCATCCGAGTCTCCTGAGAAGGGGGACTCTGTGTCGGTGACTCTTAGGAACAGTCAGATGTGTATGATGATGACGGGAACTCAGGGAGCTTAGCAAGAGCGTGAGCTCATGTCACAATCAGCAGAGGATCGGAGATGGGAACAGAAGTAGCTCTAAAATAAGGCAGAAGGCTTGACGCGCCCTGAGGCAGGAATGAGGTGGGAGAGGGACACAAAGGAAGAAAATTGGGGCTGGGTCGTGGGGTGGATGGCAAGCCAGCAATCTTCTTCCCAGACGAGCTGGAAGATGAGTAGGATCTGGCCTGGGGGGCAAAGTGAACCAGAGAGGGGGCGTGCGGGAAAGGGCTCGCTAGTGTAGGCGGGTGAAGGCTGCTGGAAGGGAAGATTGGTCGGCGGGGGGCGCTGACGCTAGATGTCCTGAGTGTTGGGCAGGGGGGTTGAACGTGATTTTGTTGTGTGCGCTTTAGAAAGGGTTATGCTGTACGGGATGCCTGTGTTAAATTGGTGGTGCTCTTTATTTCCATAAAGCTGGGCATCCAGCCCTTACCTGGAATGTATCCCCCACGACACCGATTCAGAGCATCTTTCCCCAAACTGTAACCCGCTGCACACATGCCAGGATTACACCTACAAAATTAACTTTAATATGTGATGTCACCAATATTGTTCAGCCACGGGCGCTGTGATGCTTGCTCTCTTATGCGGGATAACGTTTCGACGAACTCGTTCTGGTGTTAAAATAAAGCGAGTTAAATCCCACGAGGTTTGCAAGAATTGGGATTTTCCCTGTAGAATAATCAAAGAGTGAAACAAACCACGTATATATACTTTTTTGCTCCCAAGGTCAGCCGTCTGACCTTGGGTTTCATCTTCTGAGCATGTTCTCTCTCTTCTGTGGTGTCTGAACTGAAAATCAAACCTCAGTCTGAAGATGCGGTGTGCTTAATCACAAAAGAACGACGGGGGTACTGGGGTGGCTCAGCCGGTTGAGCGTCTGTCTTCCGCTCAGGTCATGATCTCACGGTTCGTAAGTTCAAGCCCCTGCGTTGGGCTCTGTACTGATGGCTCAGAGCCTGGAGCCTGCCTCTGATTCTGTCTCCCTCTCTCTCTGCCCCTCCCCCGCTCAGGCTCTGTCTCTCAAAAATAAACATTTAAAAAATTTCCAAAAAAAAAAAAAAGAAGGTTCAACCTTTAAAAAGACTTTGCTGCTTACATTTTCCTATCATGTACTTTCGTGGGGAAAAGAAAAACCAACACACTCCTCCACTCAGTATAAATGTTAATTCTGGACACAACTTCCCTTAGTATTCTTTTGGCCAACAGAGAAGCTTCACACAGCCGCCTTGAATAGTTTGTATCGAATCCTTGTTTGAGCCTTTTGTTGTCTCCTGTACTTGAAAAGGGACCCTTGTGAAATACAGCTGCACAGTGTTTTCGTAGATACTCCATGCTGCCACGACAATACTGTATTTCAGTTGCCCCACTAATTTCTGAGGAAAAAAATACAGTCTATTTTAAAACACGGTCCGCGGTCGTTAGTTTTTTGAGGATTTGCCAAATTTCCCGTCACCAAAACAAACCTCTGGTTGAACCTATAAACTCTTGAGTTTCCTGCATTCTTGCAACCAGAGTCTCTTTTTTCTCTTGCAACAACCCACACTGTGGGCAACGGAACAGGTCATTTTGAGACCATCTCATGCCAATTAACCATGACGGTGCTAAAACATTTCACCAGACGACAGCTGGACTTTTAGCCATTTCCTTTGACAAAGGAATATTCTTTTTCCAACGACAGCATAAAAAATGTGTGTGTGTGTGTGTGTGTGTGTGTGTGTGTGTGTGTGTGTGTTTAAAGACTTCTTTTGGGGATCCAAACGCTCACATGAGTTTAGTTTCAATTTTAAAAGATCTTAAATCTCTGAAAGCAAGCCTTTAACGACCTGTTTCCAAGGTACAGATCTGTAGAGATTTGTAGATATTTAAGTCCAAATTTCTCGATCTCAGTTTTTCTTGGAACCAACGGTGAAACTTCACGTTAAAGGTGAGACCTCAGAACAGAGTTTTCATTTGCCACTAAGGCCGGGAGCCGACCAGTGTGGGGGTACAGCCACGGCCACTGAACCTTTCTTGATATCTGCTTCACAAGTCCTATTGTGGGGAAGGACCCTTCCTTCCGCTTCGGGGAAGTACGTGCTCAGTTTTCAATACATGCCACTTCAGAAAAGGCAGGAACATGCCAGAAGTTATTTAACAACTTCTAATTTCACTGACGTTGCAAAGAGAAAAGATGAGTGTTATGCTTGGATAGGATTTGACGAGAACGGCACTTTGCCTCTGCGGCCCCCAGCACACATGACCGAGCGTAATCGTGAGAAACACATCAGGAAGATCCCGGGAGAGGGGCGATCCGCAGCACACCTGACCCGTGTCCCTTCTCAAACCCACCACGGTCATCGAAAACAAGGAAAACCTGAGAACCTGGCATCGCCGAGAGGAGCCGGAGGAGAGACCTGAATGCAAGTGGTAGCGCGGATGCCTTCGGGAGCCGAGAGGGACATCAGGGAAAAACTAAGGAGATCTGAATGAAGGGTGGGGCTTCAGTTAATAACAAAGTATAAGTATAAAGATTCATTGTGACGAATGTACCAGACGAAGGCAGGCAAGATGTGCATGGCGGCAACTATGTAAAGCGTGTGGAGCTCGGGGGAACTCCACCACGGCTGCCATTCTTCTGTAAATCACAATCTAAAGAAAAAGGAGTGGTGAACGCGTGGGTTTGTTTTTAAAACACCATTTCAATTACAACAGACCGAAGGGCATTATTCCCGCAGGTGGGACAAACTCCTGAAATGCCCTAGTGCACTTGAAGGGGCCTTAAGGGAAGGGGCGCCTGGGTGGTTCCATCGGTGAAGTGTCTGACTTTGGCTCAAGTCACGATCCCACTGTTGGGCCCCAGCACTGGGCTCTATGCTGAGAGCTCAGAGCCTGGAGCTTCGGGTTCTGCGCCTCCTTCTCTCTCCCTCTGCCCCTCCCCCACTTGTGCTATCAAAGATAAATAAACATGAAACAAACAAACAGATCTTAAGGGGAATGGAGAGGCCAACGAGTGGTCCCCATCTCACCATTCCCATGTGCAAACATGCTAAGTGTCTGGGAACTTCCTTGATGAAGCCCACATCTCCATCTTTAAAGGTCGGGAAAAGTGGACAAATTACGAAGGAAGGCAAAATATGGTTGGAGATCTGCCGAGAGAAACTTTACGGGCTTTCGGTGACTATGCTCTGGCTTTCAAACTTTACGTGTCTGTTTTACACTTTACGTTTAGCAAACTGTTGGTTTAAATAACATCGTAGTATTGAATAGTTTATAAATGTTTATTAAGTGTCAGTAATTTTTACAAAGCGAATATTAATAGCACGAGGCAAAGTTTTTGCAAAGTATGTACAAAAGTAAAAAGCCTTAATGACTAGCAACTCATTTTATAAAATCAAACCATCCTTTCCACTTTCAGACCTCCTTTAGAAATAATTTATTGCCAATCCCTGAACTAAAGCACTGACAGAAAAAAATTTACAACAACAGTATCAGATAATGTGCTTATTAGTCCCTGGAAAGTTATAAAAAGATATAATATGTATAAAAAATCCTAAGCCACAAATACTTTTATACAAAGCTAATACAAATCATGTTTTGTTGGGTACAGGATCTGTGAGGTTGTTACAAAATATACTTTTTGATAAGGCTTCTTGTGGTAAATGAGCTCTCATCAAGGTGGAGTAGTACAGAAAAGCCATTTGAAACATTTTGCCCTTCAGCCTTCAAGTAAGAGGTGAAGCTGGTTGTGCTGTTACATATTCCTCCCGAGAATTCACCCCTTCCTGCTCCCTCTGTGTTTCCCCCTTGGTACCATCGAATAGGCGTAACTGAGGACAAAGGTATCACCTATTATGGCAAGAGACATCATCAACAAGCTTTCTGAATACAAACCCAAATCAGATACCAAGTAGCTAGCGTATTTCTGTCACGACACCCACAGACTGAAAGGTGCTGCATGGTGGGTCCTTGCATACTTCGATCCATCTGGAAATTTTTATCATTATCAACAGCAGATTTGGATAGATTCCAAACCTCCCACCAACCGAGAAGATACTGCCCCATCCTTAACTCTTTTTTGTTCCATCTGAGCTCTGGCGTGCGAGGTCAGATGGTTTAGACCTGGATGCCACAAGAATGCACACGTTGACTTCAACGCTAACTAGACATTCAAGTAAAGACACAAGAATGATAGCGGTACAAACACTGCCCTTCACATGATGTTACTCATCACTTACCGGCCTAAGGCTAACATTGCCTTGATGGGACTTGAAAAAGCCATAAAGTCCAACCCGTTTCAAGTGTTCAGGCTTAGACTTACACTTCAATCTCTAGCATAAACTCATTAAGCCCTAACCTCGTACCATGAAATAATGGGTATGTATGTATTATACCGTCTGCCGTATTTGGAATGTGGAGACTCATTACCGCCACCCCCCCCCCCCACCCCCCCAGCTCTCATCCATTCTCCCCTTCCTCGAGTTTACCGGGCTGGAAGGCCAGCCTGTTTCCTATCAAGAAAGGAAAACCAGTCCCTGTACAGGCAGCAGCACAACGGGAAAATGACAGGAAAGCGACACAAGGTGACCCCTGGACTAAGTCAAACTTTGAACTAAAAAAGACACAGGCAAAACTTCTGCTCTTGATTCCTTAAATAAAACTAAAAGCAGTAAAAAGGTTAACAGAGTGTCTTTCTCTAGATTTATTGGGGAGTTTGTTACAAATGTTTGACTAAGCTTTACAGACATGATTTCATGGATTTCAAACAAGAAATTCAGAGTTAACACTGATATTTAGCCTTCTTATTACATACACAGAAATGACATTGCTACAAATTGCAATGGAGAGAACCTTGTTTCAGATGGCTTGGTTTGGGGTTTTGTCTAAATGTATCATTACATAATGAAAGCACCAATTTGAGGCCTTCTCAAATAGTGACTGGAATCTCAGAACAGAACAGAACAGAACTTGGTAACTTTATTCTTCACATAAATAAGGCATAACCGGTTATGTGGACTAATGCTGAAAATACATCTTATCAAAAGCATAAATACAAGTATTTGGGGTTACGCCGGAGGTTAAGATTTACTCACTCTCTCTTACGGAAAAAAAAAAAAGAGCCCACGATTTCTGCTGCATCCAAACTGACACTTCGAATCATTTCTGGTATCCGCGTACTCTTAACTTCCTTCTGCTTTAAACCAGCCACCGTCACCGGGTGCAGGAGGACTGCCCCAGACAACCCCGCTTGAGAGATCGCCCAGAGGATCTTCACTGTGTGAAATACCCACCAGGGCGACTTCCAAGAAAACGAAACAAAAACGGAGGATCTTGTTCATTCCACATCACCTTCTTTGGCCGTGGCTGCCGTCTCGCCACCCAAGTGCCTTTTCCAGACAGTAACACTCAAGCGAACACTTCCGATTCCTACGCTATTTGGCAGAAAGCAACGATTCGGGTTATCAAAAAATAATATTTAAGTGGCAGGGGCAAGCCTTAAATGATGTGGCTCTTCGGAAAACACGTGACAAAACCTTTTCCCTATAAAAATCAAGGCCCAGATGCGTGGTGTTCTTTGACTTATAAGGCAACTCTGCTCTACATTTCTTCGAGGCCAATGAGGACACTTGTGTGACATTTTCAAGAATTAAAGGACAAGACATTCAGATTCAAAGAACACAACACAATGGAGAATCAGGCACATCTTATTGTAAATCATAACCAGTAAGACTTTGAAAAGCCAACACACCAAACAACTGCTCTGAGAAATTGGCGCGGTGAAAGCTACGAGCACCCTTTCTTCGGTCCTGAATTTCACCTCCTCCTTCGCACAGCGGTGTTTCCAAAGGACCCAGTTTTCACAATACAGGTAGGAGACTCCTTCCGACGGTTTCCAAAAGGGTGGACCAAAGCCTTCAGACTGAGCCTCGCACTTCCTCTGTCTCAACAAGCGTGCCATTCAATACAAGTGATCTGCTGCCTCAGGATACGGCCTAGGTTTCGCTTTAAAAGAACGTTGAGACATCGGAGGCGGCACATCAGGCAGGAGAGCTCGAGAACTCACAGGTACAGAAAATAATACCATTACGTACGAGGCGTTCTGACACTGCTTGGAGGCAGTCAAAAGGGGGTCTCCGGGGGACTCGTCAGGCAACGGGCCTGCTCCGCGTGCAGGTCGTCAATATTCAACAGAACTGAATAAACAAGACCGACTTGCCTCTTCTACAGGGAACGAACTCGAGCCTCCACTGGAGGCCAATGGTTTTGGCTAGGCCAGGGGACCATCTGCAAAATTCACACACAGACTCTCTAGCAAGAAGTCCCAATGTTACTGTGCACACACTCGGATAGTCACTAGCACTGAGGTTGAATCCTAATTCTGTGAACTGGAACACCACGCTCTTCTTGGCAAGAAGCACCGGCTGCAGAAGGACTCAAACGCGCGTGGACTGTATATCATGACCACCCGCACGAGGACGCAGGGCTGTGTGTCTGTGGCTCGCGCGTCACCGAGGCACGGAAACAGCGAGGCTACCGCAGGAAGAACGGTGCCGGAAGCGCAGGAAAGGTCAGGAACGGCACGAGCAACCCCTGGTTCGCTCCCTGCAAAGCCCTATTCTCCCCCCAGACGGCAGACGGACCGAGAGCCGCGGCCTCGGAAAGGCCGCGTGAGCCGTCATGCTGACCCATCTCGCAAGGACCTTCGAGGCAACGGAATACCTGAGAACACAGCTCTACAGTAAAGTGGCAGATATCACAGTCTTAATCACAATTTTCAGGAAAAGGCGAAAAGCTGCTGGACTCTGCAAAGGGCCACCGGCCGCGGGCACCTGTCTCTCTAGTCCCGGTCGCATGCCACACAACCGGCCGGGCGGTGTCCTCAGGACACCAGCCAGCCCGCTGAGCTCACGATGATCAGACCCGTCATCACGAGCCGCTTCAGGGGTGCGCCCGCGGGTCGGTGAGAGGCGAGGAGAGGTCACATGGGATCCTCTTTCGGTGTGAACTGAAGAAATTACTATTTATTCTTAGAAGCAGCCTTAAAACATTCCAAATGTACCTCAGTAAAGCCAGAAGTTCATAAGCAATAACGAGACAAGCATGTACGTGCTGCGTCTTTCAGAGAGCCACCGAGAATGAACAGGAATCTCAGATCATGCCTTCTTGAGTAGCTTGAGAGGAAAACTCTGCCCTTGGCAAGCTGCCAAAGAAACAAAACCTCCCATGAGCGCCAGGCTGGAGCTGATGGGAAGAGGCAGGAGAGCAAAAGAAAAGATGTCTGTGACGGCCACTACAGCTCTTCTCTACAGCGAGGACCCGAATCCCGGGACAGGACGTCAAAGTCCGAGAAGTAAAAGCACAGAACGTCCCGGAGAGGCTCTGTTTATCTAGAAAGCTCCCTTATCAAGCTACTTGCCATTTTCAGTTGCTGCTTGGCCAGAACGTTTCACATATGGCACATTTATTACATGAGATTTAAACATGAAAAGGGCAAATTATATTTCACTCGTTGCTTTGGATCAAAACACTATGTAAGGCATTTGCTTGCTCCCCGCCCCCTGCCCCGTACCATTCGTGAACTTTCGTTAGCATCAGACCAGGAATCCTTATGTAAACTTTAAAACACTAAGTAAGAACATTACCTTGAGAAACCACAGAAATTTTAAAATGAAACAACTGTTGGGTATATAAGCAATTAAAAACACACGAAGGCTAAATCTGTGTGCATCTACAGAATGCCAGTCCTTAGATCAAACTTTTTTCCAACAGGTCACCTTTCAAACAGGTCACCGTAAGGCTCGGCACAGGTGTCGCTGCCGTGGGCAGGGCAGATAAAAAGGGGTCTTGCTTGTTTGAGAACCGGATATTCTTAACCTCATCCCGAGAAACAGTCAAGGGCACCTTCTCTACTTGGCACTACAGGAGAACTCAGCTGGAAGAGGGGAAGAAGCTAAAGGCTGAACTGTACCTAGGAAGACGCTCGGCAGGGAACTACACCCCCCTCAAGTGGAAGCCACAGTGAAACGGATCAAAGGCTGAACTCTGACAGGGATCGGCGTGTGCTATTCGGCAGCTTTGCGCCACAAACCAAGGTCCGCAGGGAGGACGACTAAGGTTTCCCAGAAGTTAAACTCAGAATCAAGACTCTTCTAATTCCTGCTGTAAACTGCTATGTTAAGAAACAAAACACACAGAAAACAATCAAAGGGACACAAGGTATGAAACCAGCCAGTCTTCTGCACGTCACTGCAGCATGAGCTGCTTGAGGTTGTCATGAAGAATAGTATCCTTGACGTCGCGGAAAACCAGGCGGATGTTCTCCGTGTTGATCGCGGTGGTGAAGTGGTGGTACAGGGGCTTCTGCTGCTGGTCCCGCCGCTTGTTCCGGAAACATTCCACCAGGAATTTTTGGACGTCTCTTAAGCAGTGGGGATCCCCTTCAAATTCTAAGAAATAGTCTTTGATGCTCACAATTCGCACCTTCTCCTCAAGCAAATCTGTCTTGTTTAAGAAAAGGATTATGGAGACGTTGCTGAAAACCCGGTTGTTGACGATCGTTTCGAAAATGTTCAGAGACTCTGTCAGGCGGTTGGTCAGTCGATCTTCCATAAGCACCTGGTCGAATTCGCTTGAGGACACAAGGAAAAGTATCGACGTCACGCTGTCAAAGCACTCAAACCACCGCTTTCTTTCTGACCTCTGACCACCTACATCAACCATTTTGAAAGGAACATTTTTAATTTCAAAGTCGTACTCGTGAATGCCTTTGGTGGGTCTTCTGGCCAGCAGAATATCTTGCTGTGATGGGATGTAATCCTGGAAAAGAAGACAACGCTTTAGACTCGGGAACCCAGAAGGAATGAGAGTTTCTAACGTACTGCTGCCTGGTCGAGGGAGTGGATATGCAGACAAACTTGCCTTCTGGAGGACTTCTGGCTGCCTTCCTCCAAGCATCGGCACGACTAGTCTCATCACAAAGCGCCAAGGTAGAGTAAACTGTTAGCGAACGGAGACTGGTCCACAATACGCTGCAAACGAGCAGCGCGGACTGTTTTGTTCACCCCCGCTATTCCGGCAGACTCAGGTCCTCCCGACCCGCGGCCTTCGCCCCCCGCCCGCCGCTGTGCCTCTGCCTTTAGTACCAGCCCTCACCGCCCCCCCACCCCCGACCTTCCTGCGCACGCGCCCGCCTGCCCACCTGCCCCTCCGCGGAAAGCAGTGAGGGCTGAAACGCCAATTCGTGCGGGTCACTTCCCAGTGCGGGGTTCTGCCCACCTCGCTCTAGCTCATTCCAGACGCTCCCTTACTAAGGGACTAAGAACGTGACTAAGAACGCTGACACGGGACACTCCATGTTAGGACTGCGGCCACACCACGCGCGTGGACAGAACTTGCCTAGCACAGCTAATACACTGAATTTGCCCTGGGTCACCTCCTGGGTTTGCTTCCAGGGTCCCGCCACGCAGCTGGGTCCCAGTGACGGCGCCCCTGCCTGTCAGATGAAGGAGACCACACCCGGCCCACCTGCCTTAAAGGGACGACTTTCGCAAAGACCGAAGGGGCCCCGACCTGGGAACGGGACCAGGCAGCCCGCGACCCCTACAGGAAGCTGCTAGTCTCACGAGTCCCCGACTACCCCTGACGACGTCCTTCCTGATGCACTAGAACTGGTTCTTTCTTCTCAAACTAGCGTTTTTCCAGAACTCTGACGTAGCTCTTTGGCGACACTGAACAGGAGAGCTCTTGAATGTTCATTGTCAGGGTCAAACTGTTTTGTTTTTTTTTTTTAAGTTGAGGCAAGATTTTATTATTTTATTTTATTTTATTTTATTTTATTTTTTTAAATTGAGGCAAGATTTTACAACAGTGCTAATTGTCACGATGCTGTATTTTATGCTTTTCCAAATAACGTAATATAATTTTGAAATTTCGTCACAATGTGAATAGTTATCTCCTCAAAACGGTACAATGGAGTTAAGAACAAAAAAAAAAAAAAGCAGGCGGTTCTCGGTTATCCGTAATCCACACCGTTTAGGACATGACTCTGGGGCCTTCATAAACAACGTCGGCGTTTCCAGGTTTCCTTTTAGCTTCTGTTCACATGCTCACTACTTTCCTTATAACCAGCACATCCACACAATTTTCAGCCTGCCCCTACTTTTTGGCTTAACATTTGATCATGAACGGTTACATGTGCTGATACAGTTGTATTTCATTTTAAAGCAGTATAAATATACCAACTGGATTAATGGTCTGTAATTTACATAAACATTCTCCTACTAGTGCTCGTTAAGGTTGTTTCTCCAATTTTTTGCTTTAACACAAATTGTGCAATTAAAACTCTCACACATGTACTTTTTTTCTTCCTTTCTGGACTATTTCCCGAGATAAAATAACCAGGAATAAGTTTAGGAGGTCAAAGATTACGAACATTTTGGTGACCCTGGACACTCAAAGCCTAACTGCTTTCCAGAAACAGGGTACAAATCTACCGCATGTGCCCGTGCCAGCTGCCTCAGAAACACGCCAGCCCTGGGGTGCTGGGGTGGCTCAGTCATTAAACAACCAACTCGATTTTGGCTCGGGTCATGGTCTCACGGTTTGTGAGTTCGAGCCCTGCACTGGGCTCTGCACTGACATTGCAGAGCCTGCTTGGGCTTCTGTCTCCCTCTCTCCCTCCCCTGCATGCTCTCTCGAAATAAATTTAAAAAATATTTTTTTTTTCCAACGTTTATTTATTTTTGGGACAGAGAGAGACAGAGCATGAACAGGGGAGGGGCAGAGAGAGAGGGAGACACAGAATCGGAAGCAGGCTCCAGGCTCTGAGCCATCAGCCCAGAGCCTGACGCGGGGCTCGAACTCCCGGACCGCAAGATCGTGACCTGGCTGAAGTCGGACGCTTAACCGACTGCGCCACCCAGGCGCCCCGAAATAAATTTAAAAAATAAATAAACTTAAAAGAAAGAAAGAAAGAAAGAAACACACCAGTCCTAAGATGTTTTGTTTTTTTAAACTTCTAAGTCTATAGAAATGAAAAGTTCTTTACTACTGCCTCACTTGGAAGCTCAGAATCTAGTCAGGAAGCTAAAAGCTAATTCCTATGACGCCTCCAGACCAGGACAATGCGATCAAGTGCTAAGTGGCCTGGCAGAGTAACAGCGATTACAACTGTGAGTTCCAGAGCCCACGCTTCACACACGAGCTGTGTGGCCCTGGGCAGGTCACCGAATCCTGCTGTGTCTCCACATCCTCACTGGTGAGATACGGGTCATATGGTTCACGGGGGGCCTCGAGGACTAAGTGAGTTGACCGTGCGGGGCACCCAGTCCAGCTGTTCTGCTGCGCCTCTCACCAGCATTGCTGGGCAGAGAGGGAATCCAGAAGGCTGGGACCGCCAGGCAAGCTCCCGTCAGGTGGCCGCGTCTCATGTCTAAAAGCTCACTGCTCACTGCGCTTGGTCATCTACTCGCGCGCGTACACACACACACACACACACACACACACACACACTCAATCAGAAAACTCATTCTCTCCCCAGCCGACCCCTCTGCACCACCAGCACGCTTTCCTCCCTGCTTCCTGCCCCCCCCACCCCCGCCCACGACCTCAGAGTTCTTCTAGCCCCCCTGTCACCGTGGACTCTGCTCTAGCATCACCGATTCTGTTTCCAATCCTGTTTCTCCTTATTTCCGCCATCCCCCATTTTTTCACCTCCTCCGGTGTGGATTGCTATCTCTCCACTGAATCTCTCTCCCTGCCCTGAATGCCTCGCACCTCTTGAATCCGTCCCTACACCGCTCAGACCAACGCCCCGGCACCGTGACTTCAGAACTTACGGTGAGGTTCTTCACTGCATCCGGTCCACACTTGACTGACTGGCTTTCACGACCCTCTTTACTCCTGGCTTTTCTGGAACCGGCAGGCTCTGTTCTACATTGTCCAGGCTTACCACAGAGCTGAGATCAAGATCTGCCCAAAGCTGCACACCCTGAGACCGTTCCACAACCATCCACTTGCACAAGTGCAACTGCAAGAACGATGCATCCAAACCCCAGCTGATGCCTTCTAGGAATCTGTTTTTATAAGTCAGAGCCAAGACTGTCACGTGTCCTTTGCCAGACGGATGTGCCTCCTAAAATTAAACACACCCAGCCATCTCCCATCTTGGGGGGCCGCAACTCCTCTTCTAAGTCCGCCTCCCCCTTCAGACAGTTCAGATTCATTCATATACTCTTACGGCCCAGCTCCAGCCTCTCCGGTCAAAACACCTCTCTCTGTTCTAGGAACTAATACGACCTTCATGGTCAGTACCATTTAACCGTCCTCTGCGTGGTTTTATGTATGTTGTAATTCTGTCTCTGACTAGAACGAGTTTCCTACAATCAGGGATCAAAGAGCAAAACAGCCAACACCGAGCACTTCCTACATGGAAGGCACTGTTCCCAATACCTTACCGAGCACTACGGACTGAACTATGTCCCCCCAAAGTTCACACACTGGAACCCTAACACCAAAGTGGTTGTACTCTGGGACGGCGCTTGTAGGACACGAGCAGGGATAAATGAAGTCCTAGGGAAGGGTCTCGATCACACAGTCTTGGCGGTCTTAGAAGAAGAGTTAAGAGATCCCTGTCTCTCCATGTGTATGTGCTGAGTAAAAGCCATGTGAAGAAGCCACAGAGAGAAGGCCACAGTCTGCAAGCCAGGAAAAGTCCTCACCGGAGAATGACCACGCTGGCCCCTTGATCTGAGACGACCAGCCTCCAGGACCGTGAGCAGTAAATGTCTGCTGTTAAGCCACCCGGTCTATGGTATTCTGTCTCAGCACAATGAGCAGACTAAGACACAGGGTTTATTTCACGTAACCACCCCATAACCCGTGAGGTCAGGTCTCGTACGATGCCCGTGATATCAAGAAATTCGGGTTTAGAGATGCCTCTGCTCACAGAAAGACAGGCTGTGGGGAGCTGGGATGGGGACCCAGGTGGTCTGGCTGCAGAGCCACGTCCTGGACTCTGCGCTGTTCCGCCTCCCAGAGGGTCAAGGGGCGCACGGCTGGGCTTCAGCACCCCTGGTACTCCAGAGACGGAGAAGCAAACGCAGCCTTGTGACGAGTCTGACACGCCAGGATGAATGGCCAGCCTGCAGCACAGCCAGCTTTGTCCTCCCTCCTTCACACCGACCTACTTACTGATCGCAGCGCCTTTTCCGGTTTACTCCAGATGTGGCCTCGGAACTGTTCTCAACCTAAGACTCTGAGCAGCCAGTACAAAGGGGCCTACGGCCATGCATTCAGAGGTTATTTGTTGAGTGCCTGCTGTATGCCAGGCATTGTCACTAGGCATCAGGAACTCAACCCTTCACCATCAAGAGATGAGATCCTTGCCCTTATGGCAAGAGGTGCAGGCAGAAGACAAGCAAACACAGAAATAACCAGCTGTAGAGAGAGCAAAGATCTTTGAAAAAAGCAAGGGCTGAAACTGAATACAAGACGAGGGACCTACTTTGAATGCTGTGCTCAAGGAAAGCTGATCTGACAGGCAAACTGAGAAGAGCAGGTCAAATCAGCACCGTGTGGTTTGGAAAACATGCGGTAACTCTTAAAAATTAGTTTCCCTGCTAAGGCTCTCTCCATTTGGCCTGCATGTAACTTTTTTAAGGCTTACATTCTAACCAGATGGAAAAGAGACCACGAAATCAAGTCTTACTACGCAGGCTCATACAGAGATTCCCGACTTCTGGAACACACGTGTCCAGGAGACAGGCAAGAGAAGAACAAACGTACTTCAGGGCAGACAAGTGCGATTTGGCAAAATCCAAAACAAGAGGATGTAAAATTTATCTTGCAAAAAGAAGGCACATTTTCACATGTCCTAGATACGTTAGTATGCCACCTTCCTACTTGCAGCGGGTTTTTCATTGCATGTTTTCTTTTAGTTTTACTTTGAAAGGTAACCTCAAAGAACCCATGAGACTGTACTACAACGTATTAGAGAAATTTGCTTTAAAGAGGAGGCCAAGAACGCTGCCGTAAATCCAGCAGGTGCCAATGACTGTGGGGCCATGGCCTTCAGACATTTTCTGAGCGGCAGCAACCTGTCTTCCAGGGAGGTCTCTGGCGTGAGACCGACACAGAGAACAGAGCGGACGCCCTGCCCGCAGCAGGCCCGGGAGCCCCAGCCAGCCACGGTGCCAGCTGAGAGGAAAATCAGAAACTCTCCTTCCCAGGGTGACTCCTTCTCCTACTCGGTGGTCTCTTCAGCCGGCCTTCAGAATCCAGCCCTCCCACACTGTAACTCAACGCAAAGCGCTTCCGAGCTGAAAAATACCGTTTGCTGAAAGGTTTTGAAATCAAACAACCCACCGTGTCCCGTTTCTGCTTACACACACACACACACACACACACACACACACACACACACACACACAGAGACAATGAAGTAGAATAGATAATGTGCAATCTCATTTTCAAACATAAACTTTCTCTAAACAGTTTTATGTTCACGAACCAGAGGACAGGCCATTCTTCAGGGAAATGGCAGCAATCTGGATGACAGAGGGAGACAAAATGAAGCTGGAACAGTCCAAAAGCTGCCGCCAGGATGAAGGAAGAAGCAAACAGCTCAATACATAATTTTTCTAAACTTCCTAATAACCTATTGCTTTCAAACAGCAATAAACATAAACAAAAACTTACTGCTTCTCCAAGTTTATCCAAGTTATCCAGGAAATATTTTACGGATTCACCCTAAAACAAGAAAAAAATAAATAGTTATTAGGGCTTAGAAATGGGAGATTTTGTTACAACAGTTTATATTAAACTGTCTGGCTGCACACTTAATCCAAACATACTTTGTTTAGTCACAAAATTCAGAGTGAACAACTAACCCCACCGAAACCATACACAACGTCTACTTCTGGCCGAGTGTGGTAGCCTGGTTAGCTTCACAAATGCCTTCCCTGAGCGGCACCCAGTGACCTTCGGCGTGGATGCCACTGCATGGATGCTTACTGATAGAACTATCTGCGTATCCGAAGGGAAGATGCAATTAAAAGGTGAAAACGGCTTTTGAGATAAACGTACTACTACAGTTTAAGTGTCTGCATTTCTTCCCCCTTAAGTTGATACCAATGGTGGTTATCTTTAGTGTCACGAGCAAACCAGAGATGAGGTGAGAACACCGTAAAATCTTTTGGTGACAGGCACTTGCTTGGACAGACATGCCTTGCTCTAGAAGGTACTGAAAACTGCTGCAGGCTTCATGTCTCCATCAGGTCTCTTCCTGAGTGTTCACTCAGCCTACTCTCTCCGAGCCCAGATTTCTACTAGAGCTCCAGTCAATTTCCAACACCTAAACTGTATGAGTCTACATTCTTAAGAGGAAATACCTGAACAGAGGACAGACAGCTAAGAAGAGGGGAGCCATTTGGGACAAGAAGGGCTCTTTCTCCCAAGATGCTCTCCCTGGGCACAGCACCCACCCTGCCCGTGACTGCTTCCACAAGTTCCGGAAGGCAGTGCTTCTGTGATGTTTAGGGGTAATCACCTGAAGATCCTAGCTGACTAGAAGTTCTGATTTGGAAAGGGGAAGGGGGAGAGGTGGGCGGGGGGGGGGGGGAGGGGATGGGCAACCAACCAATAGTTTCTACAATTCAGGTGATTTCTGGGACATCGAGTTACAGGCCTGAAAGCAGCAATTTTCCATTTTTTTTTTTTTTGGTTTCAGAATCCCTTTACATATCTTAAGACTCTTGAGGATATTCTTCATGTGGGTAACAGCTATTAATATTTATATTAGGAAGTAAAATTGAGAAATTTTTAAAATATTTAAAAATTCCTTTAGGGGCTCCTGGATGCCTAGTCGGTTGGGTGTCTGACTCTTGATCTCGTGGTTCATGGGATCGAGCTTCACGTCAGGTTCTGAGATGGTGGAGGGGAGCCTGCTTGGGATTCTCTCTCTCTCTCTCTCTCTCTCTCTCTCTCTCTCTCTCTCTCTGCCCTTCTCTCGCTCGCATGCTCTCTTTTTCTCAAAATAAGTAAACTTAAAAAAAAACAAACGAATAGAAATTCCTTAAAGAATACCGATGATAAACCCATTCATTGTATGCTAACATATTTTAGTATGGCTCATAAAAGACAGTGAGACATTCATTTGCTT
The DNA here is from genome assembly GCF_018350175.1 of Felis catus. Taxonomy (NCBI): domain Eukaryota; kingdom Metazoa; phylum Chordata; class Mammalia; order Carnivora; family Felidae; genus Felis; species Felis catus. Next base: position 49,755,379 of record NC_058381.1, on the reverse strand, counting down.
CTGCATTTGCACCTGCTACTATAGGTTGTTCCGGCTGAGTATATACATAAAGCCTGGCCTTTCACAAAAATGTAGCTGGGAAAGGGAGTATTTTAATCAAATATTTTCAGATAATTATAGATATTTTTGCTACTATACCAAAACTTGGCAAGTGGTAGTTTTTAAAAACGTTAGTTCACTGTGTTACATGAAAATTCATTGGCTTACACTGTATTTAGAGTGGATCTGTGACCCACCCGCCATTCTGTGATGCCAGGCACTGGTCACAGGGAAGATGGCGGGCAGCTAAGTAACAGATCTTCCAAAGCTGGCATGCTTCCTTACACAATGTTAAGAAAATCACAGTCATTAGGACCTCCTTCATCTCATCAGAAGCCTCACGTACTGGGAAGCTGACAAGCTCACAGTGGTGGGCCAAAACAAGTTTTCCTCAATTTTGATTTTCACTTCAAAGCTCAAGTTTTATCAACGGCAGCAAATACTCCCCCTTCTTTCCCTTGAGGGGACAGGCTAACTTCATGTATTTTCTAAAACATGTATTTTCTGTCCAATGCCCAAGTCTGAGCAAGTTGATGGTTTTCTCGAGTCAAATGGCATTCCGTGAAAAATACGGTTAGTTCAGTGCCCGGTCCAACAAGCTGCAGAAGTGCTTTTCCCCTACTTCCGTGCCTCCACCCACCTCCCGCTCAGTCGTACAGGGGTGTGCGCTCTTAGGTGGAGATTTTTTTTTTTTTTGGGAGACGGAGAGTGTGAGCAGGGGAGTGGCAGAGAGAGGGAGAGAGAGACTCCCAAGCAGGCTCTGCGCCGTTGGGATCGAACTCACAAAACCGTGAGATCACGACCTGAGCCGGAATCAAGAGTCGGATGCTCAACTGACTGAGCCACCCGGGCACCCCTCAAAGGCTGAGATGGAAAACAAGTAATTTTTCACGCTCCATTAAGGCTCATCTTAAATGAAACTGGTGTGTGTGTGTGTGTGTGTGTGTGTGTGTGTGAGAGAGAGAGAGAGAGAGAGAGAGAGAGAGAGAGAGAGAGAGAGGGAGAGAGAGAGAAACGGCAGCTGTGTGGTGGTAAGAATACCACTTTTGTTTGGAGCCAACGTGTGGATCTGTGCTAAGGTGCTGGCTCTTCACAGCCGCTGCTGCTCTTCCTCGGCCACGGGTGCAAGTGGGAACGCAGGGGGAAGGGAGGCGACGTCCTGGTGTCGTCGTAAAGAGTGCCGACTCGAGGACGCCCCCGGAGGTCTGTGGACCCCACCTGGACAATCGCCGCCTTCGTGTGCGCCACGAGCAAGTACATGGGTGTGTGCTTGTGGGAGGGGTGGTGGTGTGGGGGAGTGTCTGGCTGATCTCCTCATGATTTTAAGCAGTGACAGACGATTTTGCTTTTTTCTGCACCTTGTACAGCACTGACAGCACCTAAAGATGACTTTTAGGGGCGCCTGGGTGGCTCAGTTGGGCTCCGTGCCGTCAGCGCAGAGCCTGGGGCCTGCTTTGGATTCTGTGTCTCCCTCTCTCTCTGTCCCCCCCACCCCCCTCTCTCTCACCAAAATAATCAAAAAAAAAAAAAAAAAGATTTTCAGGAGACGGGAAAAAAATCTTCAAGGAATTCATTTCAGATCAATGAAGAGATTATCTGGGCAAACCTGTATGGATATTTTGCATTATATCACAAATTTTAATGTAATATATAAGCCAAAGGGAATCTGGGCTTAATCTATAAATAACATCAATATCCACATATAGGACTCTTCGTACAACCCAAAAAGTATTTATTTTTTTATTTATTAATTTTATTTTTTAATGTTTATTTTTGAGAGAGAGAGAGAGGGAGAGAGAGAGGGGGGCAGGGGAGGGGCAGGGAGAGAGGGAGACAGATCTGAAGCGGGCTCCGCACTGACAGCACAGAGCCCGATGTGGGGCTCAAACTCACGAACGGTGAGATCACGAGCTGAGCTGAAATCAGACGCTTGACTGACTGAGCCACCCAGAGGACCCACCAAAAGTATTTTAAAAGTCAAATTCAAACAGATAATAACAATTCCGTTATACTGAAGTAGAGCCTCTTGGACAAATAGGATAAAAGATAAGTCACTCTGTTTATATATGACTCAGACTAACAAAACTGTTACCCTTTCAGTAATGTGTATATTGAATACTTATGTAATGTCAAACACCTTAAATGAAATTTAGTGTATTTCTAAAAAAGGTGTTTTCTGGACTGGTAGTATTGCATATCACGTTTATTGGCTTTTTCCTTGATTTTGGATTTAATATAAATTCACTGTGGAAACTGATAACTAGAAAAAGGTACAAAGAAGGAAAAGAGGCAAGAGCCATCACTTCCACCACTCAGGGGCGACCACCGTTAACATCGAAGATATCTTCTTCCAATTATAGCTGAAACAATACAAACAAGTTTGCATCCTGATTTTTCCACTTAAATAACTGGGAAGTAAATTTAATGGTCAAAATAACTCCTAGTATCTGTTATACAAAAAGCTAAATAAAACCACTGATCTAATGTTGTGTATTTCAATTCTTTTTTTTAATAAGCACTTTTAATATTTTGAAAGTAAATGATATTGTGATAAACAGCTGTATGTGCTCCTGAATCATGTCCTGAGTGATCTCAGAAGAATCACCAAGGCAGAGAGGTTAGGCATTTTTAAGATACTAACTACTCACTGCCACAAAGGTCCTACTGATCTGCTCCTAGCCAACAGTGCGAAACTGTGATGGAGATGAACTGAGCAGGGGTCACAGGAGATTGACTCGCAGATGTGTCTGTAATAAATTAAGGTGCAAACTCGGAGAAGCCCCACATAGTGACAACTGACGCTTCTCATTTCAGAAAGCCCAGAGCAAGGGGGCTGTGTGTGCCCAAGAAAATGATAGGTTCCGTATCCAAATCCACAGCAAAAGTTCAAGTACACAAAAACCTTATCTCAATTAGTACTCTGTTTATCTTAACCGAGGGTCAAATAAAAGAAAGTTAAAGTCACCTTAAGATGAACACATCATCTAAAGCAGCCAAGCTCCCCCTTTCCCTTTAAAAAAAAAAAAAAAAAAAGCTTATAACCAACCCATTGTTTCTGGGGGTCTAGGGAAGTTGGTATGCTCTTTCTAGTGACCTTGCGAATTCAAACTTTTTAGAAAGTTATGAGTAGTATGGGTGAAACTTTCAACGAACTTTTACCCTTTTTTTTTTTTTAAGTTTATTTATTTTGAGAGACAGAACTGTGTTTGTGAATGGGGGCAGGGGCAGAGAGAGAGAGAGAGAGAGAGAGAGAGAGAGAGAGAGAGAGAAGATCCCAAGTAGGTTCCACAGTCAGCACAGAGCCCCACATGGCTTGATCTCACAACTGTGAATGCATGACCTGAGCTGAAATCAAGAGTTGTATGCTTTACCGACTGAGCCACCCAGGTGCCCCTGAACTTTCAACCATTCTAAGGAATTTATTAAACATAAATAAAATGTTACAAACAAAAAGATATTTTACTGATCGCTACCTATGACCTATGACGGCAAGATTTGGAAGTCCAATTTTTCCACTTAGCATTAAGGTAATGATTTAATACATTTTGGCATACTAATATAATAATAACATTATATATCATCCAATAATTATTTTAATATAATTGCCACATATGAAATATTTACACCATTAAACCCTAAATTAAAGTAGTAGACCACAAAGTGAAGATTACAAAGAAATTACAACCCCTTATCTACAACTTCTTTTGGTAAGCTCGGCCCCCAACACTCAACTGGGAGCAAAATGACCTAGGTTCTTTAGTCTTTATTTCTCCTACTTGGTGAAACTATTCAGATGTTTCGCTGAAAAAAAAAAAACAAAAACAAAAAGACCCCTGTGGGTATTACGTAATAAACAGTACATACACGGTATTATCTTTCTGAAACCCAAACGTTCTTAATTAACAAATCTGGATCCAACGATTTATAAGAATGGGTCTGTATTACGTATGCTTTAACTATTCTATTTAAATATGGAAAAGGTAACTTTGTACCTCAATGAGTACCTATATTCTCTTTTCAAATAAAAAAAAAGAAAATCATTCCTATTTGTTCTTCTCTTGGTATTACAAATAGAAAAATAAAAAGTTAAGGTCTTTTCCCTGTCATGTCCTGATTTAACTGCATTCCCTAGACCTTAGATCTTTTAGGTTCAAATTACCACAGGTCTCTGTTTATTGGGGATTCATAATCTCACCCAAATCAAATGATAAGAGAGAAATATGCATGTGTTCTTATTAAATTTCAACTTCCACGGAAGGAAGTTTCATCAGTGTAATTTACACAGTCCCTTGTGCACTTGAGATTGTAGAAAACATTTATAATTCACTTCCACACATGTGAATGTGTGGATTATTTCTAACAATTATTTACAGTCCCAAATAAGGTGCCCATCTGCCAAACGACTACACTTGGACCAAGCTTTGCCTTCTCCACTATCACTCAGCCAGTATCTATTCGAGGTGTAAATACTTTAAAACATTATTCCTCTGAAAAAATACAGTATGGTTAAAATAACTCCCTGAACATAAAAAGCCATGTTAATTTTAGACCACAGATGAAACTACTGATCCTTCCATTAGTTGGAAAACCCTGAGTGGGAGGCACGGGAACGGTTCCAGAATCTTTTACTGTGCACGACTGCAGACTAAAGCCTCCTTCTGTGAAGAGGTCAGCCCCCCCCCCCCCCAGTTAAGCGACTGTGAAACAATTTTAAACCCATGCACACACAGATGCCCACACGCGTGCGCTTAGGTGTGTGCAAACACACGTGCTAATAAAAGGATGAATACTTTTCTGAAGTGGGTCATTTAGGGGAAATTTCTTACAGTCGTTTTATAGAGAGAGGGCTTTACTGAAAAAAAGAGAGAGAACCTGTCTTTCTACAATCTCAAAAAACAATTCCAAATTAAAGATATAAAATATGCCTCACTTGCGGTCTAATCACAAAGGACGTGGAAAATGAATACGGGACTCTCTGTTCTCAGGAGGCCGGAGCTTCTGAAGACGACCCTGCCCTGGTCGTGCTTTACAGCCCTTGTGCAAATGCACACCTAGTTCAGCACAGGCCCCTGGGGGCCTCCTCTCCCTCCTGCCCCGGAGTGTGTGGTGAAGGAGTATGAATTACCAGGGGGAAATTTCCTTCAAGTATTTTTTCCCAACATAACAGTTTCAGAAGTGATCCCAAAGTCTTCTAATGATCTATTATTAACGTTAAGGAAAAGATGTGAATTCGAGTCCTTTTTCTAACACTGATCCGGCGAGTTTCTAAACTTCTCCAGGCCTCAGTTTAACCGTCAATAAAATGAGGAAGTTCCGTGGTCCGATGGATCATTACTGAAGTTCTGCTCTGGGCACCAATTTCAGTTTGTATAACCGATTTCAATTTAAGTTCTCCTTTCCCTGTATCTCGGTGTCTATGAATCCTAAATCCACTTGTGCTGTGACTCATTATTCAAGTTACGTTGCTTAGTCTCTTGGCTAAGACAGAAGTAACTAATTTCGGGTATCAGGCCAGAAATACCAGGGGTCTGACGCTCACTTTCTGTTGGTTATGACTTGAGACTGCACTGTAACTTTCACCAGTCTGTCTGATGTTACCGAAGAGAATTTTTCATGAAATTGTGAAGAAAAGCCATTTCATACTTACGACTTTTAAAATTTAAGATGTTTTCTGTCATCCCTTAGATCTTTTTTCCTCGGTTCACAACACTGACAGACTATTGGTTCTATGAACTATATTTTGTAAGTTGTGTCTGAACTAGGAAAAGCTTTAAAAAAAAAAAAGAAGGAAACAGACTAGGAATAGCCTCAACGTTATCCCTCATTCCCAAGAATCATGTTTCATTAAGATTCTTTGCTTGCAACAAAAGAAGTTAAAGGCCCTGAGTTTAAAGGTAATGGAGAAGCTGAGAACACAATTTAGAATATAGTTTTTATTAAACAAATGTGCAGTCACAGGAAAGCTTGGCAGTTTATTTGCCCAGTTACTGAAAAAGTGACAAATTTATTCAACGCTCTCTTCTGCACAGCTAAAATGTATAAAGGACGGCATTTAGAATCTACAACTTTAAAAGGATGTGGAATTTAAGCTGGACTTAACTCAGATTTGTTTGTGAAAAGCAAGGCATGCATATTCTAGAAAGCAACTTGGCAATGTGTTAACAGGAGCTTTAAAAATGATCCTCACTGCAGAACTACGGAAAAGTCTACGCAAGTACAGCAGTGACACATTACTGTTGGGGCACAAGGAAAGGCTGGCCGAGGACCACTGATTATTCCTCTTATGTAACCATATTCTAGAGCAGGGATCCTCCAACTATGACCCGCACGCAGGCCAAGCCCGGCCCACCGCCTGTTTTGTGTGGCCCATTTCTAAGTGGTTGCGGGGAAAAATCGTAGGAAGACTTTATGACATCTGAAAATGATATGGAATTCAAATTTCCGTGTCCATAGATAAAACCGTATCGGAACACGACTTTGCTCATTTGCTTACGCACTGGCTGGGGCTGCTTCCACGTGGCCACAGCCACAAGTGGTCGCGACACAGGCCTTGTGTGCAGCTCTCTTCATTTTGCACGACACGATGCACTGATGCAATTACAGCCTGAAAATGTCCCAAATGTCGCCGAGAGTGCCTCATGATTCTCTTGTTGTTACTAGTGCATATCCGTCAAAACAAAAAGCAAGAGAGGACTTTTAATGTCCCGCCTTTGAGGCACGATGGGATGTGGATCGTTTTGCTGAACAAAATTCAATGGAGCAGCACTGTGTTTACTATGCACAGACATGGTGGCTACGCTAAGAGAATACGATGTAGTCAACGTCACCAGACTAAACACTCTTCAAACTCATCCCACTCCGGGGCGCCCGGGCGGCTCAGTCGGATAAGCATCTGACTTCAGCTCAGGTCATGATCTCGCGGTCCGTGGGTTCAGGCCCTGCGTCGGGCTCTGTGCTGACCGCTCAGAGCCTGGAGCCTGTTTCAGATTCTGCGTCTCCCTCTCTCTGCCCCTCCCCTGCTAGCTCTCTCTCTCAAAATTAAACATTAAAAAACAAAAACAAAAACTATCCCAACTCACAGGAAAGCGACAATCAGAAAAACCACAAAATTTAAAAGGGAAAAGTTCATCACATCACAGCAAGATTTCCTCACAAGTAAAAGATGGAAGGAGACTGAAACTAATGAGTTTCCAAGCGGCTCAGACTTGCTGGCCACGCAAGGACCACCACTTACTGCTCAGTGGTCTTTTACTCTAGGAATCAATGCCGGGTCTACAGGGACTAGAGAATTCGCCCGTATGAAGAGTCCGTGTGGGAGAACTACAGATGGGAAGACTTTCAGGGGAGCTGAGAAAACTCTCAATCAGCACAACCTCAATTATAATATGCCACGGGGTGTTACAACTGATGGTAGTCAAAATATGTGCGCAGCAGAAAAAAGACAAATTTAGAAAGACCGTCAAAATGACCACACGTTGTATTATTAGGTGCTCTGTGGGAAGTATACGGATCTGTCTTGTGTTACTGAACCAGAAGTGTCAACAATAAATTTAATTGACTCCCACGGACTTAGCCGTCATCGGTTCCATGAATTTTTGTAAGAAACAGAAGCTGAGGGGCGCCTGGGTGGCGCAGTCGGTTAAGCGTCCGACTTCAGCCAGGTCACGATCTCGCGGTCCGTGAGTTCGAGCCCCGCGTCAGGCTCTGGGCTGATGGCTCGGAGCCTGGAGCCTGTTTCCGGTTCTGTGTCTCCCTCTCTCTCTGCCCCTCCCCCGTTCATGCTCTGTCTCTCTGTCCCAAAAATAAATAAACGTTGAAAAAAAAAAAAAAAAAAAAAGAAACAGAGGCTGAATACGCTGATTTGTCCTATTACACAGTTCAAGAACTTAGCAGACGTGAATTTTTACTGAGATTGTTGGAACGAACGGATGAACAGGAACTACCTCCTGTCCCTATTGCAGACCACTGAACGGCTGTGGAAACTGGCTTTAGGGAAGACCTGATGACACACACATCTTAAGGAATTCAACCCCAAATTAAAAGGCCGAGCAGTTTCTGCAAAACTTACACAGTGGTAATTCGACAAGTGGCATTATTTTAATCAGAGGCAATGTCGAACTGCTTTGCAGGATTTCTCTGTCGGAAGGCGAAACAAGAGGTGAGGCCTCCATCCCCGCACTAGGTCTGCAGCAGATCAATTTTTCCGAAACCAAACGGCAGTGCCAGTGCTCACGTTGGCAGCGCACGTACAGATGACAGTTCCAGCAGCATCTTTCAGAGCCCGATGCGAGTAAAAGGGACGCTTTCCCATTTCCAAAATCCACTTCCCTGCGCACGGAGGAGCTGCTGCCTGACCCTCCACTGGAAGTGATAACCTGCGATGCCAGGGACGCCGTGCCAAGAGGCAGCGTCGAGAAGAATCTAACAATTCCAGAGATGTCTTCCAAGCAATGACTGCGCTCAACTAAAGTCACAGGCTCGGGTGGCAGTACCCACCTGTGTGAACAGACTTTTCTTTTTAAGGATGAAATATATAAAATCTCGCTACAAATCAGCCTTCATGAATATTTGCAGTTGATTTTCATGATAGAAAACACTAACACTTGAAACCCTTATGAAGCAAAATGTCCATCTCCAAAAGAATCCCATTCTTCTCATTAGTAAACCTATACTGCAAAACACTGTCCTCAATTTTATAATTCTATTTTGAATTTCATTGATTAAAAAACTTGTAGAAATCTGTTTTCTCATTATATAAATACCTACATAATGCCCTTAATTTTGTCTGTTGGCATGCAAAGTTTAAAATATCATACTTCAGCTCAGGTCATGACCTTGTGGTCCATGAGTTCGAGGCCCGCATCGGGCTCTGTGCTGACAGCTTAGGGTCTGGAGCCTGCTTCAGATTCTGTGTCTCCCTCTCTCTCTGCTCCTCCCCTGCTTGGGCTCTGTCTCTCTGTCTCTCAGAAATAAATAAATGTAAAAAAAAATTTTTTTTTAATAAAATGAAACAAACATCACACTCACACTACCTGGCCCTTTTTTTTCCAAAACAATTTTCAATGTTTACTTTTGAGTAAGAGAGAGAGGCAGAGACAGTGCGAGTGGGGGAAGGGCAGAGACAGAGGGAGACACAGAATCCCAAGCAGGCTCCAGGCCCTGAGCTGTCAGCACAGAGCCTGATGTGGGGCTCAAACTCACAAAACGTGAGATCAGGACCTGAGCCAAAGTCGGACGCTTAACCAACTGAGCCACCCAGGCGCCCCATACTACCTGGCCCTTTTCAGAAAGCTTTCTGACTCCAGTTCCAGACCCACGGCCTTATGCCTGGCAGTGCCTCAGCACTTCTAACGTGCTTGCGAGAAGATTCCCAAGCCCACCACGATCTACCAAATCAAAAGCTTAACGAGCTCCAAGAAAAGGGACTCTGATGTAGCCTTTCCAGCATCGGTTCAGATCTGGACATTCGTTTTACTCAAAGTTGGCTTTTATGTTCATTTCAAGACTTTTGGTGTTGACCACACAAAATCAGTTGTGGGTTTTTTTTTAAGCCTTCCAAAAATGCCGAGAATATTAAGAAATGAGAGTAGAGACCTATTTAGCTTTATCTTATTGTTAAAGTAGGTTTCGAGTATCACTTATGTTCAACTAGGTCTTACATGTAGAACATCAGGCCTTCAACGGACAGCTCCAAATTGCGACATAAACAGTGGAATTACACCTAGTAGAGCCTTCTCTTTCTTTCTCTTTATTGGTTTGCTCACTCAGACATACTTTCCTACCATTCTAGCTGCCTTCCTGTCCACATCTCTAGAGCCTATTTTCAAATGCCTGCCATAGTCCACAGCCTTCAGAGCTAACGCCCCAAGATTTTTATGGTCAAAAATTGATGAACCTGGTAATCCAGTTAGAACACTGTTAAACTGCTATAAAAGCACAAATGAGAAAAATCAGGACTGCCACTTTCAGCATAGGATCCTAAAGAACTTGTTTAAACCTGAATTAAACTTACAAAATGAATTTGCTTCGACAACAGACACCCAAACTTTGCATGGTAAGGTAAAGCAACGCAAGGTATTTAATAGGAAGCACTCTACTTTTTTTTTTTAAGTTTATTTATTTTTGAGAGAAGGAGGGGCCGGGGGCAGAGAGAGAGGGAGAGACAATCCCCCCAAGCAGCCTCGGTTCTGTTAGCACAGAGCCTGACACGGGGCTCAAACTTACGAACTGTGAGATCATGACCTGAGCCAAAATCAAGAGTCGGACGCTTAACTGGCTGAGCCACCCAGGTGTCCCTAGCATGCTACCTTTTTACCTGATAAACAGGTAAGAATTACCCTGCGGGATGAAAAGGTCAGATGAAATTCGATCAAGTGCGAAGTCTAAATAATGTATAAGATTTTACTTTGCTACTAAATAAACTGCATCATTTAAGCTTGTAAAGTGTCTAGAACTTAACTGCAGGGCAATTCAGCATGCCTGTAAGTGGCAGAAAACACTGACCAAAAAAGTCATTTAGAAAAAATAAGCAAATTAAAAAGTATCCCATTTGTACGTGTTGAAACCTTTTATTATGAGACCAGCATTAGCTAAAATCGTTTTCGGTTTTAAAAATAGACGTAACAGTACAAGAAATATTAGAGAAAATCTGTATTACCAAGGTAATTAAGCAGTGAGACACTGTCTTCTGAAATCTAAGTATACATGTGATTCTGAAAATGACAGCATACCTCAAAGTTAATTTCCAGTTTCTCTTTATATAGGGAACCAACCAGCAAAGTGCTGGTGCTATAAACAGCAAAACTTTTCCCAAAGAAGTACCAGTAAACTACAAAATAGATGTCTGTGTTCTGAAATGGCTAAGTCCAATGGCTTAAAGCTGTTTACATACTTTCCATGCATAGTAAGTCAGTCTCCATTTGCAAGTTTGGAATATTTCAAAGAGGAAAAAGGATCAAGAGATGAGAGAAAACTAGAAGCCGGTTTACTCCTCAAATTGATTACACCTGTAAGTCACACTGCCAAATTGCATCGCCTCGATCGCCACAAGAAGGTTTCGGTATGTGTGTAACATGCCTTTCTTTATTTCTCATCAGTCTCTTAATTCCCCAAACTAAGCTAGATCAAAGTTTTCCGAGTGTTCATTAGGCAGGCTTCATTAAGCATACTTTTGGAGAAATCCATTCAAAAGGAAACATCCATTTGCTTTTACAAGTGACCTATGTGTTTTTTTGGGGGGTGACTGGGTGGCTCAGTTGGTTGAGCGTCCGACTCTTGATTTTGGCTCAGGTCATGAATCCAGGATCGTGGGATGGAGCCCCACATCGGGCTCTCCACGGAGCATGGAGCCTGCTTAAGTTTCTGTCTTTCCCTCTAACCCTCTCCCCAGCTGTGTGTGCATCTTCTCTCTCTCTCTCTAAAATAAAAATTTAAAAAACCTAAAAAAAATATAAAAGTGACCTATATGTTTTTTAATCAGTAATTCATATTTGTAGACACTAGTATTTCAACCCTGCAAATATCATGGTGAAGCCATATCTAAATAAGAAGCCTTTAGGACAACATTCTACAAATAGACTTTGCGTAATGTAAGCCTTTCCACCTGGCATTTACTTATATAGGTTTACAGTTAAGACTCAAATGCCAAATATAAATAAGGTACAAACCGGAAAAGTCTGGGGTGAAAGCTGGTTAATGAATCAAGACTCTCTGTGTCAATCTAAGGATGTGGCTAATAACAAAGACAGAAGGTAGTATTTTTTATTATTCAGACTCAATTTCCCATCTTATTTGTCCTTTCTTTTTTTCACAGAGTCACATGAAATATGAAAGCTACCATATTGCTCTGCTCACACTATTTATCTAAAATCTAAGATTCTAACATTATACTTAATTTCTTAACGTTATACCTAATAGCCGGCCTAATGATATTGTAAGAGTTTGTTCGCAGCTTTCAAAATGACTCTAAAATGAAAAGAGCTTACAACCATCCAAATATTTAAAATATACCATCTCTACAAAGGGTTCCATGTCTTCCCCCCCCCCCCCCCCCCCCATTAATTTGGTCTTCAAACTAAACATGACAAAGAGGCCAGCTCTACACGGGGTGGGCGCATCGGGCACCTCCCCCGCCCAGCTTTGTCATGGAACAGCCCCACCTCTTCCTCCATTTAGTGCCCCCCAACACTCAACTCTGCCCACTCTTCTCAAAGACCCTATTATTCCATATCTTTGAGATGACCTACCTTTTTTTTTTTTAATGACTTTCCCTATTCATTTTCCTCTAGAAAAAAAGGATTATGAAGTATTGATGGGATACACAGCACAGGTTTTGGATAGGGTCGCAGCATCATCTGTATCACGAGAGCATATTTAAAGCACTACCACCCATGCCCGCTTGGTTCACAAGGAACAAGGCAGCATTTACTTATATTCAAAAATATACAAGCAACTCTTCCTTGTCAAAGGAAAACAGGTCAATATTCAGTAGACTTCAAGTGAATGCACAGTTTCAAGTTCCTGGCTAGCGTTTTCTATGTGCATCATTTAAAAATGCCACAAGAGCCAAAAATTAGTCAGTTACAACATTAAAAACTACCCCAGTATTTGAAAGTATTTTTTTTCCAAAGGAAATACCTTTCCAAACTAATCTAAGATAGTTTATAATAGCCTAGATATAATTTCCCCCCAAAATGTTTGACTAATTTAGGCAATTAATTTCCATTTTTTCTTACATGTAAGCTATAAAAACAAACCAGGGCACAAAATTAAAAATAAGACACTTTTGGAAAGAACTAAGTTATCAGTTTATTTTGTAAACTGCCTTTTCCTTGCCATTGCTCACAAATTAATAAACTCCTTTTTACATCCGGTTTCTCAATCAGACTTCTCACCAACATAATTTAAAGCTAATGAACATATTTTTCTAAGAGTATTCCTACAGTCCTACCAAATCCCAATTTCACACCCAACACAAAACGTACACTGCAGTTTAGTAATTCTCCTACTACAGAAGTCACAAAAAAGAAGAACCTTACTTTTTTTCATTAAAACATTTCATCCCAAAGAGAAAAAAGTTTAGCTGTATGCTGACTATTTACAGACACATCTGTATCTTAGACTTAAGCATATGTACCTTATACATAAAAGCTGTTCAATTCTGTTAACTTAAAATATCAATTATTCTCCAAACATTATATAAGAACGACAACCCTTCCTTAAAATAATACAGGTTTCAGAGTGGAGGTCAGCATTCCTTTTTCAAATCATCCCTTAAAACTTAAAATACAGGGGCGCCTGGGTGGCGCAGTCGGTTAAGCGTCCGACTTCAGCCAGGTCACAATCTCGCGGTCCGTGAGTTCGAGCCCCACGTCAGGTTCTGGGCTGATGGCTCAGAGCGTGGAGCCTGTTTCCGATTCTGTGTCTCCCTCTCTCTCTGCCCCTCCCCCGTTCATGCTCTGTCTCTCTCTGTTCCAAATAAATAAATAAACGTTGAAAAAAAAATTAAAAAAAAAAACTTAAAATACAAATTTTACATGTGAGGAAGAAGTTTAATACAGCAGGGATGAGGGGCTAGTTCCCACACAGTATATAATGTTATTCAACTGGGCAGCAACATAGTAAGATTTACCCCATACTCCATGTTACCATTAGGCAGCACCACATTTTGTTCATAAAGATATACATACAGGAAAGAATTTTTCATTCAAATAATTCACATCCATTTCTAAACGAATGCCTTACCGGTTCTCCGAGAAAATCACCTCCTCCAGGAAATGCTAACGTTGCAACGTTAAAAGAATGGGATATAAAATTGTACAGAAAGTATAGAAAAGTTTATCTCTGCATCCAATATTGTATTCAAGTATTAGCAGGAAATATACCAAAATGTCAATAAAGATGTCTTAGGACAGCAGTTAAGGGGCTAACTGGATGATTTTCTACAATGGATAAACATGTTTTAAAATTTAAACTTTAGGAGCACCTGGGTGGCTCAGTCGGTTAAGCGTCCGACTTCGGCTCAGGTCATGATCTCACAGTTCGTGAGTTCCAGCCCCGCGTCAGGCTCTGTGCTGACAGCTCAGAGCCTGGAGCCTGCTTCAGATTCTGTGTCTCCCTCTCTCTCCGCCCTCCCCTGCTCACACTCTGTCTCTCTCTTTCAAAAACAAATAAACATTAAAAAAAAAATTATAAAACAATAAAACAAAATTTAAACTTAAAAAAGCTACTTTGGATTCTGGAGCCTGTAAGTAACTCCTTCAAAAAACAAAAAACAACTTTCTTACTTTTCAGTTTCCACCTAATGATAACACTATAAAGCATAAGAGTTTTCAGCTCTGGGGTGCCTGGGTGGCTCAGTCGGTCAAGTGTCTGACTCTTGGGTTTCGTCTCAAGTCATGATCTCACGTTTCATGGGTTTGAGCCCCTCATCAGGCTCTGTGCTATCAGCATATGGCCTGCTTGGGATTCTTTCTCTCCCTCTCTCTCTCTGCCCCTCCCCTGATTGCTCTCTCCTTCAAAATAAATAAACTTAAAAAAAAAAAAAAAATCAAGAGCTTTCAGCTCTGAAAAATTCCTCAAAGTTAAAATACTCTTTTAAAAAGGGTCATAGATAATCCCAACAGCATGAAGAAACGTTGAGCTCTGCCAGAACTTCTTCAGTAGTACTTTTCGTTTTTTGATTCTCAGAAAGCAATGACCTCAGTTGTTGAAAAAAAGGTAAAAAAGAATACAGTTTTCCAATCCAGAACCCACTTCCCAAATACAGTTTCAATTCCCCAGCTATCTCAATAGAGGGGCCTGAAGAATCCTCGTGAACGTACACTAGATGGAAAGTTCTGCTCTGTGATGATGTGCTACAATGCATCCTGAAATCCCCACAACTCAAACCTTGCGCAACAATCAATCGCAGCATTAAGTATCATTAACAATCGACATTCATGAACGAATTCTATGCTTAGAATCACACAGCAGAGGAGAGGAAAAGCCCAGATCACTTTATTCTCAGTTTAGTGTTCAGGCCATCATCCTAAACTCTCTTGCCCACAGAGAAGCCCCCCACCCCCCGCCCGCCCACAAGAGCATTAACTACCATCCATCCCTTCACCCTCTGCCAATTCATCAGGTCAGACAGCAAAGCAGCGCGACCTGCGAGTGTTTCCGAATACTGACAAATGTGGGAAATAGTTCAGAATGTATACTGGCAGAGCAGTTCGCTTCCAAATCTCGGCTCAGTTAATCGTGTTATTAAGGGATGCAGGAAAGCGCGCAGTGGGTACAGCACGGGCCACGGGGTCCTACGGCCCGAGTTTGAATCGTGGCTCTAATCAAAACGAGCTGTGACTTTACCTTCTATGGACCTACGTACCCTATGATTTATGTACAAATGAAGTGAACTGGACCCACATACCCTCTTAGGTCTTTTCTAGGTTAGCGAACACTTAGTGATTCTGCATATTCTCAGCAGAAAAAAGATCAGCAAAGGCAGGACACTATAGCATTTATCACATCACAGGCAACCACTGGTGGGGGACTTATCCGGCTCCCACTAGATTCAAAGCCTCCATTAAGGCAAGCAGACATGGTGACCTTGAGTCCCCGGGGCCCGCGTAGCCCAGAACATGGTGTGCACAGGTATTCAATACATGTCTGCTGAAGGAACAAAGGAATGAATGTTATTCAATGGCCAACTTATTGCCCTCACTAAACAGGATACGGTCGTAAGTAAAAGTATCAAGTAGAGTGGAAAACTCTTCTGTGTTTCTCTGGCCTCACGTTAACATCATTAAGTGGAATTAACTCTGCTTCTGAGACAGTGACATTCAAAGAAATCGGTTGATATAAACACAACGTCCTCTTGAACTTGGAAAAGGCCTGAAAAAAACCCAGCCTGCTAAGCCAGATGGCTGAAAGTACAGCAAAAGGGAAATGAGACCAGTCGGCTAATTTCAAGGGACCCTTCTCTACTTCCTCACCTCTCTTCCTTCGTCGAGCCCCTCCAGCCTGGCTTCCCCCTCCCCGGGTCACCTGCCGCAGCAATAACCCTCCTGTTGCCAAAATCAACGAACACGCCGGTCTTCACCTTGCTAGGCCTCAGTGGCAGGTGGCGCTTCCGTCCACTTTCTTCGCTGACACACTTTTCGGGCTTCCGTGGCATGACACGTCCCTGAATTTCCACCTTCCCAGCCATTTCTGCCAGCATCCCCCTCTCTGCATACTCTCAGACGGTCTGCAGGTTCCTAAAGATGCTGTCCTGAGCTCAATTCTCTTTTCCTCCCTGCCTTCCCTTGGGTACACATTCCAGAGACTTTAAATGTCACCTGAATACAAGGAACTCCTAAATTTCTACCTAGGGCCCAAAGCTCTGTTCTGGATTCCAGACTCATGTATCAAACTGTTACTCTGATTCCACCCATGTCTCACAGAGATCCCAACCCAGTACGCCCAAACTAAAGTCTTAATCTTCTCTGTCAAGTCTCTTTCTCACACCATCTTTTCATTTCAGCAAGAAGCACCACCATTCACCTGGTTGTTAAAATCAGAAGCCCGAGTCACCCTTAACATACGCGCCTCCCTGCCCCCCGCCATCTCATATCCAACTTATCAGATCCCCGTGATTTGCCCTACAAAGTGTACCCCGAGTCCACGGTCTTCTCTCCATTTTTACGGCCACCGCTTGCGACCAGCAGCTTGTTCTGCACTCGTCTCCTAACTCGGGCACCGCTCTGCAGCCAGGGGATCTCGGTAAATATTTACGGGCTGATGACTGCTCTTCCTATTTGCCTTCAATTTCCACACTCCGGCAAGCTTTTCCCCACACACGTCCTGCACACACGGTCTTCCTCTGCCTGCCGAACCTTCCTTCTTCTCGCCTGGCTGACCCTTTCGCGTCCGTGGGGTCCTAACCTACAGGTCCCCCCTCAGACCATCCTCTTGTTCCCTCACTGCTTCCTTTTCTTGTCCTTCAGAGTATCCACTGCATGTGATTACTGATTTGTCTGCCTATCAGTGTAGGCTCCTGCACCTAAGCAAGGCCAGTGGGAACAGAGATCGCTTTCATTTGGTTCACTAGCAACTGTCCGGCCTGTAAAAAAGTGCCTGGTCGTTAATAGGTGTTCAATTAAATGCTACTGAATGGCTGCTGAGAGCTGCCAGTTAACAGTATCAGACTTGTTAAAGAAGGGGTCTCCTGAAAAACCTGCTGCTCAAGGCCTTCTCATCCACATTATATTCTTGGTTTGCTCTCCACGTTCCCTATTTGAGAAGAGAATTCAGATTATGGACCCTCAAAATGGACACACAAAGCAGCGCTCTAAACCTTAATACTTGCATATAGTACAAAATACAATTACACATAAAAACAGAAGATGAGCATACACACTCCCTTGAAAAGACTGTGTTTCTACAGAATGAAAGTTAAACAAACAAAACAAAGAGCCTTCTTTTTCAAAACAAAGCCATCTTACATTACGGCCCAATGTACAAACTGCTGTTTCGCAGATGAAAACCTTGGTTTCTTATTAAATTGTAACACTAACCTTAGAGAGGTTTACGTTTGCTCCTAATTCAAAAAGTCAAGGGAAAAATGAAGCAAGTGCATGTAATTCTCCTCACCCTAGTCTAGAACTGAAATGCGTAACATCTATATGGTATGAAGTCCCTATAACGTTTGAAGCTGTAGCTAAGGAACATGGACACTTTACTGCACATGTAGTAATTAGCAACAGTTAAAAATAGCAAATCATGGGGTGCTTGGGTGCATTAAGCTCAGTCCATTAAGTGTCCCACACTTGATTCTGGCTCAGTCATAACCTCAGAGTTGTGGGATTGAGCCCCACATCGGGCTCTGTACTGACAGCATGGAGCCTGCTTGGGAATCTCTCTCTCCCTCTGCCCCGTCTCCTTCCCCCAATCTAAGTAAATGAATAAACTTAAAAAAAATTAGCAAATCATTAGTACTGCAATATCTTAACTGGCTAAATCACATTACTCTTCTTTAAACATTTCAACTAGGATAAACAATGTTTGCAGTTTTGTGAATATACAGCATTCACTTACTGAGGTTTTTAAAAAAATCAATAAATAGGAATTTTTTTTTTTAATTTTTATTTATTTTTGAGAGAGAGAGGCAGAGCATGAGACAGGAAGGGGCAGAGAGGGAGAAACAGAACCTGAAGCAGGCTCTGGGCTCCGAGCTGTCAGCACAGAGCCTGATGTGGGGCTCGAACTCACGAACTGTGAGATCATGGCCCGAGCCGAAGTTAGATGCCCAACCGACTGAGCCACCCAGGCGCCCCAATAAATAGGAATTTAGAGACCATCTTATATCTGAATGACAATTTAAAGCATAACCTTCTCATTTGTTAGGCCCCTCGTGGCACACAGCTGACCAGGCCGTAACTCGTGAGTGACTCTTCAGCGACTCTGAAAACCTAGTGCGGTTTGCCCACTGCTAGTAGCTTCCATGAGTTTTCCTTTTCCTTTATATCAATAAACGGATACAACCACACTTCCTATCAGGAGGCCCATACAACTCTATACAAGTCCGACTAGTCAGTCTGTCTTATTTGACAGAAAAATAACTTTTAAATAGATTATCCAGTGAATAAGAAAAGAGTAACCAGGATATTGAAAAGGAAAGTGAAAGTCTCTTAGGTCCGCACACCAATTTTTCATTAGTCCAGCTCTTGTAACCCCAGAGGAGAAAAGTTCTCTTCGCAGGCTAACGGGTTCCTATTCTCTGGCTCAAGGAACCCAAAGACACTGTTATATCTTAGCTAAAGGGTTTTGTTTGTTGACTGACGTTGTTTTTAAATGACAAAATCAGTAACATGGCTTCTTTCCTTAGGGGAGCAAATCTGAAATTTGTTTATTTTGCTCCCCAAGAAAACAGTTCTGTTAGACTAGTGTTTTTAGTTGGTTTTTATACGAAATGATCAGAAGTTATAAAATCTCACAAAAAGGGACATGAAATCTTTAAAAAATCGTTGTATTTTGTAAGGAATTTTTTTTTTTTTTTAATCCTTGGAAAAGAAGCCCAAATACCCTCTTCAACAGGCATCCTCGCAGAGCATCTACCAACTACAGGCCCAGGAAACAAGGCGGGGGGAGGGGGGACGTGCAGGTGTGTGGGCAGAGGGTCCGCAGAGACACAGAAAAGGAGGGAAGGAAAAAGAAACACGCACATTCAGTGGGAGTGGCTGGGGCACCTGCACCTATGCCAGAGGTCACCTCCACGCCGCCAGCAGGAAGCTAGGATTTGATGCGTTCCGCCTACACATCGGCTTGAAAACCAAGCAAAGTGACAGGAGAAGGCAACAAGACCCAACAGCGCGATGCCAGCTCGGTTCCCTTCAGTAGAGACGACATCCGGTCTAGTGAGAACAGAAGTCACAGCCCGCGTATTTTAGAACTCAGGGTTTTTATACTGGTAACCAACAGAGTGAATCAAATCAATGCTTACAGGCATTTGTTTTTTTAAAAAGCTACTTATGTAAAAGCTACTTATGCAAAAAGCTACTTTATGTGCAATGTGGCGTATGAGGAACACCAGGAGCTAATGTTAATAATACGGCTAATATGAGCCGGGCACTGCACCAGAGGCTTTACTTTACATGGATCATCTCATGTAATTTCTCTAACAACTGGTAATAGCAGGCCCTCAGATAGGGAAATTTCAGAAACAGAAAAGGCTGGGGGACTTGTTCAAACTCACACCATCTAGTTCCATGTTACCCAACAGGAGAGCAGGTAACCGCAGCGAATTTTAAGGTCATCACATTAAAACCATTTGTAAAAATGTCTTGTAACATGTGAAATAAATAAATCAGTAAGTTGGAATATGGTTATTTTCGAATTTGCTCAGAAGATACATGGAGCAATACCAACTGCACAGGTCTTATGACTTAGACCTAACGCCAAAAAAAGTCAACGAAGAGTAATTCCACTCAAGTTTTCTGCATCTGTTTTATAATAGTTGGGGATGAAAAAGTTCATCGACAGCACGGATTTTAAAAATCTTTTTTATTCATTTTGCAAAAAGAAGAAAGCGATTAAGTTGGAAAGATTAACATAAACAACTACTGCTGTAACAGATTGGTAACTTTAGCCAAGGCCACTGAAGTCCTGTTCTCAAAACAATATTACTATTTCATTGATACCTATCAACCCATTCTAATAAAGCTCTGCTAATGTGGATGTTAACAAATTCTCTTGAAAAAAGGCATCTTGCAAAAAAAAACTTTTTTTCACAATGACAAAAGTAAACTCTATCATACAGCTCACACACACACACACACACACACACACACACACACACACACAGTACTTTCAAGCAAGGAAATGAAATTAATTGTCAATTTCCAGATATATTCAATTAAAAAAATAGGCAGTTTCTAACTGGAACAAAAACCAACACAAACCACGATCTGGAATGCTCATAAGCAGTATAAAAACTGTGACAGCTACCTAAGAAACACTGCAAAGCTGGGGCGCCTGGGTGGCTCAGCCGGTTAAGCGGACGACTTCGGCTCAGGTCACGATCTCACGGTCCGTGAGTTCGAGCCCCGAGTCAGGCTCTGTGCTGACAGCTCGGAGCCTGGAGCCTGTTTCAGATTCTGTGTCTCCCTCTCTCTGACCCTCCCCGTTCATGCTCTCTCTCTGTCTCAAAAATAAATAAACGTTAAAAAAAAAAAAAAAAAAAAAAAACAAAAAAAACCACTGCGAAGGAGCTCATGAAATAACAGCACAGGTGTCCCGACAGCCCCTTCTCCACACCAAGTGCAAATCTGGGCAACCATGTGCTGGACACTGGCCCATTCCCAAATGACAATTTCTTAGAAAAATACATAGCTGCCTTTCACGCCACTAGGCTCTCATGTTTCAGGGTACACGTTAAAAGCCACGTTCACTGACGGAACATCAGCTGAGGCTCACTAGTACACGTAGTTTTCAAGGATGTGAAGATCCAAACAGCCTTTGTCATGATGAGCGGCGGTGAGGATGAACTGTACCGCTAAATTAGTAACTCTACCATTAAATGTCATCTAAGATTATTACATTATAACTATGACCTAAGTTAATAAAGTAAGAAAGGGATGACACAGGGATATTACGAAAGTTCAGAACGCAGGAACTGTGACTACCAGTGCAACGCTATGTATTCTTTTTTTTATGTTTATTTATTTTTCAGAGAGAGCACGAGCCAGGGAGGGGCAGAGAGAGAGGGGGGCAGGGGATCTGAAGCAGGCTCCACGCTGACAGCAGCAAGCCCCACGCGGGGCTCAAACCCACAAACCACGAGATCACGACCTAGTCGAAATCGGATGCTCAACCAACTGAGCCACCCAGGCACCCAATGTATTAATAAAACCTTACACATACTCAAAAGAGAACTTTCTAGGGGAGTGTTAATTATCTGTGTGTATGCGTGTTGGCCGGAGAGGCTGGGAATGGAAGGAAAGAATGCTCCATGGACATCATGCTTGAGTGCTTCACAATGGTTCAGTGCCCAGTGCTGTGGACCAGCAGTCAGCAGATCAGGGCTCCAGGGTCTATTGTACCATCTTTTACCAGCTCTGTGAACCAAAGTATCAAGAAACCTCTCGGCATCTAAGTTTTCTAATCTGTGAAATGGAGACAACAGCATGCATTCTATTCCTCTCAGTTTTTTAAAGGATTATATGACAACGTAGCTGAAAGGGCTTTCAAAGGTACAAAGCAATTTTTATAAAACATAAGGTATTAAAAAGCGATATAATTATCAGCCCTTGAATTAATTTTCTGGAGAAAGAAACTGGCACCTGTTTGGGGCTAACAGGACTAGGTACCCCAGCTTGGTGGGGCCTCTGCCTATCTGCGAAAGACGAAGAGGGAATATTCCATCCAGGAAGCCTTTGGCAATTACAGTTTTCTTCAACTTGAGCTCACACACCTTTCTCCCGGGTTAAATGTACTGTAGTACGGAATTCTGAAACTCAAGCCTCGTTTTCACAACAAAACGATTTCCTCGCTTCATCCCGTGGTTGTCTAATGAACATTTTCAGAGCAACATAAATTACTAAACCACTAGCTTTATTTAGCAATAAAAATAATAGAGAAAGCAGCACAGTATTTTACAATATCCCTTCAGCACCCAGAGCCTAAACATCCCATAGCTAGTTAAGCTATAGATATAAACATGAACACACTGACATAATATATCACGAGATACGTATCCATGTAAACGCACATGCACGCGCACTATCTCACAAAATTGTATTAACATTATAAGCACATGCCAAAGCATCCTCTTTTTTATTTTTTACTTATTTTTAAATGTTTATTTACTCTTTTTCAGAGAGAGCACATGCACACGCAAGTGGGGGAGGGGCAGAGAGCCAGACAGGGAGAGAGAATCGCAAAGAGGCTCTGTGCGAGAGCCCGAGGCGGGGCTCGATCCCACAACTGCGAGCTCCCAACCGGAGCCAATACCAAGCGACGGACACTTACCTGACTGAGCCACCCAGGTGCCCCTTCTTTTTGTTTTTAACGTACAGTCCTATAACTCTGGGTTTCTAAGATGTGGATCAGATTTCATCTGAACAAATTCACCAAAAAGGAAATTCTATCTATAGAAATCTAAATTTTAAAATCTCTACGGTTTTTAATGTTACATATAATCCCTTTGTTATGTATGCGGAGATATTTTACCGTGATCCTAGAATCAGTAGACAATAGGTTTTTTGCAACTTGGAAGTCAAAGTCCTGATTTGATTTTATTCATAAAGGAAACAGACCAATTGCTTCTCTAACAGACACACGGTATTTTCTTTTTTTTTTTTTTTTAATTTTTTTTTTCAACGTTTATTTATTTTTGGGACAGAGAGAGACAGAGCATGAACGGGGGAGGGGCAGAGAGAGAGGGAGACACAGAATCAGAAACAGGCTCCAGGCTCCAAGCCATCAGCCCAGAGCCTGATGCGGGGCTCGAACTCACAGACCGCGAGATCGTGACCTGGCTGAAGTCGGACGCTTAACCGACTGCGCCACCCAGGCGCCCCGACACACGGTATTTTCAACAGACGATGGTAATTGATTCACCTTTTAAAGCCAACCCAAATTACTGCTAAAGAATAAACCAGTGCCTCTCAGTCTATAGTGTTTCAAATCCATTTTGCCATACAAATAAAGAAATAAGTATTGTAGCCCAAACTGAAGTTCCTCCTTTACTTAGCACTCAGCTGCTCGGCACAGATCAATGCCTGAGGCTAAACAGTTACTCCGTTACACAGACTGACACAAGTTCTGTCTTCACGGATAAACCACCTCATCAGCTCGGAGAAGCGTCACCGTCATCGAGCACAACCTGTACTACTTGGGTAAGAAAGACCAAGTCTAACTGAAGGTACCGTGATTAAAAAAGAAAAGAAAAGAAAAGAAAAGAAAAGAAAAGAAAAGAAAAGAAAAGAAAAGAAAAGAAAAGAAAAGAAAAGAAAAGAAAAGAAAAGAAAAGAAAAGAAAAGAAAAGAAAAGAAAAGAAAAGAAAAGAAAAGAAAAGAAAAGAAAAGAAAAGAAAAGAAAAGAAAAGAAAAGAAAAGAAAAGAAAAGAAAAGAAAAGAAAACCAACAACAACAAAAAAAACCCCAGCTTTGGTTTCAGGGATTGCAAAGAAAGACTGGTCATTACAGGAAGTTGTATTAATGCTGACAAGTTAAAGTGTTTATAGAAAGTAGGAAGCTCTAGAATGTCCCTCCCACTCACACTTTCCTGCCCTATATGACCAGTTCCATTAACGCTGTTTCTATTTCTGAATAAGTCACTGTGTATTAAATATTCAAAACAATTAACTGGCAACGATTCCTGGCCATTTTGTCAGGTTTGCTCCGTATCTCCAGTTCTATCGGCTCCCGGCCAAGTCCTGTCTCCCATCTCTAGTCCTCGAAGTTACCAAATTCCCCGACTACAGTCACACAAGGTGTTCCAGAGGGCATCTCATCTGTACAGTGGCAGGCCCCAGTGAACGTACTGCAAGGCACGGCGTCACGAATATTCGATCCAGTACCAAAGGAGACCACTTCTTAACGATGTGTTATCCCGTGAGCTCGTTTCTAAGAATTAGGAAGGTACCTAAAGCCAGCACAGCAATGTAAATCTTAGATTTTTCTTCTTCCACAGTAAACTATTTGGCTTACCCATAATGAAACTAACCAGAAAAGGAAATGTTTGCCTTTGGGAGCTTGGGAAAGAAAACATTCATGTTTGCATCCGAAGTTATTCCTAACAAATGAATGGCTGGCTAAAACCCCAGGCTGTGATACCACTACCCCATCCCTTGCTCCAAAGACTGGTTATAAAGCAGTTGTTCATCTGAAGGAAGAAAAAAAAAGAGCCATAAAGAGGTTTAAAAACCGTTCCCATTTGTTTTCTGCATTTCAATTTGCATCAATAAATTTAATCACCAATCATTAGTTGAAGCAAGCAAACAAAAAAGGCTACTTTTATTCATCTGCTAACTCTACCCTTTTCCCGATGGTTTACTTTTTCCATCCAAGATTCAAGAATATACATTGTTAAACGTAAAAAGAAAAATTATGGTTTTGTAATACAAGGACTTCCCATCTCCTAGAAAAATTAATAAACTACGTACAGAAATGATTCCTATTTCCCAGAAGAAACTTCATGTGAGATGTTTCTTTTTTTCTACAAGAACCTTATACTTCAGAATGTCTAGAAAATGAGTTAATGAGAGTCAGGCTTATGCTAGTGAGTGAGAAAAAGACAAGACGTGCCAAGAGAGCCTCTACTTCAGTGGGAGGACCAAGTACAAGTGGCAACGAGTGGAGTACAGGCGACCCAGGGGGGCCAGAAGCAAGCACACGGAGGAGAGAAGACAGGGCAGGGAGCCGCGTTCCAGGAGGGAGGGCTGGACAAAGTCCTGACCCTGAGGCACTGTTCCTCAGGGTGGCCAAGGAGCAAATTCATCCAAATCACGGAGGACTGTCTGCTACAAATAAATACACATCACTGGGTCCCATTCCAGATTCCTGAATCAGATCCTCCTGTGATGGGAGTCTAGGGCTCTTTTTGTTTTGTTCTGTATTAAACAAGCACTGATGCAAGGGGTCCAGGGACCACATTTAGTCACATTAAAATGTGATTACCATTCTTCTAGGTCAAGGGTAAGACCTAATGAATAGATACAATAATGAAAAACCCCGACAGACCTTGTACAGACAGCCAAAGCAGCAGAAAATCAGGGTATGTGGAAATCGAGAGGTTACAGGATGTGCGAAGTAGTCTAATGAATATATGGTTGGAATCACAGGTAGGCTAGCTAGTCTTGACTCGAAGAGGCTGAACTCTGTTCTGGACGTAACGGAGAATGAGCATAGGTTTCTGAACCAACCCATGCTATGTTTGAACAACATTACTTGGGAGTCCAAGCAAGAGGTACCAAGAAATCAGTGTAAAGGAGGAAAAGAGGAAAGGAGGAAATGGACGCCAGAGATTTTTCAGGGGGTGGAAAAGACAGGACTCAGGGGTTTCTGTGTGTAGAGAAAAGGAATTGAAGAGAACTGTCAGGAAAATCTTCAGTGAGCCAGCTGCCCTCTCAGTGTCCAACGCTACCCCAAGCACCACACAGCCTCCAAAAGTCCAAGAGTCATGAACTCAGGGCAATAATGGGGCACCTTCTATACGTGCCAGGCACCATCAACAACGCCAAGTACACCCAGGAAAAAACTTCCGGTCCTCCGGGAGTTTAAAATTACATCTCTCCTGGGGCACCGGGGTGGCTCAGTCGGTTTAAGCGTCCAACTTCGGCTCAGGTCACGATCTCGTGGTTTGTGAGTTCGAGCCCCACGTCAGGCTCCGTGCTGACGGCTCAGAGCCTGGAGCCTGCTTCCGATTCTGGGTCTCCTTCTCTCTCTGCCCCTCCCCCACTTGCTCTCTCTCTCTCTCTCTCTCTCTCTCTCTCTCTCTCTCAAAAATAAATAAACATTAAAAAAATGTACATCTCTCCCTGGTCCTCTTTTCTTCTGTCCCTACTTTTCAGGAGGAAAAGAAGTATCTCTGGAACTTGTCTCTCCACATGCTTGACGCCTTCTTTGCTACAAAGCATCAGCTGGGTCAAGTCACGACCATGTGGGGTCCTGAGCAGTTTTAGGGATTTATTCCGAATGATGGACACTTAGGAATGCTTTCTCAACTAGGACGACATGGCAGTCTGGACACCAAACTGTCAAGACGTAAATGTCCAGATTCAAGCATCAGTGGAGCCCAACTTCAATTAAATGGACTTACGGGACTTTCCTACAGAAAACTTAGAGTACAGCTGTTTGTTTATTCATCCAACCAATATGAACCATATGCTTTTAAGATGGATGTTTCTTCCCTGACCAGGAAGGATGAATAACATCCTGAGAAACCTTGGAGAGAAAGTGTGACTTGTCAACAAAATGAATTAAGAAGAAAGGAGAGCAAGCAGCACTTAAACCGGGAGAGATGGGGACAAGGGACGGGAAAAGGGCGTATGGAGGAACCATCAGCTATCAAAGAACAAATACCAGAGGGCAAAATTCCGCCACAAGTCTGAGAGCTGGATGGAGGTCACTTGTCAAGTGAAATGCCCGATTTTCAAAATGTAATGTTGCCAACTCCTCCATTTTAACAAGAGTGTGAGACAGGCTTTGCCTCCCGCTAACGGACAAATTACTGGACAAGACACACACACTCTTGACGAGAACTACGTGAGACGTACGTGATCAAGTGCTCAGGCTGTACGGAGCCCATGAGAACCATAATTCAAAGAAAATAAAGATTCAGTATCTCCGTTGTATAAAAAACTAGCATGAACACATCTCTAGAACTTTTAATAACCAAGCCTGGCTTCTGAGTATGAACTGAAATGGCAAAGACTCCTAGCTGTACATCTTCTTGTAGCCACACCCATAACTGTGGATCACTTTAAGGCCGATGACATCATCGAACCACTTTCTAAGCAGTTTTACTTTTAACTGTCACTTTTTTTTTTTTTTATTATATTATGGTAAAACACTTCAAATCTGTACTGCCTCCAAACTGCATACAGTCTAGATTGTTATTCCTGGGATCTCTCCGGTCTTTGGCAAATAAAACTCAGAATGCAATCAAAGCATTCACAGTTAAACTGCAAAACACTTGATTTCAGTTATTATTTGTGTACCTTTAACCCCAATCAGATCCTTTCTTTTCCACCCTACCTTCAGTGCTGGGTAACAATTACAAAGTTTTATGATATTCTATGATTATTTTGCTTTTTAAAAAGAAACATTTTGGGGGCGCCTGGGTGGCTCAGCCGGTTAAGCATCCGACTTTTGATTTCGGCTCGGGTCATGATCTCACGGTTCGTGAATTCAAATGCCGCATCGGGCTCTGCGCTGACAGGGCAGAACCTGCTTGGGATTCTCTCTCTCTCGCTCACCCCCACCCCATCCCTCCCCCACTTGTGCTCTCTCAAAATAAACTTAAAAAAAAGAAACATTTTGTAAAATGTGCTTAGAAACCTTTAAAAAACACACAGAGAAAGCAAATATATAAAAATCACAATGACTTAAATGTTATCAAGAACTTTAGTCTCTTTATATATTTAATTAACCTGTATCATAAAATGAGTACCTTCAAAGTCTAAATGACACATTTGAACAACTCAGTTCAGTTACTGAGCTCTCAGTCCAAGAGTAAAAGATCAATTTTTTAGGAGGATGAATTTCATTGTGGCAATTGAGAGGATACTATTTTCAAAAGGAGACTAAAATAAGAAAATACCCATGAAAATCACTATCATCTTATTGGCGAAAAGAAAAGAAATGACCAATTAAACACCTCTGCGTCACCAACTCTATGGAGTTCAGCTTATTTTTATCTTGCTCAGTCAAAAGCTCATCCATCTAGCAACCCAACTTTTCTGAGGCTAAAATTCTAGATGGATACATTTTTGTCGTGGGAGTCAGGGAAAACAGGTGTATTACAATCAGCTCCCGATAAATGTCACTAAAATAAATCGACAACAACGTAAAAGAACAAATCTCTTACCAGTTGAAATTCTCGACGCCGGTCATAGGCGTTCTGTATGCCGCTGTCTGCCCACAATGCTCGTATGACCGGGAGATACTGTAAAAACACTTGACTTTCCACCATTCCCTGGGCCGCCATGGAGGACCGTGTGTCAAATGCCATCATCTTGTCCCCGTTGACTTGGTTTGAGTCGTCTCCCCACGGGATATGAAGCTTCTCACGCGCGTCCACCAGCACCCGCATACCTTTGTTTAAAAAGAAAGGAAAAGATGAGCTAGGAGCCACTGGATACTCTCACCGGTTCTATCCCGGTATTACTTTCTGAAACTTCGTAACTACTGCAGGCCTACCTCCTCCAAAAACCGAGACCAACATCAAAACACCCGCAACTCTGCAGAGCTTACAAAGCCGGTTGTTCACAGTCATAAAATTAGAGCCTGGAAAAGTAAACACTATTCACACAATTGCTCCTTCTGAAGGATTTTAACATGTTCTAATTTATAAGATCACTTTTTACACAGTTTTAATAGAGGGGAGTCACAAGAGAACCAGAGCTGGGGAAGGAAAAAGAAATTATGCTGCAGGCTCTGGAAGCAACCGCGGCTAAGATTTTCTGAGCCCCTCAACAAGACATTTATGAAATGTCGAGAATCAAACATCATCACTCAGAGTTCCGTTCGTTCCCCAGGCATCCTGCTTTCACCCGACGCCCAGTCTTCTAAGAGCACATTCAAAACTCAAAGACTCCCAAACCAAGCCTCAAATCGGGGTAAGTCACGGGAAAGCCTTCGATTTCCCAAACGGGGAAGAAGAGCGGCTGTGAAAAGTGTATCAAAACAGAGCGTTCAACTTGCACAGGTTAATTCAAACCGAGTTATCTCTGATCACTGCACTGTGACCTTTGGTCCATCTATCTTAACAGCCACGGCACTACTCGGGTCACTTGTCCGGATAACTGAAAACCTGTTTTTGCCGTCCACCTTCTAATCACGCCAACTCAAAAAAAGGAGATGTCTTGTGACTTACTTCATCTCATTGCCAATGTTAGAGTAGGGTCACATCAGGAGCCGGCGCACAACAAGGACCAGGTGTTCACCTGGCTCGTAATCAGTTACCATGTTGACTCTATTTATTGACATAATTCCAGAAGTTCGGCTGCATCAGGATACAAAGGTACCTTCAATTAAGGACTGGCAAGGCGGAGTCTGCAGCCTTGAAAGAGCCCTCGATTAGCTTTGTGCTAAACATTAAGATGGGACAAACACAACTGTTTTACACAGCTTAGCTGCAGGGGTACCAGGGCTCAGAGCTGACTCCTCTCCCCTCATTGCCCCTTGGTCCCCACTCCCGGGGAGAAGTTTTCCTCTCCTCAATCCTGGGAGAAAGAAAAAGAAAAAAGAAAAAAAGAGTGACTGAGAAGGAGTTGCTTAAGAACTTCCTGAACAACAACAAAAAAAATCCCACTTGAAAAAACACGGCTTGAAAATCTGAAATCCGTAGCAAACTCCGGGGCCACTGCTACCCAGATGGGAGTTTCCTGATGCACCTGAACCACCAGGCCCTGTATCTCAAATCTGCCAAAATGCCTTTCATAAAAAGTAGAAAATATTCGATACTAAGAATAAGGAATAGAATTGTCGCTGAAATAAGAATCACCTTCTCCAATTCTCCGAAAGCGCAGAAATAAAATTCACTTAAGAGCAAAGTTCAGTTTCAAAAATGCTGTCAAACAGAAGCAGAGTCTATGATCCAAGACGACAGTGATTCACTGACTCAACCTGCACAGGCTTTGCATCACTTTTTAGGCCAAAGATTCTTCATACCAACGCACAGTTTTATTTAAACAGGACAGCAAGAGGTGGAACCCCCCCTCTCCTGCCCCCACTTATTAAGCAAAAAGGAGAGTGGGACGTGTTGCATACTGATTACAGGCAAAACATCCTGCCCCGCCGTGACAATGGGGCGAAAAACCACTGATGCTAATTTTTTCAGACTAACTGCATGGGTTTACTCTTTCCTGATGCCAGCACAGTACACAGGACTCCCTGAAGTTTCGTATCTTTGCCCCAAAGGGCCCACCAACTGTCACCCTTCGCCCTTGACAAGTCTCAGGCAAAAGTTTCCTTACTGAGACGGTTCCAGAACTCCCTTGCTTAGGAGGCAGCCAAGGAAGCAGGGAATTGGGAGCAGCCCCGACCCCATGTGACTCGGGTCACCCACCCCGGGCGGCGAGGTTGGGCAGGCAGCGCCGGGGCGGGGGATGGGGGAGTGTAGGTCTGGGGCTGGCCCTCGGGTCTTCTGGCCTCCTCCGGTGGAAGACGGGAGCGGTCACCCCGCACCTCGAGGCACTTCCCTCTCGGAGGCGAGGCCAGCGGCGAGGCGGGGGTGCAGAGGACCTGCACTCGAACGGCAAGGGGGAAAGCGGGGCGCCCCCGGGCATCCTCTCCCCTGGCGGGTCGAGGGCACCCCGGGCAGGCAGGACCGCCGCCCAGGGTGGGCGCGCCCCCTTCCCGCCCGCCCGCCCGCCCGCCCGCCGGGCCGGGTCCTCTGCCCGGGAAGGAGCGAACGAGGGCGGTGCCCGGCCCCGCGCCGGCCGCCTCCGCCCCCCCACCCCCGCGCCGGCCCGGGCCCGCGATCCCCGCGGCGACCCCCGCTCTGCACCTTTAATCACGTTGCTGTAGATGGTGGGGCGGAACTCCTCGCGCGCGCGCTGGTCGAAGTCCTGCCCGTGGATGATCCGCATCTGCTTCAGGAAGGTGGACTTGCCGCTCTCGCCCGCGCCCAGCAGCAGGATCTTCACGAGCCGCTTCACGTAGGTCTTCTCCCGGGACAGGCATTTGTCGATCTCCTTGGACTTGCGCTGCTGCTCGGCCTCGCCGCTCGTGAGCACGCAGCCGGGGAAGCACACGGACAGCACGGACCGCGACGGCAGGAAGTCCGCCATCTTGCCGCCGCCGCCGCCGCCTCGGCGGGCCCCTCCGGCTCCCTCCACCTCCTCCTCGGGCGGCGGGCGGCTCCTGCTACGAGGCTCGAGGGCGGGGAGCGCTGCGGCGGCCCGAGCGCGCCCGGGGAGGGAGGGAACCAGAGAGGTGACTCGCAGGGCGGGCCGGGCAGGGCGGGCCGGAGGAGCCGGGGAGGGAGGGAGGGAGGGGAAGAGGGCGGGGCCAGGAGGGGCGGTGGCCCCCGGGCGTGCGCGCGCCCGCCGCCTCCCGGGGGCGCGCACGCACGCACGCACGCACGCACGCCGAGGCCTCTTCCCACCAACCCCACTCCAACCCGCCGCCTCCCGCCGTGGGCCGGCGAGTCAAGCTCTAGCCCCGGTGCCCGCGGCCGCCGCTCGGCGCGCGCGGGGGTTGGGGTGGGGCTGGGAATGGTCACGTGGTCTCCGGCCAGCCGGGGCGCGCGCTTGGAACCCGACTTTCTGTTTCCTTTTAATTAGCTGCGCCCGATGACTGGCAGGAGGGCCGCTTCCCCGAGCCCGAGCCCGGAGGCAGGAGGCCGGAGGCCGGAGACCGGGTCCCAGACCCTGCCCTTTGGGGCTCTCCTACGGCTCTCACTGCTGGGTTACGTTCCCGCCGCCTGCTGTCAAGATTCGCGCGCCTAATTTCGAGGCCCCTGGCTGGGGTGCTATTCAGGCAGCAGGCGCGAGTCTGGAAGGTTTTAGGGCCTTTTCTTGAGGTGGTTTCTTTGACATCCTGCTCTCCCAAGCCCGGAATGATACCCACACATCATCAGCCACCCTCCCCACGCCCCCAACTCTTTTTGGCATTCTCAGGCCCCGCAAAAGAGAAGATACTGGAGTTGATGTTAATCTGAGATGCGCGAGGAGGGGTTGCTAATGCCTCATTCGTGCCGCACCGAAGTCAGTGGATGGTAGCTGCAGGAGGGTGAGGTCATGGTGAAAATCCCCCTAAACCGGACACAGTGAAGCCGACTCTTCCCTACAAGGAAGCAGATAAGCTGTCTGTTTGACCTAGGACTGGAGCTAGCAAATGTTAGGTTTCCTGCCAGATTACAGAGGATATGACCAGCCAAGGGACTTTTTTGTGTCCTAACAGCAGATTCAGGCCCGGACACCTGAAAGGGCTGCCAGGGGACGAACGACAAGTATCAGCTGGGGTGGCAGAGAGACTGTGCAGACGGGACCCCGGAAGCCAGCTTCTTTATTCTCAGTGTTTAGTTTCAAGTGGAAACAGCCGTTTTGGTCGGTCTCTGTTCTGGGCAGTGCAAAGGTAACGTTCCTTGATTTGGGGCCCTGTGTCTCAGAAGCCACCCTTGTGTTAGGCAGTTGTGGTTAAGAGGTCAGCACTCCGAGAGGCACAGGGCAGGTTTAAATTTAGAAAATCAGTGGGGCGCCTGGGTGGCGCAGTCGGTTAAGCATCCGACTTCAGCCAGGTCACGATCTCCAAGTCCGTGGGTTCGAGCCCCGCGTCAGGCTCTGGGCTGATGGCTCGGAGCCTGGAGCCTGTTTCCGATTCTGCGTCTCCCTCTCTCTCTGCCCCTCCCCCGTTCATGCTCTGTCTCTCTCTGTCCCAAAGATAAATAAACGTTAAAAAAAAAAATTAAAAAGAAAATCAGTGCCAATCAGTTTGCTGTCCAGTTGGCTTCATGGCCGAGAAGCCTCATGAGTCAGTAAATAGGCTTCAGTAAACATGGCTATAGTAGGACTATGTCCTGTTGTCCTGGCCAAGCCCGCAGGGTGGACAATCTACAAAGCAGGATAGGTTCACCTCCAGAATGTATGGATTGATAGAGTCAGAATCACCGGGCGGTGCCTTCCGGCAAAATGTACGGTAGAAGTCTACCCTGGATGGAAAAATCTCTCTAGTCTCAATAGTGTTCAGGAGGCACTGTTCTCCAACCATGAAGCAGCTGACCTCTGCCCACGACAGGGGAGCAGGTGTGGCCCCCACGCACCATGTCTCTGCGGACTCCAGATGCTGATCTGAACTCATTTGCAAAAACAGGAGGGAAGCCTGGAAGTTAGGTGGTTAACATGTTGCTTTTCTTTTTCCAAAAGTGTGTGCAGCATAATGGAGAAGCGAGGGTGTCTAGGAGTCAGGAAGGTATTCCTGCCCAGCCGGTTCGTGTTGTGACATGCAGAGCAGCAGAGAAAGCTATTCAAAGCCCTGCCTGTAACCCTTGGTTGGCTCAGATCGAGTCTAACTGGCTCTGGTCAGTGTTTCTGAGAGACATCGTTGGGCCTAGCCTGAGGTTTGCCGATAGCGGTCCAACTGCTTCTATTTAATAATCAAGCCACCTTGAAATTATATGTAAAAATGAGTTAGAGGTTTGGTGGTTCCTCAGAAAGTTAAACACAGAACTGACGTATGAACTAGCAATTCTACTTATAGGTCAAAAATAATTGAGAACAGGTATTCAAACAAAAAATTGTGCACCTGTGTTCATGACAGAGCACTGTTCAGAAGAGCTAAAAGAAGAAAACCCGCCTTATATCCATCAATAGATGAGTGGATAGGAGGGCCTGGGTGGCTCAGTCGATTGAGTGTCCGACTTCAGCTCAGGTCATGATCGCTCGGCTCATGGGTTCGAGCCCCGCATCGGGCTCTGTGCGGACAGCTCAGAGGCTGGAGCCTGCTTTGGATTCTGTGTCTCCTGCTCTCTCTGCCCCTTCCCCATTCATGCTCTCTCTCTCTCTCTCAAAAATAAATAAACATTTTTAAAAATTTAAAAAAAATAGATGAGTGGATAAACAAAAATGTGGTATATCCATAAAATGGAATTATTCACCCATAAAAGGGAATGAAATACTGACCGATACATGCTACTACAATATAGATGAACCCTGAAAACATTATGCTAAGTGGAAGAAGCCAGTCACAAAAGGCTGCATATTGTGAGGTTCCATTTATATGAAAAGTCCAGAATAGACAAAGCCACAGAAACAGCAGGTTAATAGTTGCCGGGGGCTAGGAGGAGGGAAGAATGGGGAGTGACTGTTTATGGGTTCAGGGTTTCCTTTGGGGTGATGAAAATGTTTAGGAACTAGGGGCGCCTGGGTGTCTGTCGGTTAAGCATCCGACTCATCTCAGGTCATGATCTCACGGTTCATGGGTTTGAGTCCTGCATCCGGCTCTGTGCTGACAGCTCAGAGCCTGGAGCCTGCTTCGGATCCTGTGTCTCCCTCTCTCTCTCTATCCCTCCCCCATTCGTTCTCTCTCTCTCAAAAATAAATAAACATTAAAAAAAAAAAAAAAGAAGAAAATGTTTAGGAACTGCATATTGGTGACAGTTGCAGAACGTTGTGAATGTACTAAATGCCCTGAAATGTATACTTTAGTCAAATGATGTATTTGATGTTATGTGAATTTTATCACAATTAAAAAAAAAAAAATGAAGTGGGGAAAATAATATTTTCCGTAAAAGAAAAGGCATCATTTAACACTGAGGTACCCACAGTGTCCCAGGTTCAATGAATGATCGTGTGATTGTGTTCGTTTTAAAATAACAACCTAAGGTATATGTTTGCACCAGAAGCAAATCCATTCTAGCAGTTGCTTCGGGTTACATTGTAACGGTATTAATGCTATTTTAGTTTCCAGATAGATTGTTCCGTAACTAAAAAAAGAAAATCCAAACTGGCTAAGGGAGTACAGAGTCCTTGGTTAGAACTGAATCTGCTAGGTGCTAGATTTCCAGAGGCCCCAGATGTGAATTCCTTGGAAGCATATTGCTGCTAGCCACATGCAAACGAAGGATTCTGATGCCCCAGAGGAGCTGTGATAAAATGGTTGATTAGTTGCCATGCTCTATTCTTTCTGGAAACCCAAGGTCTGGCGGCAAACAGTCTTGTGAGATAAACAGTGAAGCTGTGACTAAAAATGTAGAAATCCATTTCCAAATAGCTCTTCGTCTGTGACGCAGTCACTTCAGGAAGGACACGGGCCCTTTCCAGTAATACTGGCGATGCTTGAAATCAATTACTTGTAACTCTTTTGTTGGAATTGGAAGATAGGCCTCCTATCTTACAGTCACAGCTTTTTTGCAGTGAAAAAAAAAATGGTATGGCTTAGCTCATTTACCTACCCTTCGTGCCAAATAACTTTGGGCTATTTACAAAAATCAGTATTATCCAGAAAGGACAAAAATTTGTCACCCTCAGACATGCACATTCCAGAGAATATGCCAGAGGTTCTAGGAACAATTCCAAAAGAGGAGTTACTTTTTTTTCTTTTTTTCTTTTCCAAATGATGAGAAATCTAATTTAAATAAGTGTTTCCCCTGCCCAGGTGACTACTCACCACTCAGGATAGGACAACGCCCGCTTAGGTATGTTTATTTAAAAATCAGCCACATTACTTGATGGTCAAACCTGCAGTTAATTTTCTAATAAGGGTAACAACACAGCCGGCAACCTTGCTACACAAGTCTTCTTTTGCCTCATCAGTGATATCCAATAGGTGGGTTCTAATCCTTTCTTCCACGTAAACACAGGCATGGATTTTTCGGATCTTCGTTTCCGGTCCTAGAAAGGGAAGGGGATTCCCTAGCCCTCCCGCGACACCAATCCCTGCCACGTGTGTAATGTTTTCAAGGCCCCGAAGCACTTTGACCTACTTGTTCTCATTCTCTCCTCTGCTCACAAGAGCCGGACTAGGAACACCCAGTGTCGACCTGCTCCCCTCCTGTCTCACCCTGAGTAGCTGATGGGGAAGAAAAGGTTCGAGGTGACACAACGGAAGCCTCATCCAGCCTGGCCACTTACAGATCCAGAACGAGGACCACCGCCCCCCCCCCCCACCTTTGGACTCTACATCCGGTGCTCTTTCTGATATGCAAAGTTGCATTTGTGCCCCGAATGTCCAGCTGGATGAAGCTCAAACTTAAGCAGCTAACTGTGCTTGTAACCAGGAGGCACCACAGAGTCCCGTAGTTTTTGGTGGTTGGCGGGTCTGTTTTTCCAGCCCCTGTGCAGCTGGCTGTCATCGGGAAGTTCACCAGCTCTTAGGCTGATTCTGGTAAGATGTTCCATACGTTGAACCCAGCCTCTAGTTTGTAAAATGTTCCAGGTGGCTGATGTAGAAATGAGAAAAGAGGAGCCAAGCTTATGGCAATATTTACATGATGCGTAAACCCCAGACGTTCCCTTAACGTGAGTTAGAGATGAGAAGGCACCTTTTTTTTTTTTTTTTTTGGCAATGAAATTTGCCTCTCACGTGGAAAGTTTTGTATGAAACTAGGCATGCAGAGTTGTGTTGCTGGTGGGGTTTTTTGTTGTTGTTGTTATTAATGGAAAACATGACTTTAATTACTGGCTGTACTTTTCTCAGCCTCCGAGAAAGATCCATGAGTTGCTGTGGACCAGCTGTGACCTCACTCGGCTTATCTGAACTCAGAAGCCTGTGCCGTCTTAAAGACACATGCCGGCACCCGTCTAAGCCCTTACACCTTGCATAAAGCATCGGATTCATTTACGGGCAGTCTATTTATATGACACGAACAAAAAGCTTTGTCCGTAAATCTGAGATCCTTTCTGAGAAACTCAAAACATCTCGCTCAGTCCCTCCCCTTTATTTTCCCTCAGAGCTTTTTATTTTTAATTTTTTTAATGTTTTATTTATTTTGAGAGAGAGAGAGAGAGAGAGTGTGTGTGTGTGTGTGTGTGTGTGTGTGTGTGTGTGTGAGAGCAGGGGAGGGGCTGAGAGAGAGAGAGAGAGAGAGAGACCCAGAATCCGAAGCAGGCCCCAGGCTCTGAGCCCGATACGGGGCTCGAACAAGTGAACTGCGAGATCATGACCGGGGCCTCAACCGACTGAGCCGCCCAGGCACCCCACCCCTCAGAGCTTTTTAAAGATGATGGATCATCTTTATATTTTATTGCCTGTAAAGGGGCTGCCCGTTGCCAGAAACAGGTAAGGGCTCTTGCACATTAACTTCTGTTTCTCTAGGGAAGTTTCAGGCTGTGAAGCCTCAATTGATTCCTGCGTCTTAAAATCCTCTGCTCCCAATCCGGCCGAAGAAGTTTTCTTTCACTCAGAACGCTGGATTACAGGCTCGGGCCTGTTGCTTCCAGGAACCACACTCCTGGCCAGCTGGCTAGCCAGGTCGCATCACACATCGCAGCCTGTAGACCTCGCCTGGGCCTCAGTATAAACGCTAGGGTGGGTCAGTCGGTCGAGTTGACCATCAAGCAGTAAGGGCTCACACACAGGGGCACTGAGAAATAAGTCCGTGTAGCCTTTGTCTGCATGCAGCCGCCTGGCTCACGGAGCCCATAATGTCATCAGCACGTCTGTCTCCAAACTCCCGGGTCAGCTGCTAAGGAAAAGCTGGACTAGCTTATGGTTGGATTCTGGGAAAGGCAGCCAACTGCTGAGTCAGAGTCCTAGCCTGGAAGGGTCTAGAAAAGCTGAAACACAGTCATCAAGGTCCCTGTCTCTTGCTTTAGGAATTAGCTTTCTCCTGGCTGTGGGAGGGTTATGCCAGGCCTGCCTGGAAGGTGAGAGGCAGACGTAAAAGCAAAGGGAAACCGCTCGCCTTGTCAAGCTGTTGTCTCCAGTCATTCTGTACTTAACGATGGTTTCCCGTCTTTGCCAATAAACAGAACCGGAAGAAGAAAAAGTCTCTTCGGTAGGCGGGTCATCTGCGTTTCCATCCAAACCACACAAATCGTATCAGATGGTTTGCTCGTCATTTTGCAGCGAATAGAGTGTGGGTGCAGGAACTTGGGAAGAACTCAACGTGTTCGAGCCTTGCCCTTCATATCTGTAAAATGGGAGTGTTTGAACATAAAGATTTGTCTTGAGGATTAAATTACAAGATAAATCCACTCCATTTCTGTCCATAAATGAGAGGTTCAGTTGTAGACTCTCGGAGGAAGCAGCAACCAAACTTCTTTAACATCGCTTTGAAAGTTTAGCAATATAGGGGCGCCTGGGTGGCGCAGTCGGTTAAGCGTCCGACTTCAGCCAGGTCACGATCTCGCGGTCCGGGAGTTCGAGCCCCGCATCAGGCTCTGGGCTGATGGCTCGGAGCCTGGAGCCTGTTTCCGATTCTGTGTCTCCCTCTCTCTCTGCCCCTCCCCCGTTCATGCTCTGTCTCTCTCTGTCCCAAAAATAAACGTTGAAAAAAAAAATTAAAAAAAAAAAAAAAGAAAGTTTAGCAATATTGTCCTGGTCAGAACGGGCTCCTGATATTTCCCGAGCTCTTCCTTCTGAGTGTAAAGGTATCTCCTCTGCTCAGGTTCATTCATAGCGGCTGATGTGTCCCCCAGCGGATCTCTTTCTCATCAAAAGAATTTAACACAACAATGAGAAAATGCATGTATATTAGGGGTTGTCACCCAAATTTGAACTCTCAAGAGGGGACGAGTTTATTACTTTCCATCAATAATGAGAGTATAAGGGATCCGCGCAGAGAGCAGAGGTTCAAGTGGAGATGTTGGCACAGTGAACTAAGAGCATGGGCTTTGTTTTCCAATCTGCAAAGTGGGTATAATCATGTTAGTGTTATATAAGGGGGGAGAGTTATATAAAATGACAGAGCAGGCTTTTAGTCAATGTCACCATGTTTCCCTGCTGTCAAAGTATTTACTTGACCAGTCGATGAACTGGTGTCTATGTCACGAGGGTCATGGATGACGAGGGAAGCCCCATGATCGTGAATGTGGATACCTCTGATCACAAGCCCATGCTCTGGTCACACCCCCATCGGTAGACACCTCTTGGACAGCCCTTGGGCCTCAAGGTGGGCACACCAGTGGTGTAGTCGCCCCTTAGGACAGACCCACTCTCAGGGACACAGGCTTGGTCTGCTTGGATAAGGTACTTAGGGATTCTAGTTCCCTGGCTTTTTGTCTGGGAGAGGCACAGGCTCTGGGCAGGTCCCTTTGTCTTGCCCTACAAATAGGGACAGCACCAGGAGAGAGCCAAACCGGGACCCTCTAAGCACAGGTGGAGGTGGGGACTTCTCTTGTCTGGAGCTCAGGGCGGTACTATCTGGGAGGATATAATGAGATCGTATCTAAATTGCCCCATTTTACAGACATGGGGCCTAAACTAAACCTCAGAAACGTTCATCTTCCCGGGCTCTTGAAAGCGTATCCCAATGGAGAAAATGGCTGACATACTGCACTGAAGTCCTTTATGAGCCAGTCCTTGGTTGGGGACTTTTGTGCCCCTCTGGTAGAAGCCTGCTAAATTTCTGGCTCATCACTGCCCTTTCCAAGGCCACCTTGGGCAAGAAGTCAACGAGTGCTTTATAGAATAGCAGATACATAACGAGTGTGCTTTCAGATCAATCCTCAGTTTGTTCCTTCACCTGGGACTCCTGCTAAAGGGCCTCAGGGAAAGCACAGTTACCCCCAGGAAGGAAGGGAACTTGCGGCACTGCCCCAGGCAGGGCCTGATGCCCTTAAGGCAACCCCATCCCAAGTAATTTAGGAACTCCGTGCATTTCAGAGGGCCTGGGGGGTGGGGGGTGGGTAGGTGCTCAGATTTAGAAAGATTGCCTTGGGCGGTTTTCTCCCTAAGCACCACACAGTGTCTCCACTAATGTGTTACAATTAAGGAGCTGGGGTTGGGGGCAATTTAACTTCCCCTGGGACCAACATACTTGACCCAATAGACTCACAGGGGAAGACACAATGGGCTCCGAGGGAAAATCTGAACGAACTGTAGACCTCCATTTATGTCTTGGGTCCCCCCCAGATTTGCTCCTCCATGGCCCTATTCTGATTTAACCTGCATAAATAAGGGAGCAAAGAGTAATGGTGGGCACTTTCTCGATAGCCAGCTAGGGGGTGTTTCTGAAAAGCCTTCTGTCCAACCGCCCCCCCCACCCCCCACCCCAGGGTAATCCTCTCATGGGATAATAGCATTTTCTTAGGGAGGTGTTTCTCTTGACAAATTACCGCCCTGGTAAATTTCATGCCAGCCATTTGTCTAGTTTGGCCCGCAGCGGTGACAAACACCCAAAGTTTTCCTCTTTTTGGTTTCCAAACTGTCTCCCCCGTCTCCCATCCTTCTTCCCCCACCTCCTTTTCTTTAGGCTTCCCCTCCTACCCTGCCCGCCCTCCATCTGCCCTCTCCCTTCTTTCTTTCTTTTCCCAGCCCTTCCTTCCTGTGTCTCCCTCCCCAGATTGGCGGGAGACAGTACCCGGCCCCCCCGCGGTCCTACAGATCCTCACATCGCCCATCACAACACAGGTCACGTTGGCTGTAATTGTCTTCCCTCACCTGCCACTCAAGAATGTGGGCCCTTTGAGGCAAGGGACACAGCTAACTTATTTTGTGTCTTTCGGCATCTAGCGTGTCATATCGTAACGGCTCGCTAAATGTATGTAATTAATTTAAATGAGGAGACAGCCACCTGCCTACTTCCAAGTTGCTTTCCTGCCTTTCTGAGCGTGGCCAGCTGGATTTGCAGCCCTCCAGGATTGGAGGGATCTAGACAAGGAGTAGAGAGAACACTTTTGGCTCAGCCCCACTTGGCAGAACTTGCTATACACTGTGCTAACTTGGAATGGCTGGATAAGGTCACAATATGGGTTATTGAGCGACTTGAAGTAGCTGATGGGCTTGCGTGGGGTGGGGTGATTAGGGCACACCATCACATGATGGACATCAGTCAATCAAGGAACCTGCTCACGGTGGGGCAAACAGGACAGTGGAGTTTGTGTGGGCCACGAAAACTAGAACTTGGGTCGTCCTTCTCAACAGCAAACAACGAGTAGGTGCCCATGTCCATCAGGTATGAGCTGGGCTCACAAAGGACATCAGCGAGAATTGGGCAGATGTGGGTTCAAATCCCAACTCTGCTCTCTGTCTTGTATCTCTCATCAGTATCCTGGCATAAGCCACCTAAACTTTTTGAGCCCCGTTTTCCTTATCTGAGAAATGGAGTCAATTATGCCCACACCTCCCTGGGTTGCTGGGAGGATGAATTGTCATGACATACGTAAAGCACATAGCAAAGTGTCTCCCTCCAAAGAGCTGTTTGATCATAATAGCATTTGCTCTAGGCACTGGGGGTTAAAAAGCTATTAAAATGATTTTGTTATAAAAATACAAAGATTTTGGGGGGCACCCGAGTGGCTCAGTCAGCTAAGTGTCAGACTCTCGGTTTTGGCTCAGGCCATGATCTATCTCATGGTTTGTGAGATTGAGCCCCACGTTGGGCTCTGTGCTGACAGTACAGAGCCTGCTTGGGATTCTCTCTCTCCCTCTCTCTCTCTCTCTCTGTCCCTCCCCAGCTGGCTCTCCCTCTCCCTCAAAATAAGTATATAAAGTTTTTTTAAAAAGTAAATATTGGGGTGCCTGGGCGGCTCAGTGGGTTAAGCATCCAACTTCAGCTCAGGTCAAGATCTCGCGGTTTGTGAGTTCAAGCCCCTCGCCAGGCTCTGTGCTGACAGCTCGGAGCCCGGAGCCTGCTTCGAATTCTGTGTCTCCCCCTCTCTCTGCCCCGCCCATGCTCATGCTCTGTCTCTCTCTGTCTCTCATATAAACGCTAAAAATTTTTTTTAAAAAGCAAATATAAAGATTTTTTTTTCATGCAAAGTTGCTTATGCTAACTTTTAAATGAAGTATATTGATCATTGCTTCAGGGAGCTAGAGTCTAGAGCATGGTTGTCTCCTAGAAATATAATGCAAGGCACATAATGTAATTTAAAATTTTCTAGTAACCACATTAGAAAAATGGGGGAAAAAAAGTAAAACTGATTTTAATCATATAGTTTATTAAGCCCAGTATACCCTAAATACCATTTCAATGTGTAATTGATATAAGGATTATTAAAGAAATACCTTACATTCTTCTTTTCTTTCTTTCTTTCTTTCTTTCTTTCTTTCTTTCTTTCTTTCTTTCTTTTTTCTTTCTTTCATACAAAGTCTTAAAAACTCAGTGTGCCTTTTATATTCGTGACAACTTCAGCTGAGATGCTGACTTGTCCTCAAAGGTACCTGGTCTGTATTTAGATTTCATAAAATTTAGAGTTGGAAAGGTAGAGGCACAAAATCAAGGTGTTTCAAGCACACTTAGATATTTTCCAGTAACCAGAGAGAGAGACAGCTCCGTCTTTAAGCTTAAATTAATTAGAATGAAATAAAAAATGAAGTTCCTTGCTGTCATTAGCCACATTTCTTTTTTTTTTTTTAATTTTTTTTTTAACGTTTATTTATTTTTGAGACAGAGAGAGACAGAGCATGAACGGGGGAGGGTCAGAGAGAGGGAGACACAGAATCTGAAACAGGCTCCAGGCTCTGAGCTGTCAGCACAGAGCCCGACACGGGGCTCGAACTCACGGACCGCGAGATCATGACCTGAGCTGAAGTCGGCGGCTTAACCGACTGAGCCACCCAGGCGCCCCAACATTTCAAGTGCCCTTTAGGCTCAGTATGCACCTGGTGTGTGCCCAGGACACCATGGGGGCCGGTTTGATTAGGACCGACCCGTGGAGGTTGAAAAGGCATGGCAGAATCCGGCTGGGAGGGGTTTCGATCCTGGGTTACGATGTGATGATTTTATTCTGTGGCTAAAGAGGAACCACTGGACTATTTTCAAGCAGGGGGCAGGTGACCTGTGTGCTGCCTGAGGGCCAGCCATCTGGTGCCCATGAGGGGACAGAGAGGGGAGAGACAGCAGCCAGCAAGAGCAGCTTGGAGGTGCCTGCGATAGTTCGGGTGTGCAGTGATAGCATCTGGCTAGCGTGAGAGCAAAGAGAACGGTCCAGAGACTTTTCAAAGCCTGACTCAGGACTTAGAAAGTGAAGGAGGGTGAGGGAAGGGGCAGGATGGCGGGAGGCTGGGAGGCTGGGAGCCTGGGAGGCTGAGAGGCTGGGAGGCTGCATGCTTGGGGGACCGGCTTGATGTGGAAAGGCTCAAGGGGCCAGGATGTTGGTGCTTATCAGAAAGCGATTCCCCTAAGACAAACAGCCGAACCCAGGCCCAGGAGACTGTGTATTTTATGGATTTTTTTTTTTTAAAAGAAGCAAATGTATAGTTTACAACACCCACTCCACCCTCTGAATCACATGGTCACCCCGGACTTTGCCCAGAGTTCCTGAGATTGTGAAAGACACTCCTTACTTCTAGGGAACTCCTTGGGGTGGTGGGTATAGGCTGGAGCAGAGTTAAAGACTTCTCAGAAGTCAGAGGAAAAGTTCTAACCTTCTATTCCCTAGCTACTTTTTTGTACCCCTAATATCTTCTATGGGAAAAGCATTACTTCTACCCTGAGTTCAGGTTTTGTTAGATCTAAGGGGGGGGGGCGGGGGGCTGCTGGAAAGGAAGCTGCTTGTCCCCTCTCCTAGGTCCCTCCTAATCCTCCAAGTAGCCTAAGTCACTGTAATCTCCTGTCTCCACACGCCGATGGTCCAGGTCAACCACCAGCCTCCTTGGGCTGCTGGCACACGATGGGGTGTGGCCTGGGGACGATGAAACACACCCGACTCTGCGTTGTCTGGATATGTGGGGAGTGCCTGCTTAGACCAGGCACTGTGATACATGTGGGGGACTACAAGGCAAATGAATTTATAGGGCGCTTCCAGTGGGCAGAGCCAACTGGTCAACCAGCCATTACTGTGCTAAGCGAAGGTAGCACAGCCCAAGACCGTCTCAGCCAGCCAGGGAGCTCAGCATGGGGCCTCTCTGGAAGCTTAGTTTGAAAGAAGAGAAGGGGGGACGAAAAGGAGTGCCTTCTGGGCTACGCAATGACATCCAGATGGGGACTAGGATACGTGGAAGAATGGGGGACTACTAGTGACATTACGGTGGTGTTCATTGTCTACCGGCTCTTGTTAGATGCCACATGCTATCCAGGGGCTCCTTACCTGTGAGCCTTCTCCCCATTTCCCAGATGGGGAAACCGAAGCTCCGAGCAGTGAAGTGCACTTGTCAGGGCAGGGTCAAGAGCCGGTGCTGACCTGATTCCAGAAATGCCTGACTCCTGCTTCTCAGCTCACGGTGTATGTGCCCCTGAGCCCGCCAACCCCTCAGCCTCATACTGGGATCACTTGGGGACCCCACACTGATCTACAAAAGTTAGGTTTTAGTGTGGTCTTGAGAAGCAGACTAAAGTCATGCCTTCGGGTGGTCATGGGGTCCTGCCTGTTGTCGATAGGAATCACCAGAAGGGCCGAACAGATAGTTCCATCTAGGACATGAAGGGGATACTTAAACGACTGTCGTGGCTCTGTCCCAGCACGGCACTGTCCGGCGAGGAGGCAACAGTGTCATGTAGCTCCAGCCCCCAACGTGTCCAGGCAGCTCCGAGCCTCCTGACAGGGTGGGTCTGGGCAGACGTTTCCTCCCGGGGC
This sequence comes from Felis catus, assembly GCF_018350175.1. Lineage (NCBI taxonomy): Eukaryota > Metazoa > Chordata > Mammalia > Carnivora > Felidae > Felis > Felis catus. The sequence goes on along the minus strand of NC_058381.1, from coordinate 49,711,035 downwards.
TGGCTGGGCAACAGATGTGGGTTTTTCTAGGTCAGGCGGGTCTGTCTTCAGCAGGCCTGAGGATGCACAGTTTGTATATACTGCAGACGTTGCCGGCGTGCTGTGTAAACACAGACTATCTTCCACTCCAACGCTTCCTTTGGCGAGACTCGTCCAACTGGGATACTTGATTCCAACTTTCTTATCAACTTGAAGCTTCCTACTCTGATATCAGGAAGCTATTAAAGTCCATTTCCTGGTATTGCCTTGACCTCACCAGTGCACGCTCGCATTGAGGTGAATGTCCCTTAGAGGAGAATATTTTTCACCTTCAAAAGCCTGTCACCCAGCCTCAGATGCCCCACATCAAACAAGCCTGCAGGCATTTTGAAAGTGTGCTTAGCCAAAGCCTTACGCCCGAAACGTTTACTTCCTACCGCGGCGAGTTTAAGCGTATTTACTTGGCTTTGGGGCTCTTCTTAGCGGGGCCAGCTGCCTCTTTGACTCTGTTTCTAGACTTTTTTTTTTTTTCCACTCTCGATTGTCAGTCTTTCCCATACCATATCCCTCAGAGAGGTCCTGCTCACCCCTTTTAAACTTTTGTCCCTACTTCCTGTCTCCCTCTCGCCCTTCCAACTGTAAAAGTCCTACTCTCCTGTCTTCCCAAGTGCTAACAGAAGGAAGGAATAGGAGAAAAAAGAAACGGTCGAGATCCAGCTGGAAAAAAAAAAACTCCAAACCTTCCCAACCACTTCGTTTTCCTCCCTCTCATCTGAACCCCTACGGAACTCATGCCTCTGCCACACGACTCGGGACTTGTGGTCCCCCGCCTCCAGCGTGGCCCCCGCTGGGTCTCTGCTGGTATTCACACGCCTGGGTAGCCCCTTTCCCAGATGAACAGGCCTGCGTGACCCATACGTTATGGTGGCGCAGAGTTTCACGATGAAACTCACCGTCGTCTCTTGGGCCCTGCTCTTGCCTCGCTCCCCTGGGTCACTCACCAGAGGAGAAGCCAGCCACCGCGTCGCGAAGACACTTAGGCAGCCCAGCGCGGGGGTCCACGTGGGGAAGAACGGAGGCCTCCTGCCGAGTGCCAGCACCAAGGAGCGAGCCACCTTGTCTCCAGGCTCCTGAGAGGCTCTGAGCGAGAACCACGTGGCCCTAAGTGGCTGCCCAATTCCGGATCCGTAGAAACGATGCCAAATAAGCGTGCGGAGTTGCATCGGGCTGTGAAAGCCGGGGGTCATTTGTTACGCGGCAATAGATAACTGACGCGGAAGCCCAGAGCAAAAATGATACTGACAGTAACGCTTAACGTCACTGAGTAAAGCTTGAGAAGTACTAGGCACTGCTTACTTAGCACTTTATATAGGATAGCTCATTTAATTGTACAGCCAATAATAGTAATATCAATGAACACTGATAAGGCGCCAGGAACCGTGCCGAGGGCTTCACACACCTTCCGTCCGGGCCCCCGCATTGGCTCTGGGGGTGGGGGGGGGGTAGGCACTTTGATTGGTGTCATTCCTGTTCCCCATTTAAGGAAACTGAGACAGACAGAAGCGTGGATGTGGCAGTGCCGAGGCTGAGCCTGTGGGCCATCCTGACTCTGGAGCCGGTGTCCCTCATCATTCGTTCCTATGCCGTCTCCACCGCTCGGCGTGGGCCTCGGCTGCGCCACACGAACAGACCTTAGCGACTGTGTCTTTTGCCTTTGACTCCCCGGCCACACTGTGCGTATAACACGTGCTCGATAAATGCCCGCAAAGTGTGCGGGTCCCCCTTAGCTCAGCCCTCGTCCTTCAGCCAACGGATCGAGGCGCTTATCACATGTAAATACGGCAAAGCTTTTCCAGAGCAGAACCCCGAGCGCACGAGACGGTGTCACTACACGGAGAAGCGCGTTTTTGCACACGGACTCACGCGGGCACTTGACCTGTGGCCACCCACGTTCCTTGCTCCCCCAGGCTTGTCTCCCGCCCATCCCAGGGCGCCTGGCTCCCGCCGTGGGCCTTGGGGACATTAAAAGCGCCTTCATCAGGGGCGCCTGGGTGGCACAGTCGGTTAAGCGTCCGACTTCGGCCAGGTCACGATCTCACGGTCCGTGAGTTCGAGCCCCGCGTCAGGCTCTGGGCTGATGGCTCGGAGCCTGGAGCCTGTTTCCGATTCTGTGTCTCCCTCTCTCTCTGCCCCTCCCCTGCTCATGCTCTGTCTCTCTCAAAAATAAATAAAAACATTAAAAAAAAAAAAAGATTACCATGACGGTTTCCCTGCTTCCGAGGTCCTAACATGTAGTGAAGAAGGCTGATACAAGCGGGATGTGTGATCAGAGCACTTTAAAGGGGAGGAGGGGAGGAGGCGGGCAGCTGCTGGGCTCCTGCGTTCACATAGGAACATCGTGGGAGGGGTGGGGTGGGGGGAAGCTAGGGAGGTGGTTGTGCGGGGGGGGGGGGGGGGGGGGGCTGCTGATTCCTCTGACAGGCAGATTTCTCCAGGGAGAGGAACAGAGGGGAGTCTGTTTAAGAGGGGGCTTCTGGGGTGCAGCAGAGAGGGAGAGGGAGGTGGGTCATGGAGGGGGTGCAATGCAGGGGCAGGGCGAGGGGTGTGAGGGGATTGTTGGAGCCCCTGGCTACACTCCCCCCTCCCCCCACCCTGCCGGGAATGCTTGGAGTCCAGAGGGGACATGGAGTCCCCGGGAGCAGTGAGTGTCACAAGCAGGCACGGAACCAGGGCCGAAGAAGAGGAAGGAAACGGGGCTCTGACAGGGGTGCAGGGAGAAGGGCAATAGTTGGGGTTTGGGGCTGCAGCAAAGGATGTGGGAGGGGGAGGTTCGGGCAGAGGGAGAGGCCAGGGCCCAAAGCAGGTTCAGCTTGCACCCGGGAAGAAGCAGGTCACCCGAACTGACCCCAGAACAGGGTCTTAGGGCGTGTCAGGGAGTAGGTAGCAGCAGCGGCTGGGAAATTGGGTCCCCTGCAGCCTCGGAATGCCAGCGAGGGCTGCTGTCCCTCTCTGGGAGCCAACTGGGAGTCACAGAAGGTTTTTGAGGAAAAAAAATGTTTGGCGGGGGGCGCCTGGGTGGCTCCGTGGGTTGAGCGTCCGACTTGGGCTCAGGTCATGATCCCGCGGTCCGTGAGTTCGAGCCCCGCGTCGGGCTCTGTGCCGACAGCTCAGAGCCTGGAGCCTGCTTCGGATTCTGTGTCTCCTTCTCTCTCTGCCCCTCTCCTGTTCATGCTCTCTCTGTCTGTCAAAATAAATAAATGTAAAAAAAAAAAAATTTTTTTTTTTTTAAATGTTTGATGTCTGCAGAGCAGCCTTGGCTTTGAATCCAGAAGGGCTGCCTGCCCGCCAAAGAGAGACAGAGGGGAGACGAAAGGGCAGAGCTAGTGTTTCCACGGTGGGCGGGGCCGGCTGGTGTTACTGGGGATGGAGAAGGAGGCAAAGGAGGGAGAGGGGGGGAGGGCGGCGAGGGAGGGGGAGGGAGGCAGAGCCGCCTCCGTGGGACCCACTGGGTGTGGGCGCAGGGAGAAGTAGGACGCAGAAATGAATTTGAAACTCCCTGTCCACATACAGAAAGGAAAGCCTGTGGATGTCAAAACCCTCACAGGTGCTGGTGTCTTCATTTCCTCTGCGAATCCACCATGGGTCATCTTCCTGTGCCCTTCCAGACACCCTTCCAGAGGGAGCCTGCCCTGGGAAAGTCAGAGGCAGAAAGCAGCTGGGCGGAACTTCGGAAAGCCCCTCGCGAGAGGACAGACACACTGGCTCGGGCTTCCCCCCCCCCCCCCCCCATCTGTTCCTCAGGAAAGATGCTGTCTGCTAGAAGCAGAAGGAGGGGCTGAGGGTCCGGAAGACTGAGTCTGCCTGTCACAGGAACGCTTAAGGACACCTATCCCTTGGGGGGGGGGGGAAGGGAGATGTTGGTGGCCAGGGTCTCTTAGGGTCATCAGCGGGTGTGCATTTGGGCCAAAGCAGCCCAGGGCACTCCAGAACCAGCCTGCGGGGGGGGGGGGGGCAGGGGGGCGGAAATCCCAGCTCTGCTAATTACCGGTCAAGGCTACGTGATCTCAGCTAGTGATGCGAAGCTTCTTTGACTCCGTTTCCCCATCTGTAAAATGGGGATCCCGATCGTAGCTCTCCCATAGGGGTGTTGTGGGTATTCAACGAAAGAAGGGTACGAGGGCCCAGCGCCCCAGAGGCACCCAGTAGAGGTGGGGCACTCTCCTTGGCCAGGTCTGTGGCACCCCAGGGAGACCTGGCAAAGCCTGGGGGCCCGAGAACAAGATGGAGGTCGTGCAGCAGGCCTGGGCCCCAGCGTGTGGAATGAGGGCACCTTCGACCTCTCAGGGGTAGATTGAACTGGGAAAGAGCGCTTTGGTTTCCGATAGAGTCCAGGTTCCGAGAGGGACCTGAGTATGTCGGAGGGTCAAAGGGACCTGCTGGCCAAGAACGGGTAAGGTCTCCCACCAGGTCACGGGGACTGGGGTGCGGGGCGGGGGGGGATGCTACTTAGTGTGGGTAGTGCAGAAGTGATTCTGCATCCTCCGCCCCTGTGTGCAAAGGGGCGGAGCCAGGTTGGGAGGGCCACAGCCAGGGGACCACCATGGAGGAAGAAAACTTCAGGGTTGGGAGACCAAGCTTTCCTACCATCTAGCTACTCCCTGTCTCTCGTGTCTTCACCCACAGACATTCATATCACGCCCACTGGGGGATTTGCAATGCAGCGTGACGGTTATGTATTGACTTTGGGACTTTGGGGCTGGACTGTTGGGTTCGAATCCCACCGCTGACTTCCTAGTTCTAATGCCTCTCCCCCCAGCCCCGGATTCTCACCTCGACCCCGGGGACTATATCCCAGTACCTCCCTCAGGGCGTTGTCAGGAAGGTGAAGTGAGCTGTCTTTAAAACATTTAAAATGCTGCCTGGCTTGGGGCGCCTGGGTGGCTCAGTCGGTTAAGTGTCCCACTTCGGCTCAGGTCCTGATCTCGTGGTTAGTGGGTTCGAGCCCTGCATTGGGCTCTGTGCTGTCAGCACAGAGCCCGCTTCAGAGCCTCTCCGCCCTCCTCCTCCCCCACTCTCTCTCTCTCTCAAAATAAATAAACATTAAAAAAAGAAAAAAAAAAAAAAAAAAGGAAGCAAAAGCCCCTGCCCTCATGGGGCTGACAGTCCAGTTAGGAAGCCAGACAGACAACGCAGAGAGGATCACATAATTATCAACCATCTCCTAGCATGTGTCAGAATTTTCTTCCCTTTGAAGGCTGAATAATACTCCGTTGTATGCGTTTACCGATTTTTATCTATCTATTCATCCATCGATGGACACTTGGGTTGTTTCTACCTTTGGATTATTGTGAACAAAGCCGCTATGAACGTGGGGGTATAAATCCAACCTTTTCCTTTAACAGGTGAAAAAAAAAAAGTATAGTTAAGGAACGCGGACCCAGAAAAAGCATAAGGGAAAGACCTACACCAGCTGGGGGAGGAGTCGGGATGGTTTTTGCCTGAGGAAGTGATTTATTGGCTGGAACCCAGAGAATGAGGAGCTAGTCAGGTAAAAGGTAACTGAAGAAGAGTCTTGACCACATGTGACAGCCCTGGAGCAGAGAGAGGCTTGGGTTTTCCAGAAATGGAAAGGGGGCCGGTGTGGCAGGGGCACAGAGGTGAAGAGACAGAGAGGCACATGGGATGGGCCCTGGGGTCACATAGGACTCATGACTTAGGCTTCTTCCTAAGAGCTTCGGTGCACAACGGATCCCCTCAAAGCAGAAGGGGGAAATGTCCAAATATAGAGTTTGGGGGAAAAAAAATCACTCTGGTCACCCTGAGAGGAGAGAATTGGAAGCTGGAAGCAGGTGTGGGGCAGGAATGAATGGGGCCAATCAGGCACCAGTGTAGTTGCCCAAGCAGAAGATGCTGGTACCTTGGACTTAGCCGGTGGCAGGTGAAATAATAGTAGATTTAAAAAAAAATTTTATTTTTTCACGTCTATTTATTTATGGAGAGAGACAGAGAGCACACATGCACATGTGCTCAAGTGCGGGAGGGGCAGAGAGAGAGAGAATCCCCAAGCAGGCTCTAGGCTCTGAGCTGTCAGCATGGAGCCCCACGTGGGGCTCGAACTCACAAACCACAACATCGTGACCTGAGCTGAAGTCGGACACTTTGTCCACTGAGCCACCCAGGCGCCCCTGCCTTTGACATTTTCTAGCAAGTGTTTCTGGGACATTTTCTCCCTGGACCCATTGCAAGAACTCTGCTCTTTTTTTTTTTTTTTTTAATTTTTTTTTTTTTTTATGTTTATTTTTGAGACAGAGAGAGACAGAGCATGAACGGGGGAGGGGCAGACAGAGAGGGAGACACAGAATTGGAAGCAGGCTCCAGACTCTGAGCCATCAGAGCCCGACGCGGGGCTCGAATCCACGGTCTGTGAGATCATGACCTGAGCTGAAGTCGGACGCTTAACCGACCGAGCCACCCAGGCGCCCCAAGAACTCTGCTCTTTAAGGTGGAAAGGATGGGGGCGCCTGGGTGGCTCGGTCGGTTAAGCATCGACTTTGGCTCAGGTCATGACCTCACGGTTCATGAGTTCGAGTCCCACGTCGGGCTCTGTGCTGTCAGATCGGAGCCTGGAGCCTGCGTTGTATTCTGTGTGTGTGTCTCTCTCTCTCTGCCCTTCCCCCGCTCGCACTCTGTCTCTCTCTCTCAAAAATAAATAAAACATTAAAAAAATATGGAAAGGATGGGCCAGAGACAGCTCTGATTATAGGATGGCGTACTGGGGATGACTAGGAGGGCTTACTTAGGTCAGGTTATTCTGAGATCCCTTAAGTCCTGGCACCCACCCACGCCCCTCCCCCCCTCCGCCCCTCCCCACCTCACTTCCTCACCCACGTCACCTGGAAATGATGGAGGTGCAGGGAGGAGAGAGGAGATCCAGGCTTGCAGAGTGAGACATCCTTCTACATGCAAGCTGAGCTGATCAATTCAGATGCCCAGAAGTACTCCGATCAATTGTCTTGTAAGGACAGTATGATCGAAGATATTTCACCATGCTGTTCTCCCTCTAGCAGGGATTGTGGACTAAAATAAAACATCGGTTCAAAATATCCCCGGGGGGCTCAGTCGGTTGACCGTCCAACTTCAGTTCAGGTCATGATCTCGCAGTTGGTGGGTTCGAGCCCCGCATCAGGCTCTGTGCTGACAGCTCGGAACCTGGAGCCTGCTTCGGATTCTGGGTCTTCCTCTCTCTGCCCCTCCCCTGCTCACACTGTCTCTCTCTGTCTCTCAAAACATGAATAAACGTTAAAAAATACATTTCGAACTCTCACTTCAATAGAGTTACTTATCTTTTTTTTTATTTAAAAAAAAATTTTTTTTTTTCAACGTTTATTTATTTTTGGGACAGAAACAGAGCATGAACGGGGGAGGGGCAGAGAGAGAGGGAGACGCAGAATCGGAAACAGGCTCCAGGCTCTGAGCCATCAGCCCAGAGCCTGACGCGGGGTTCGAACTCACGGACCGCGAGATGGTGACCTGGCTGAAGTCGGACGCTTAACCGACTGCGCCACCCAGGCGCCCCTAGAGTTACTTATCTTGAACACTGTTCAGATTGCTCATTTTTTCCTTTCTCCCCTCCTTTGTGCAGTTCATCAAGCCACTTCCTACTCACCATTCATATATTTTATTTATACCCCAAGTCATTTCAAAAACGGAGTTGTTGTGGCTTACCAAAAGAAAAAAGTCCAGACAATAAAACCAATAGCGTACGAACTCAAATAGGAAAACAGAGGGGTGGGGGTGGGGGGGAATTAAAAATTAAATGTTAATTCCTGTTGTCCCAAGGGAGGGTAATGCCTGATTGAGAGGCTTCTGCTGGCCAGGACCTCTCTTTTGATCAGGGAAAAGGAAACGTGGATTTTTTGTTTGGGGGAGTTTTGGAGGGGGGGGGGAAGACTACATTTTTTTGGTACTAAACTTTAAAAGAAATTTCTCCTCTGGTGCATGGTAGAGGGCATAGAAAGGACAATGTCTCGATACCAGTTTGGGGATCAAATTGTAACTTTTTTCAAAAAGAAATTCACATGGCTAGCTCTTATGACTGAGGACAGGAGTTAGATGTCCTGACACTGATGTTTAGCCCAGAGATGCTGATTCAGCACGGGCATTTGATCACTTCTCGAAAGCATCCTGGATTAAGCTCAGACTGGTGAGAACTTTTGGATGTAGACGCTATTTTCTAATGTATTAGTCATTCTTTTGTATCTTTGTGTGAAAATGTAAACACATCAACGCTGTCATCGATCCAATCATTCTGACTTTTAAAAAATTTTTTAGTGTTTATTTATTTTTGAGTTGGGGGTGGGGTGGGGGCAGAGCACAAGCAGGGGAAGGGGAGAGAGAGAGAGAGAGAGAGAGAGAGAGAGAACACAGAATCTGAAGCAGGCTCCAGGCTCCGTGTTGTCTGCACAGAGTCCGACACGGGGCTCGAACTCACGAGCCGTGAGATCATGACCTGAGCTGAAGTCGGAGGCTTAACCCACTGAGCCACCCAGGGGCTCCTAAAGCTTTTATTTTTAAGTAATCTCTACACCCAATATGGGGCTCGAACTCAGGACCCGGAGATCAAGAATCGCACACTCTGCCGACTGGGCCACCCAGATGCCCCCAGTCATTCTGAGTTTTAAGGGGATGCACTGCTGTGTGACTCCTATGCCATGCCACTCGACAACTTAACCTCTATGCCTACACTAAGGATTAAGGGGGACTTGGGGACATGGTCATTCAGACATGAATCCACTTGAGTTCGCCCTCTTCAATCTGTTTGTCTATTTATACCCTGTCTCTTTCCACAATTTGGTCAATGCAGCATGTAGAAGATGCATATTATAAAATGGGTAAATTATAAATTAAAAATCAGGACAAAGAAAACAGATCGAATACGGAGCCGAGCCCAGGGTGCGTATAGGGTGAGGTTGGCCAGAATGAAGATATGATGGCAATAAAGTCCTACTATTGCCACCAATTGGCTGCACATTTGCTTTGGGCTTCCTGGAAGAGAGGAAGCAAAGTCCGCTTTTTCCCCTCTGGTCCACAAATGTCGGGCTGAAACACAACGACACCATGTCTACCTCTCTCTTGATCTGTAGCCGTTACCTCCGCTGAAAACTAAGGACTGATGTAATTTGCTCTTTGTGACGCAAGAGTAGCCACCAGTGACCTCTGCTTCTGGTTCTAAGAGCTCTTGGGGCATCTCTGCACCTGCTCTGTGCTGCTTCTCTGTTCTCATCTCTCTCCCAGGCTCCCACTCCCCGCCCCAAGTTTGTCTCCTTCATAACTTCAGCTCACCTGTAGCTTTCTGTTTGCCATGGGCCTGATTCTACCTTGGGGCTTCTCTTCAGATTTGGCCATGTCTACTAGCTGGCTCCCATGGCCATTGCCAAGAGTGAAAATCTGGTTTCCCAGGTAATCATCTTATATCTGGCCATGTTACAGGTGGTTGGGCAGTCTATCGACTCGTGGCCTAGGTCAGGTACTCCGGGGTCACTGGTCAGTGACCCATGGGTCAGATAACAAGGTCCAAAATACCAGCCAGGGATGGGGTGGGGGTGTGGAAGGAGCTGTGGGTGAAACCATTTTCCCTGAAGTGAGGATTAAGTACGACAAGCAATCCAAGACTTCATCTACTCATCTGGGAGAGGGGTTGAGCACAAGCATGGAAACACGGGTCGCCCTCTTAGCTCTGTTGCATCAGTTTATGAAATAAAGACTTTTGTCTTGGGGCGCCTGGGTGGTGCAGTCGGTTAAGCGTCCGACTTCAGCCAGGTCACGATCTCGCGGTCCGTGAGTTCGAGCCCCGCGTCGGGCTCTGGGCTGATGGCTCAGAGCCTGGAGCCTGTTTCTGATTCTGTGTCTCCCTCTCTCTGCCCCTCCCCCGTTCATGCTCTGTCTCTCTCTGTCCCAAAAAGAAATAAACGTTGAAAAAAAAATTATAAAAAAAAAAAAGACTTTTGTCTTTATGAAAAATCTTTTCTTCCGAGTTGCTAAGGTCATTCTCTTTGGAAGTACGTTAAAGGCACTGCAGTAAACAATCCTTGAAAAATATATCGGGCAGATGGATTTCTGAACGTGTGTCACTATCATCCCTTCCTTGCTATTTTCAAAAAAGTCATGTTGATTTCCAGTCTGTGGAACACGTCTTTTTAGACCCTTGCTACCAGATGGGGGGCATGAACTGGAAGCCTGTTAGAAATGCAGAACTTCAACTTCACAGGAACCTACTGAATAAGAATCTACACTTAAACAAGATCCCCAGAGGACTGGCGTGTGCGTTGACATCTAAGAAGCACCTTGTAGAGCAAACTTTGGGAAGCGCTGAACGGACTCTGACTAGGAATTGAGGCTTGGAGAGATATGTGCCTTGCCGGAAGTCCCCCAACGAGTCAGGAATAGATTTGTGATCAGAATACAGGTCCTGAGCTCTGGTCATATTCTCTTTCTGATGCCCCATGATGTCTCCCGCAGCTAGGAAATGAGGTGGCTTGATGAGATTATTGTTAGAGGAGTAAATTACCATGTGGTTAGGGTGACCATGTATTTTATCATCCAAACGTGGTCACTTTGAGGCCTCAAGAGGAACTATTTCAGGACAAGAGATGCCAAGTGACACAGGTGGTCATTCTATATACGTAATGGTTTTTTCTAGTTTACTGAGCCCGCTCATGTCTGTTAACTAACCTAAACATACATATCCATAAACTAGATGACCTTAAAGTTCTAACTTTTCAATAAAACCTGGTTGTCAAGTAAACACACACACACACACACACACACACACACACACACACAATCTCACTATAATAGACAAATCATGATATAAACCGATCAAGAAAAAAAGGAGCCCAAATCGACAGGAGAAACCATCACAGACATACACATATTTAAAATGATTCTGAGGGGCGTCTGGGTGGCGCAGTCGGTTAAGCGTCCGACTTCAGCCAGGTCACGATCTCGCGGTCCGTGAGTTCGAGCCCCGCGTCGGGCTCTGGGCGGATGGCTCAGAGCCTGGAGCCTGTTTCCGATTCTGTGTCTCCCTCTCTCTCTGCCCCTCCCCCATTCATGCTCTGTCTCTCTCTGTCCCAAAGCCACTGCTGGGCCTGGGAGCCGTAGCTCATGGCCTTTTGTCAAGTCGTGTCCCTGTGAGTCAACCAGACTTCAGAATTTGGTCTCTGAAAGCGTTTGTTTTCGAGCGCTCTAAGTCAGAGCTCAGATACGTGAGCAGCTTGGGAGGAACTTGGTTCTTCCACCAGGATGAGAAGCAGATTATCTGAAGAGGTGTTTGCCCAGTGCCTTCTGGCTAATGCCCTCCTCCCGGCTTCCGACACCAGGTTCATCTGCCACGTTCCGGCTGCCTAGCTCTAGAAATGAAACACGGGCACGTCCTTGGTCCTAAGAATCCCGAGTCTTAGACCTGGAAGGTGTCATCCTCTCAGAGTTTGGTTAGTTCTAGGCCCCTCCCTTCATAGACGAAGAAATTGAGAGCAAGAGGAAGGGAGTAACTGTCAAACTCGAGCCTATTTTCAAGTTTTGTGTTTTCTATTACACTATCTCTAATGACACTAATGTTAATAGTAGTAACACCTGACATCGATTCATTTGTTTACTTTGTTATCTCCCCTTAACAATCCTGTGAGCGAGGCAGTCTTTGCACCATCCCCATTTCACAGAAACTGAAACACAGAGGGGTCAAGTAACTTGCCCAAAGACACACAGCTAGTTAGTAAATATCAGAGTTGAGATTTGACCCCAAGTAATCTGGTTCCAGAGTTTCTATATACTTTTTACTTCCATTTACTACTACAAGAGTTCTCACATTATTCTGGGATGATATATAAATCCCTGACTATATATATAAGGGAGACACTAGGCATGATAATTTTTAAGAAAGTGTTTCAAGAGACACGAGAGAAACTATGGTTTTACCTGATATTCACCATGTGTCAGTCACTGTTCCAAGTGCTTTTACATGCATTAGTTCGGTAAACTTAAAACCAAACTGCTCCCCACCCCCCCACCTCCCCCCCCCCAAAAAAAAACCGAGGAGGAGGGTGCACTGTCCTTGCTGATCAGAAGGGGAAAATGAAGTCCAGAAAGTTTCCATAACTCGCTTGAGATTCTAAAGCTCGGGGAAATCCAGCGTTCACAGCCAGCCCACCTGGCAGGTGGGCATCACACTTCTCCGCCAACCATATTCCGCTGCCAGTTAACTTCGCTATTCATTCCGTCCCCACAGCACTTGACACACAGGTGTCAGTTCTCACCACCCAGTCGCTTTTCTCCCGTTAGATGAGGCAACTGACGCTCAGGCAGTTGAAGCACCTCGCTAAGGGCCATACGGCGGGTCAGTGGCAGGCTAGCCAGGGATCCAAGACCCACGGGTATACCGTCATCACTTCCCCCCCAGGTTTCAGTGATGCGGTCCAAGGCGCACTCTGCGACAGATCCTCCCGGTGGCGGGTCCCGGACGCGCGGGTCTCACCTGAGGCTCCTCGGGGTCCCGCGGGGGCCGGACACCGCCCCCTGGCGGCAGGTGGGCGCCGGCGCGGCGCATGCTAATGAGCCCGCGGCGCGGCGCGCTGATTGGCCGGCGCGCATTCCAGCCGCTTTCCCGGGGCGGGAGCCGAGGCCGAGGAGAGGGGCGCCGCCGGCAGCAGCCGCCCCCGGCCCGCGCTCCCGGCCGCCCTCCTCCCCCCGGACGCCGCGGCGGGTGCGGGGCGCGCGGGCGCCTGCGCCGGGGGCTCCCCCACCCACCCCCTGCGGGCCGCCGGTGTTCCGGTTCCGAATCCACCCGGGGGCCAGGATGACGATCCGACACCAAGGCCAACAGTACAGGCCGAGGATGGCATTTCTCCAGAAGGTGAGCGCGGTCCGGTGCCCTGGGCCCCGGGAGGTGCGCAGGCTCCCAACTCTGGGAAGTGAGCGCGGGGATGCTGGCGAGGCTCGGAGCGTGTGGCCGGGAGCGGAGGGCACGCCTGCGGTCTTAGATGACTGGGATGTATTGTAATGACATTATCTGTTTAGGTGTCCCAGCCGCCCCCTGGGCCTGAAGCATCAGCCCTGCTTGGGCAGAATGTTGGAGGGTGAGGAGCTTCCTACCCGCCCAGGAAAAACTGTGCTCAGACTGTTCTTTCTACACCTTTTCTCCCGGCGGTTCCCAGCAGCTCGGGTGATCCACGGGGTAACCTGCCCGCGAATACCCCCTGTCTTGATGTCCTTCCTTTCCCTGGCTCACTTCCCCAACCACCTAGGGCAGCTTCCCCGGCCGGGCTCAGCCCTCTTACCGACGCTTCGAGACAGGTTCCATTATTATCCCCATTTTGCGGGTAAGGACAGGGGCGGGTAAGGACCAAGACTGAAGAACTGCGGTGATTCAGCGACACAGCGACACAGTGAAGCTGGTCTCGCTACAACAGTAGAAGCATAAAGCACAGCCCGCAGTGGGTTCTAGCTCCCAAATCTGTGTGAGGAGTAGGGGCAGGAACCCCGAGGGCAGAGCCTTGAGGCTGAGATTGAAGGGGCTTCTGCTGTGGTGGGGGCGGCGTGTGCCGGGGCAGAGGCGTGAGTCAGTCTGGTGAGTACGGGGGAGGGGGGGGGACAGGCAGGCAAGGACGGGTCATAAAAATCTCCTGTGCCTTTCAGAGGTGGTCTGATTTCCCCCCAAAAGAAGCCACTGAGGAATTTGGAGCAGGTGAGTGATGCGGTCAGATTCAAGCTCAAAATCAAGTTCAAAAGACCATTCTGATGCGAACGAGAGGAAGGTTGGGATGTCGTCTTCTCCCTGAGCTGAGAGACTTCACACTCGAGTCCTCCTGTGTTCACTGCCGCTGTCACCTAGGAAGTGACAGGCTTATCAAGGACTGGGAGAAAGGGACGGGTCAGAAGGTCCCTTCTTTCTCCTGGGGCGGCTTGGCCTCCAGCTCAGGCCCAGTGCCACTCTTGGGTAGACAGGCCCACCGGCCACACCGCTGCCACCTCTGATTTCTGTTACCAGGCCTGGTGACTGGCACCCCACCAGGGAGGGGTCCGGGCTTGCTTAAGATGTGGCAAGAAGCGGTGGAAAGTCTACTATCCAAGAGGTTTGCCCCGGGGGGGAGTTGGCTGATGACACACAGCGGACATGAGAGCGTGGCTGGGCCGCCTTCCGTGTTCCACACACAGGGCGCTGCTCCCGTTCCGGCCTATCTCTGTGTCCGGGCAACTCTGACCAGCTAGGGGGGGAGGCGGACAAAACGTTCCTTCGGGCCTCTAAAATGTTTTTCTTTAAGACTTAGGGAGATCGTTGGGCCTGGTTGAGCACTGCAAGGAGTAGGAATCTTCAGAAGGCTCGGGCGGATTCGGAATTGCTTATGTCAGGGGCGCCTGGGTGGCTCAGTCCGTGAAGTGTGCAAGTCTTGACTCTTGATGTCGGCTCAGGTCATGATCGCACGGTTCGTGAGATGGAACCCCGTGTCGGGCGCTGTGCTGACCGTGCGGAGCCTGCTTGGGATTCTCTCTCTGCCCCTTCTCAGCTCGCTCACGTGAGTGTGTGCGCTCGTGCGCGTGCGCTCTCTCTCTCTCAAAATAAGTAAATAAACCTAAACAAATAGAATTGCTTGTGTCATTTATACATTCATCCATGTCACAAACATGTGCTGAGCATCTGCTGTGTTTCAGACATCGTTAGATGCTGGGATAGCAGACAGTCGAGGCATGGTCCCTATCTGCAAGCAGCTTTTAGTCTAGAAGCCACATAGGCCAATCACAGGTGCCACGACAGACACCTGCAGGGTAGAGGAAGTGTGTAAGTCCCAGCATTCGCTTTATCCTTGCTCAAGGTCACACGGGTGGAATATCAGGAAAGGACTTTGGAAGACTGCGCGGTGGGTGGGCTGGATCTTGAAGGATGGGAAGGTGTTGTTGAGGCAGCTGGGGTGTTGGCGGAGTAGGAGAACGTGCATTTAGCTGCAGATCTAGTGCGTGTCTCTTGCTGACCAGAGCCAGGTGGTGAGGGCCAATAGTCAGTCCTATTTCTGAAGGGAGGTTCTGGAATACTTGAGAGAAGTTCTCGGTAGTTATTGAGAATGTAACAAAAACGAGGACTTTCTGAGGCCGGACACAGCTAACAAGGCATGTGGGACGTGGGCATTTGGACTGTGACTGGCAGCCGTGTAGCTGGGACAGGAGTCTCCCTACTAGGGAAGAGAGTGCAGTGGCTTGGGATCCTATTCCACCTTTGCACAACAAAGGATATGATGCGGGTGTTCCCCAGGGAGCCCTCTCTGGCGGACAGGAACACTCTGGTCCCACAAATCTTAAGGACAGTGACAGCCACTTCATGTGAGAAGAAGTCAGAAGCATGGGTGGATGGAAGAATGAGGCTATTGCTTTTTGATGCCTTGTAGGGATGGTCTGGATTCTTTGAAATGCTTGATGTCATACTTCAGTCAGCTGGACTCTGAGAGGGGGAAAATGCTAGGCCTGTTGTGGGGTCAGATAGGCCCAGGATGATCTCTTTGTTGTTTGTGGCCTCAGGAATTAGTTGTGGAGAGAAGTCAGGATTCTAGAGAGCCAGGGAACTGTGGTCTGGTCAACTCTGTGTGTGTGTGTGTGTGTGTGTGTGTGTGTGTGTTGGGGGTGACAGTGTGGGGAAGGGATAGGGGGTCTTCAATGTGTCTAATGAAAGAAGATACCTCCGGAGGGCTGCACACAGAACACGAAGATGAGGGGGGCCCAGAGATGCCCCAGCAACACCCCTTCTAGAGGGTTTTAAGAATCAACATGGACTGTCTCTTGCTGGTGTGCAGTGTTCATTTAAGACAGGGAGACGGCCAGGCTCCCCTCTCTGAGACCTTAGGAGTCAGTCCTACGTTTTGCACTTCATTCTTTTTCAGGGAACCCCTTCAGCGAACTTACATGGGAAAAGGTCAGAGGAAAATTATTCTGTACCCTAATGGGAAGTCTTAGCCCGTCCAGGCTGGTATCGCAAAATACCGCAGAGTGGCTGGCTTACAAACAACAGAAATTGATTGCTGACGGTTCTGGAGGCTGGGAGTCGGAGATGTCAGCATGGCCGGGGCTGGTGAGAGCCCTCTTCCCAGCCACAGACTTCGTGCCGTGTCCTCGCAGGGCCGGAGGGGCAGGGAAGCTCTCTGGGGTCTCTGTGGTCAGGGTGGGAATCTCATTGACGGAGACTTTCAGGAGTAAAACTAACGAATCACCGAGGTAGCACTTAGTACAAGTTTATTGCGCCTGCACCAAAAAGACAGTTTGCAAACTGGGAGCCCTCAAACCGAAGCATGAGAGGGAGGCTCAGGCGTGCATTGTTATAAAGCAGCTTAGACAGCGTGGAGGCAGTGATTGCTTATTCTTTACAGTGATGGGTTATAATACTAGAAGTTTCTTAAGTGACAAGGAAATGGGCAGTGCTTACCTCACATTATCCTGGGGAAACAGGTCACATGTTGCTTATAATTTCCAGACGCAGAAGCAAGAAATGACCCAGGTCAAGCTAGCCTTGCAAAAATAAGCTAAATCAGGCTTTATTGTATGACTAAACTGGGTTTTTTTTTTTTTTTTTTTTTTTTTTTTCCTGCTTGGGGAATTTTCAAGGCTGGTCTTGATGTGGTTTTTATTTTAACAGTTTCAACTTACAGGGGCACCTGAGGGGCTCAGGCAGTGAAGCGTCCGACTTCGGCTCGGGCCATGATCTCATGGTGTGTGGGTTTGAGCCCCGCGTCGGGCTCTGTGCTGACAGCTCAGAGCCTGGAGCCTGCTTCGGATTCCGTGTCTCCCTCTCTCTCTGCCCCTCTCCCCTTCATGCGCTCTCTCTCTCTCTCTCTCTCTCTCTCTCAAAAATAATCACTAAAGGGGCGCCTGGGTGGCTCAGTCGGTTGGGCGGCCGACTTCAGCTCAGGTCACGATCTCGCGGTCCGTGAGTTTGAGCCCCACGTCGGGCTCTGGGCTGATGGCTCAGAGCCTGGAGCCTGCTTCCAATTCTGTGTCTCCCTCTCTCTCTGCCCCCCCCCCCCCCCCGTTCATGCTCTGTCTCTCTCTGTCTCAAAAATAAATAAAACGTTAAAAAAAAATTAAGAAAAAAAATCACTAAAAAATGTTTTTAACAGTTTCAACTTATAAATTTTGGGGAGACACAGATAGACCACAGCAACTCCCTAAAAATATACATGGCACACACACGTTCCCCTCTCCCCAGCAGAACCTCCCACTGTACGAAGTGGGACCTTCCTGCTGGCAAGAAATCTGCCTCTTTTTCTTGGGTTTTTAAAAATCGTTCTTCTTGATCCCTTTTGAAGGTGAGTTTCAAATTCTTCATAGATTTTTTTTTTAAACACAAAGGGAAATAAAGGAGCCTGCTTATATTTTTATCAGAGAGGTTTATAACTTATTGTAATGTTTGCTTATTTATTTTGGGGGGGGGGGAGAGAGAGAGAGAGAATCCCAAGCAGGCTCTGCACTATCAGCACAGAGCCCAGTTAAGGGCTCCAACTCTTGAACCGGGAGATCATGACCTGAACTGAAATCAAGAGTTGGATGCTTAAGGGACTAAGCCACCCAGGCGCCCCTTTATCAGAGAAGTTTAAATTTGTAATTGGTCAAGTGGATGAAACCCCTCCATCCAGTGCTTAGCACCACTAAGATGAGGGTTGTTCATCCAGTGAAATACAGTGTTTTCAGTAAGTTATACTCTGAAAAGTTATGAGTGAAAAGAGGAAGTCTTAAGCTGTGTCATTAGCAACGAATGCTAGTTTAACAGGGTGTGTGTGTGTGTGTGTGTGTGTGGGTTGGGGCGGAAGGGACCTCTGGCTGCGTCTTCAAGGAGCGACCCCCGCAGCCCATGGCCCCTCGGTCCCGGTGTCCAGAAGAGGCCTCCTCCAGCCCTTCCAACACCCTGCTGGGCTCGCCCCTTCGCTCCCCTGCTGCTGCGGGTGCCTGGCCGACCCAGTGACCCAGTGCTGTCACTGTTCCAGAGCAATCTGTGAGCCAAGGAAGTGTCCGTGCAGATGAAGCGTGCAGTCAGTCTTGCACGAGGAGCCCTGCGTGCCGCCTGGGCCCCAGCCGTCCTCGCAGGCTGGCTGAGTGGCGGGCACTGTGTCTGGAACGGTTTCGACTGGCCGTGCACCTGATCCCTGCCGTTTCGCGGGATGGTGATTTGACTTCAAGTACTGGTTTAGCGATAGAATGAACTAGGAATCCCAGCCCCACCGCATTGACTTAGGACACTGTCCCACACTCTTTTCGTCTCCAGGAAGGTGGGGCCTCCCAGCGTCAGGAGCAGGCTGGCTTCCAATTCAGGGCTCCCCTGCACGATTCTTTTCCTCCAATGCAGTCAGGTCGGTGTGCACCTCTTCCCTCTCTACCTGGCCACATCACAGGTTCCCTTCAAAGTCCACTTCCTCCAGGAAGCATTCCCGGGTCATCCTGACTATGTCTGCTCCCCTTGACATCCTGTGCAGCTTGGGTCTGACCCACGTGGGGACAGGCGCGCTTTATCCTGTGCTTTGTGTTGATCTCTGTCTGCATGCTGCCATCCAGCTCCCGGAGGACAAAGATTATATTGTTTATTTGTAGCAATCATAGTCAGATCCATAAAGAAGCAATCAATTAAATGTCTCTCTGGATTAGGTCGTCTAGCTAAGTTTTATTGACTGGTCCCTAAAGGGCATATTGTGACCATAACTTCTATCACTGTCACCCCCACCCCAGCTGCTACGGTTTCTTTATTGCCTTAGGGAGTATCTGTTTCATATTCAGTCTTTTCATTTGCTTTTCACGACTACCCTTTTTAAATAGGTGGGGACAGGTATTACATTTTTTTTTCTCGGTGGAAAATACTGCGGTTCCGAGAGGCTAAGTGCCTGGCCCAGGGTCGCACAGCTGACACTGAGACCAGGCAGGGAAGACCAGGAACAGGCACGTACAGGACTTTGTGAACTGAGGGCTCCTGCAGTGTGGCGCAGAGTTGGGATGAATCGCAGGAAAGCAGCTATTGCGGGGTTGAAACAATTGAATAAAGAGGGAGCAGTGAGTGGCAGTGGAGAGCCAGCTGGCGGGGCCCAGGGTGTATGGGGAGGGTGAGGAGGGCTGTGTTAACGGCACGGAGAGGCCTTTGGTCTCACTGCAGGTATCCGCACAAACGCTGTTATTTGCTCCCTCGGTCCCTCTGCCTTGCCTCGCCCTCCCCCTGGGAAACGTCCTCACGTCCCCCCTCCACCCCGCCTCCCCCCCCCCCCCCCAGGCTTGAGGCTGCATTTCCAGTTGTCTCCTGGACGCTTCTGTGTGTATGTTCCAGCAACACTGCACAAAACGAGGTCTGTCTTTGCCCAAACGGACTGCTGCTTTTGGGGATCCCGTTTGGGACACTGATACCCCCATCTGCTTGGCAGGGAGGCTGGAAACCCTGGAATCCTGTTCTCTTTCCCTCACCGAGTCGGGCCCAGTCTCCAAGGGCAAGGTCCACACCTGCAGATCCTCCAGTCTCCATTCTGTCGTGTCCTCACTGCTTCCGTCCTGACCTCGGCCTGCACCTGCTCGCCGGGCCCCCACCTCTGCGCGCCCCGCCCCCGCCCCTGTTTCGTTACTGTATGGAAAACGAGGCAAACGTTGATGTTCCTCTGTGAGAGCTTCCACTTGTCTGTTGCTGTGGGCTGAATCGAGTCCCCCTGGCCCAGATTCACATGTTGAAGTCCTAACCACAATGACAGAATGTGACCGTATTCACAGGTTATCTTCGTCTGCTCAGGCTGCTGAAATAAAATCCCGCAGACTGGGTGGTTTAAACAGCAGAGATTTATTGTCTCACAGTTCTTGAGGCTGGAGACCAAGGTGCTGGCAAAGTGGGTTTCATTCTGACACATCTCTCCTCGCAGCCGCCTCCTGGCTGTGTCCTCAGGAGACCCCTCTGTGCAGGCCCAGAGAGAGAGCGGGAGAGCTGACTCCCAGGTCTCTTTTGTTTTTTTATTAAAAAAATATTTTTAAATGTTTATTTACTTTTGAGAGAGAGGCAGAGTGAAGGCAGGGGAGGGGCAGAGAGAGAGGGAGACACAGAATCCAAAGCAGGCCCCAGGCTGAGCTGGTGGCACAGATCCCGACACGGGACTCGAACTCACAAACTGTGAGTTCGTGACCTGA
The DNA here is from genome assembly GCF_018350175.1 of Felis catus. Lineage (NCBI taxonomy): Eukaryota > Metazoa > Chordata > Mammalia > Carnivora > Felidae > Felis > Felis catus. Next base: position 49,690,878 of record NC_058381.1, on the reverse strand, counting down.
GCCGAGATCAAGAGTCGGATGCTTAACCGACTGAGCCACCTAGGCACCCACTCCAGATCTCTTTAGCACTAATCCTATTTGTTTTTTAAAAAATTTTTTTAAACGTTTTATTTATTTTTGAGACAGAGAGAGACAGAGCATGAGCAGGGGAGGGTCAGAGAGAGAGGGAGACACAGAATCCGAAACAGGTTCCAGGCTCTGAGCTGTCAGCCCAGAGCCTGATGCGGGGCTCGAACTCACAGACCTCGAGATCATGACCTGAGCCGAAGTCAGACGCCCAACCGACTGAGCCACCCAGGCGCCCCAGCACTAATCCTATTTGATCAAGGCCCCATCCTTATGATCTCATTTACCCTTAATTACTTCCTGAAAGGTCCCCTCTCTGAATACAGTCATACTGGGGATTAAAGCTTCAATATATGAATGGGGAGGGGGGCATCACAAACATTTAGTTCAGAGACTAAACCTTTAAAGAGATGATGAAGTTGAAATGAGGCTATTAGGGTGGGGTGTAATCCAATTTGACTGCTGTCCCTGCAAGAAGAGATCAAGACACAGAGAGAGAGAGAGAGAGAGAGAGAGAGAGAGAGATTGAGAGAGAGAGACATCAGGGGACACTATGCAGAAGGACCACCGTCTGCAAGCCAAGGACAGAGGCTTGAGAAGAAACCCACCTGCTGGCACCCTGATCTCGGACTTTCCAGCCTCCAGAACTGTGAGAAAATAAGTATCTGTTGTGTAAGCCACCCAGTCTCTGGCATTTTGTAACGGCGGCCCCAGCAGACTTCCACTTATGAAATGACATTCGTGGTCTTTTGGGTCCTGAATTCATTCATTCTTCCCTACGCATACCGTGCACTTTTATCCTCTCGCGCCTTTGTACACGTTCCCTCCTCGGGCTGGAATGCCCCTGTTCTCGTCTCCGTGGCGAGGCAATAGATTCTTACCGAACAGTCCATGTGCTTTCTCAGTTAGAACCAATGAAGTGATGATGTGCGTGGCTTCCGGGCTGAAAGCGTTGACAGGCAGGTGTGTGTTCTCCACATTTTTGTCTCTTTCCCTGCATCGGGATCAGGAAAGCAGGTGTTTGGAATGCACGACCATGAGTTGGGGGTGGGAGCAGCCTGGATCTCTGAGTCGTGACCCTGAGGGAATGCCCTAGATATTTGTTCACTTGAAGTAACATTTGGTTAAGAGAAAGAAATCTTGGTTGGGTTAAACTTTCGATTCCACGGCATAGTCCAGTCTGTCTTGACCAATACACTCCCATTTTCTGCCCAAACCTGCATCTTTTAAGTCCTAGCTTAAATGTTACCTCTTTCTTTAAAAGCCTTCCAGAACCAACTCACGCCCAGTCAGAATTAATCACTTTCCTTTGTAGTTTGACGTCTATCTGACAGTGCTTAGTGTTCCGGTTGGTTTATGTACATGTAGAGTTAGGGACACAGAAGGATTAAGAGTGTGAATTCTGGGGGCACCTGGGTGGCTCGGTCAGTGAGCGTCTGACTTTGGCTCAGGTCGTGGTCTCACGGTTCATGAGTTCGAGCCCCGCGTCGGGCTCTGCACTGTCCGCTCAGAGCCTGGAGCCCGCTTCGGATTCTGTGACTCCCCTCTCTCTCTGCCCCTCCCCTGCTTGCATTCTGTCTCTCTCTGTCTCTCAAAAATGAACATTAAAAAAAAAAAAAAAAAGAGTGTGAATTGTGGAACCAGACTAACTGGGTTCACATCTCAGCCCTGCCCGGCCATTTATCAGCAAAGGGACCTTTGATGAGTGACTTACTCCTCCAGGACCTGGGTTCATATTTGTCCCTCTGGTACCTACTGGAGTACCTGCTACAATAATTAATCATCCAATAGTATCTGTTTGCCAGCTTCCTTCTGTTCTGTCTTGCAGATTGAGGAATCAGCAAAAGACACACGGAACCAGAGATGGGGACCAGAATGTAAAGCCAGAGGATCCTGTGATCACAGGATCAGGGGCCCCAGCGACACAACAGGTAGTATAGCCTATGGCTCAGGCCGGGACTACAAGAGACTACGGTTTTCAACTAATTCATTCAAACTGAAGGGACAGAACTCAGAGGGAGGGAGGAAGGAAAGAGCTCACTTAAAAAACTTAAAAAACAATTTTTTTTTAACGTTTATTTATTTTTGAGACAGAGAGAGACAGAGCATGAACGGGGGAGGGGCAGAGAGAGAGGGAGACACAGAATCGGAAACAGGCTCCAGGCTCTGAGCCATCAGCCCAGAGCCCGACGCGGGGCTCGAACTCATGGACCGCGAGATCGTGACCTGAGCTGAAGTCGGACGCTTAACCGACTGAGCCACCCAGGCGCCCCTTAAAAACCTTTTTAAAATGTTTATTTATTTTGAAAGAGCATGACAGAGAGAGAGAGAGAGAGAGAGAGAGAGAGAGAGAGAGAGAGAGAGAGAAAGGGAATCCTAAGCAGGCTCTGTGCTATATCTCACGAACTGTGAGATGATGACCTGAGCCAAAATCAAGAGTCAGATGCTTAACTGGCTGAAACACCCAGGCGACCCTCAGTGTCACTTTTTCAAATCACTTTCTCTGATGCCATCATTTTATGTATCTATCATGAGACATGTTGGGGCTCCTGGGTGGTTCAGTCAGTTGAGCGTCCGACTCTTGGTTTTGGCTCATGTCATGACCTCACACTTTGTGAGATCGAGTCCCACGTTGGGCTCTGTGCTGACAGTGTAGATCCTGCTTGGGATTCTCTCTCTCCCTACCTCTGCTTCTCCCCGGCTTGTGTGCTCGCGCTCTCTCTCTCTCTCTCTCTCTCTCAAAATAAATAAATAAATAAATAAAACCTCTCTCTCTTTTTTTAAGTGTATTTATTTGGAGGGAGAGAGAGTGTGGCGGAGGGGCAGAGAGAGAAAGGGAGAGAGAGAACCCCAAGCAGGCTCCGAGCTGTCAGCGCAGAGTCCGACGCGGGGTTCGAATTCACGAACTGGAAGATCATAACCTGACATGAAACCAAGAGTCAGATGCTTAACTGACTGAGCTACCCAGGTGCCCCAACAAATAAACATTAAAAAAAAAAGACACGCATATCTGGGAGATATTGTAGGCTTGGTTCCCGACCACTGAGATAAAGCAAACATTGCAATAAAGCAGGTCAAATGAATTTTTGGTTTCCTAGTGCGTGTAAAAGTTATGTTTACTCTCTACTGTGGTCTATTAAATGTACAATAACATTATGTCTGAAAATACAATGTACATACCTTAATTAAAAATACTTTACTTTTAAAAAAGATTTTCTTGCCACAACATGCTGTCATCTGAGCTTGTGACGAGTGCTAATCATGATCGCGGATCACTGCAACAAATAGAGTAATAAAGCTTGAAATACTGTGAGAATTATTACACAATGTGCCGCAAAGACATGAAGTGAGCAAATGCTGTTGGAAAAATGGTGCCGATAGGCTTGCTCATCCCAGGATTGCCAAAAACCTTCAGTTTGTAAAAAAACATAGTATCTGTGCCCTGCAGTAAACTGAAGCACAATAAAACGAGGTACGTCTGCAATGTTATGGATTTTTTTCTACTGTGATGAATTACCTTGATTGACTTTTTAGAATATTGAAATATTGAGTCACCCTCGCATTCCTGGATAAACCCTAGTTGGATGCCTGATTTTACTGGCTAATATTTTATTTAAGATTCTGCATCTACATTCATGAATGAGGGTTTTGTTTTGTTTTGTTTTGTTTCCTGACACCAATCATTTCCCCAGGTTTCTGACACCAAGTGGGTGTCCAACAATTCCATTCAGTTCCGACATTACCTGGAGTTAGCGTCAGACTCCACACGTTTAAAGCTTCAGTCCCACAAGACCGTCCCCAGTTTAGATGCCAGACAAAATCCCAGATCACCAGTGCTCCCGGTGACTGGCTATAAATCCGTAGCACCCCCTGGCCCCGGCTCTGATAATTCACTAGACCGACTCACAGGACTCACACAAGCACGTTGCTTACTGTTACCGGTTGACTTTAATGGGTCCGATTTAGGAACAGCCAAATGGCAGAGATGCACCGGGGCCCAGGACAGGAGGGTGGGTGCACTTGGAACTTCCAAGCTTTCTCAGGGCAAGGCACCTGCCCGGAACCTGGCTGTGCTCACCAACCCTGAAGCCTTCTGAACCCATCGTGTAGGGGTTCTATGGATGTTTCGCTATGTAGGCAAGATGAGATCATTGGACGTTAGTAATTAACTCCAGGCCCTCTCGCCTCCTTAGAGGTCAGGGGAAAGGGCTGAAACATCCAGCCCTACGGTCAAGCCTTGGTCTTTCTGGGTATCAGCCCTAAGGGCCTCCAGCCACCAGCCATCTCTGCAGCATCCAAAAGACACTCTTATCACTCCTAAAACTCCAAGGGTTTAGGAACTGTGTGGCAGGAGCCTGGACAAAGCCAGATCTTGACTAATTTCTGAAGGCGGTAAGTTGTAGGGCAAGTTCTGAGGAAGTCAGACCAGAGAGACCAGCATTCTCAGTCCAGCCTGGCAGAGACCTTTTCAGCCTCTTTCTCCCCCTGTAGGGACTGTTCACCTTGCTCTAGCTTGGTGGTCCCAGCCCTCTGCGTCCCCTTTCCCCAACTCTCCATGTGCTCACACCTCTTGCCTCTTACCCGCTATCCCGAACCTCCCCCAGAGCTTCCACAACAATTCCAGCTCTCTACACTTGGTGGGTGACGTCCCCACAGGGGTCTGGCATCCTCTGGCAGAATCACCAGGAGCTGTGGTGGTATGAGCACCTCCTATCTGTCCTTTCGCGTAAATGTCTGGGCTCCGCCTTTCGTGACACAGCTCTTGGAGTCTGCTCAAAGTCTCACAGGTGGTTGGCATCCCCTGGTATGAGCATTTTCTAGAGCACTGACATGAGATCTCTTTCCTGGTGATATTTTCTTGGCTGAGTTTCGGGTTCTTTCATTATTACTTCGTCCCAGATGGGTGCTGTTGAGCTCAAACTCCAAGAGCTAGCTCTCCAAATTCTTGGAGATTCCTCTTTAGGGCCCCTCTTCAAGTACAATAAACTAGCACCAATGTAGATAAATGACAGCTGTTGTTGGGAGCACGTATAAAATATATGTAAAGTGGGGCGCCTGGGTGCTCAGTCGGTTGGGCATCTGACTTAGGCTCAGGTCATGATCTCACAGTCTGTGAGTTCGAGCCCCATGTCAGGCTCTGTGCTGACAGCTCGGAGCCTGGAGCCTGTGTCGGATTGTGTGTCTCCTCTCTCTGCCCCTCCCCCACTTGTGCTGTGTCTCTATCAAAAATAAATAAATGCAAATATATATATATATATATATATATATATATATATATATATATATATATTTGTGAAGTCAGTCACTACCAGAATTTATAATTAGACATGGAGAAAATATCTAAGAGCTATCTAAATAATGATAGCTATACTATCTCAACAGTGGGCAAATGCAATTTTGACTATGTGTCCTATGGAACAGACGGACGGGTCCTCTTTGATTAGAAAATCACGTGCCGTTAGTCTTAACATCAAGTACAGTGTCAAAGAGGAAAGGAGATCATTAAATAGATTCATACAGGTTTCAGGGACGCCTGGGTGGCTCAGTCAGTTAAGCATCTGACTTTGGCTCAGATCACGAGCTCATGGTTTGTGAGTCTGAGCCCCGCGTCGGGCTCTGCACTGTCGGCATGGAGCCTGCTTGGGATTCTCTCTCTCCCTCTCTCTACCCCTCCTCCCCCTCAAAATAAATGAATAGACGTAAAAAAAACCAATTTAATACATGTTTCGGTTCTTGGATGGGTTAAGTGGGTGGTGGGGGAAGTCATCAAGAGGACACTGATGACCAGGTGACCCTCAGGCTGGACTGGAGAATCGGAGGCTTCTCATCCTTTCCATCCTTGGCGTGTCTACTCTGCCTGCTGTTCCCGTGCTAGGATCCATTTTCAAGAAATAGCCTGGAGAGAGCAACGTGTGTTGAGGTCCTCTGGACAGTACCCACGACTGACCCCGTCCAGGCTTCTACGTAAACTCCTAAGATTCTGGTGGGTGCGTGTGATTTACGACTTACGGCTACCCGTGACAAGCCTTGCTTGTTAAACCCCCTACCTACCAATCTGGGGGTGTTTACCCTTTTCTTCGGTCTCTACTCACCCTCTGTGTATGGAGAACAATTTCAGATTTCACCCGCGAAGCTCCCAAGGTTTCAAACCAACAACGGGGCCAATAGATACTTAAATTTCAGAAAGAGAGCAAATATATAGAATGAAATCGGTCATCAACAGAAAGGACAGAGACCATCTAGAAAGCCCCCAAATCCAAATTTGGTGACCCGGGTGCACTTGCAGGGAGGCACAGCTGGTGACACGCTGGAAACAGAAAAACTTAAACCAAGTTCACCGTGTTGGATTGTAGCTTGAGAAAGAATGTGGTGGGGAGAGCATCTCTGAAAGTGATGTTCAAAAAGGCAAAATGATTTGTCTTGCCTCTAGCACCGTGGGACACGGTGCCTTTTATTCATGAAAACATTTAGTCAATCCAACAGGTATTATCTGTAGAACTGAAAACACCTGGTGCCATTAAACTTGGGTATCATTCCCTTGGTTAATTCCATGCTATCTGTGTTCAAAAGGACCTACCATAGAGTAAGAATCTGGTCTCCCACGCAGATCTTCCTTCGTGAAGGAACACCTTGTTGGCAAATAAAATGATCCAGATGGCTGAAAATTAAGTTTTTCACTAGAAAGTAGTTAATGCACATTCTAGGTTTATACATCAATCCCTTTTGAGTTTGGTTAGCATTAGTGTGTCCTCTGGAGCCTACTCACCTCTGGGCAAACTAACGAAACCAGGTTTCTGGCTCTACGCAATGGAGCAAGGGCACTCTGACGTATACTTACCTCATCTTTAGGGAGGTTTTGCTTGAAGCTGCAAATTTAATAACATACTAGGAAGTCACTTCAAAGCTCTCCAGGACAGAGTTTTGTGTCAGACATGTGAAACCACCTCATTAAGAGCTGCTGGTTGGGGTATCTGGGGGGGTTCAATTGGTTAAGCGTCTGACTTTGGCTCAGGTCATGATCTCGTGGTTCGTGAGTTCAAGCCTGCATCCATCTCTCTGTTGTCAGCGCAGAGGCTGCTTTGGATCCTGTGTCTCCCTTCCTCTCTGCCCTTCCCCGCTCTCTCAAAAATAAACATTAAAAAAATAATATAGATCTTTCTCGGAGTCTGTGAACAAATTTCCTAGGTTTGTCATTAAGAAGCCCTTAACTGTAGGGGTGCCTGGGTGGCTCGGTGGCTCTGGCTCAGGTCCTGATCTCTCGGTTTGTGAGTTCGAGCCCCGTGTCGGGCTCTGTGCTGACAGCTCAGAGCCTGGAACCTGCTTCAGATTCTGTGTCTCCCGTTTTCTGCCCCATCCCTGCTCACGCTGTCTCTGTCTCTCAAAAATAAACATTAAAAAAAAGTAACAAAGATAAAAGAAACCCTAACTGTAGTATTTCCACTTGCAACAATTCATGTCCCCCCACCCCCCAGTACTTTTTTCCATTGTTTTATAATTATACATTGAGGGCATTTGCTCAATAATATTGAGACATTATCTACTGTCCATGACGTACGTAGCAGGAAAGGCAAGGAGGGTTCGCTTCCTTTTCCAAACGTTACATGGCTTGTAGTACTTTGTTAACTTTGGACCATTTTCCCGAACACAACTATCCTTACTGAAATCCGGTCAGTTGCTTTTCAAAAAGGACTTCTGACATGTCTTTTGAGATGGGACAGTGTCTGCGCCCAGGTGAATGACTTCTCTGTCAGCATTTCCCAAAATGTGTTCTGGGAAAAACCGCACTGGAGAGATATTAATAGGGTGTTACTCAAACATTTCTGTGGTCAAAATGCTTGAGAAACACCAGGCTAAACAGAGTGAGACAAGTTCCATTACTGCAGGGCTTCTCAGAACACTTTGGTGTTCTATTATTAGCTGTGCTAAGAGACCATAGTTCAAACCCAAAACTTATTTTTGTTCATTATGGTAAACACATTATGGTAAAAGCTTCATATGAAATACTCCCTAACACAGTCTTGTAACACAGTGTCAGAGAAGGTAAATCCGGTTCACCAAAGAACCCTTGCTCCTGTACAATCACACACAGTAGGAGAAGGGACAGCAGACGTTGTCCTCACTTGAAAATCCCGAACAACTGAACAATCGAGTTGAAATGTGTAGGCAGTCAGAGCCTGTGGCAAGAACAGTAAAGAAGCCAGGCCAGTATCCTGCAGTTGGTTTGCAATGGCGAGCATCCCATTTACCCTTGGTAAGAGGACTTTCTTTATTCTAAGCCTTCACCCTCCTCTCCCACAGGCAAGGCATTGGGACTCCTTACATCTGGTACCTCCCCACCTCCTTCCAAATTACCTCTGCGCACTCCCCCCTTTACTCCATTCTTCCCCGGGCACAGTTCCTCATAGTTTGACCTGACACCTCTCTCCTGTATCCGGCCACAATAGATACTATGGCATATATTTTTGTTTTAGTTACTGGACTGTTTTTTATGTCATTAAAAAAATACATATGTATTTATATTTATTTTGAGAGAGAGGGAATGAATCCCAAGCAGGCCCCAAGCTGCCAGCGCAGAGCCTGAGGAGAAGCTCCAACCAGCGGTGAGATCTTGACCTGAGCCGAAATCAAGTCGGAGGCTGTAACCCACTGGGCCATCCAGATGCCCCTGGGCTGTTTTTAAAATGGGTACGTAGACCGTCCTCTCAGATCTATGGGAACGGACCCTAAACTACGCATTCTTAAGTGGGGGTACGGCCATTATTTTCTACACGCCAGTGGCCTCCGGTATTTATAAAAAGGAAACGAGTTCAAAGCGCTGGGGATTAAAGGAGTGAAGCCGGAGGCATCACTTAGGGGACAGGGGCCCCGGCTCCAGGGTGGCCCCTCCAGGCAACCTCCCTGTCCGCCCCCCGACTCCTCAGCGTGTGGGTCCCTCCGAGCGGGCGCCCCGCGGCCCCCAGCCCTCCGGCTGGGACCGGCGCCCACCCCGGAGGCCCCTCGAGGGCTCCGGCCCGGCCCCAGGCCCCAGGCCCCAGCCCACGCCCTCCAACCCATCGCCCTCGGCCGTGTAGGGCAGAACCGGAAGTGGCCCCGAGCGGAAGTCCGCCTCCCGAGAGTCGCGTTTCCCCTCTAGGAGTTTGGAGGTATCCTCGCCTCTATGGTCCGGGCCCCGGCGGCGGGGTGGTTGGGAGGAGAGGGCGCGCGGGGACCCTGGGGTGGAGAGTGGATCTGTGTCTTCAGGACACGCCACACGCGTGCCTCTGGCAGCACTGCTGGCAGAGAGCTGGGGGTTGCCCTCCTCATGATTTAGAAAAATGGAGATATAGGCTCACAAAGAGCCACCCCGCAATGTCTCAAGTTTTCTAGCTGCCTTTTTTTTTTTTTTTTTTGAAAGAGAGCACTTTATTTTTATTTGCAGGATGTATGTATGTAAGGTCTCTGTCCAAAATGGGGCTTGAACTCACAACCCCGAGACCAAGAATTGCTCGTTCTACTGACTGAGCCAGCCAGGCGCCCCCTCTAGCTGTTTTTTATTAGTGTCTGCACGCATTTTTTTTTTTTTTTATTGGCATGAAGTCTAACTTTACTACAATAACACAACTGAAGTGACCATAAAGAAAAGAATTTTTAAAGGTGTACATTGGAAGCACCTTTTGAACTTGAACCCCAGGCTGCGGCTGGACCTGTTGCTCCTCTCTTCAGACCCAGACCTTTGGTCCCCAACGCTGCAGGGATGAATGGGCACACCTGTCCTTCCCCTCCCCGCAGGGCCCCAACTGGCTCATCCGTTGCTTCAGAGGCTAACCAACTTTTATATACTCTCTTTGGACTTTCCACTCTAAAAAGAGAAAGGGAAAACTATGCAACTAAAAATACAGAATCTAGTAAAGTCAGAATTGTCTAGGTTTAAACCTAACAGCATCTCACACAGAGAAGAGTGTGGCAAAACTAGTTCATTCTGGGCAAACAATGTAAATACGCAATCCTGTTGAAAAACTGCTCGGCGTTCTCTATCAAGAGTCATTTAACGCGTTTTAGATTCTGAGCAATGAGATACCATCTGCGGAAAATTCATCCCAAGCAAATAACTCAAGGGAAGAGAACAGCTGCAGTCCCGAAGCGATTCTGCAGCGGACAACTGTTGATTTTGCTTGCCCCACCACCAGCTTGCTTTTTGTTTGTTTGTTTGTTTCTGATTTTAACGCTACGATTTTTCTGTGGGAAACCACCTAACTCGCACTCTGCTTCCGGGGCGGGCACATGACCCAGGTCCGGCCAATCAGGAGGCCCCGGCATGGCCCGGAGGTAAGATGTCCGGCGAAAATGTGGCTGCCAGGTTCCCAGCCCTGGTTCTGCAACTTAGTAGGTGCGTGGACTTCAGCCCCTTACTTATCTTCGCTGAGTCTCAGTTTACTCATTCGTTGAATGGGGTTGTTAATAGACGTCTGCATTACAGGGTTGTGGTGGGGACTAATGAATGGAGCAAATATTCTCATGCTTCTTATGTACTACCGTGATCATTTTCTACCTCCATGCCTCTGAGCAAGCTCTTACCACAGTTCCTTTTTTAATTTTCTTTTTGCCTTCCGCATACTGCAATATCATCTACTGCATGATCCCAGAATTATATGTTAGGTCTTTCTTTCTCACTGGAAATACTCAAAGGGCAGGGCTGTATCTTCTTCACCTTTGTATCACAGGCGCTTAAAGCAGTTCCCACCCTAGAAATGGTGCTCAATAAAGGCTTAGTTGGACAAAACTGAATATCCTCTACCACAGAGCAGAGAAAGTAGGAACAGTTAATGAAAATGTAATTAATCCTAGATGATGAAAAGAGAAGTGGAGAAAACCACATGAAGCTAGAAAAGTTTTCTTACAAAAAAATGACCTGAGGGCACCTGGGTGGCTCAGTCTCTTGATTTCGGCGCAGGTCACAGATCCCAGGGTCATGGAATCAAGCCCCACGTCGGGCTCCTGCTGAGTGTGGAGGCTTGGGATTCTCTCTCCCTCTCTCTCTGCCCCTTCCCCGCCTGTGCTCTCTGGCTCTCTCTCAAAAATAAATAAATAAACATTTGAAACAATTGGCCTGATTCTTGAGGATTACAGATTCCATCTTTTTCTTGGCCAGGGACTTCTTCTCATATAGTGGGCTGATGAGTTCCAGCAATAGACTGGTACCTAAGGCAGCCTTTGTGAATTATTGCTTCCTTTTCCTGATTTAGAACTCAGCTCTTCCCTTGGGAACCCGCAGGAAAAATGACCGTTGCCTTCTGAGAGATCAAATCCACCCTCGGGATATCAGATGCGGCCTGGCAAAACCCATATTCACGTGCAAAATTCACACATACAATGCAAAGTAGAGAGGGAGCTTAAGTGGGGAAGGCTATATTAGGTGCAGGGAGGGGTTGGATCAGGCCGGCCAGGAGACCTTGCTAGTGGGTGATTGCCTAACCTCTCATGGGGACACTGGGTGATTGACAGCAGCATCCGTTTCTCTGCCCTATGCCCTTGGAGCCATACCCAGTTGAGACTCCAAATTTCTTAGAGTTGGGAGAGATGGACAGGTTTATATAGTTTACCCCAGAGTGTAGCATAGATCTCACCTTCAACATTTAGACCATGGCCACTTAAACTATGAACACTCCCCTGACCCCCGGTTCTCTGGTCCAGGAGACAACCCCTTTGGTTTATGGAACGTTCTAGTTGCTAGAAAGTTTCCCCACTCCGTCCTAATGTTGTTGAAAAGTGACCTCTGGGTACCTGAGCTGAAATATAACATGAAGACTGAGCTGGGGGATAAAGAGCAACAATAGTGTTACTACTTTGCCAGACAAAGGAACCTGGGTACCACCATTCGAGTTTCATTACCAAGTATATACACTGAGGTCGGCGGAACATCCATATTGACACCGAGTTCTTGGAAGAACGGGTTCTACGGAAAAAAACAAATGAAGGGGTGCAGGATCCTTTAAGGACGAGGAAGAGAAAAATTTGTTCAGTTTCAAGTCAAGGCTTGCTGAAACATTAGCGTGCCCATCTTAATTTCCATCCACCTCTACGCTTCTATAGCAGTTTCACTAATCCCTCTTTAGGTAACTATGTCCCAATTCAGGTTTTGCTAATCCTTAGCAATCTCTGCGGCTACACCACGGATCTAACAGAGAAGGACTTCCAACTCCCAGCTAGTATCTCTGGGGTCACTGATGTCACCTTAGTAGGAGAATTTATACCACAGACACTGGCAAGGGCACATATCAGATCTACCTCTCGCCCAAAGCAAAGTCAGCCCAACCCAGAAACTGCTACTTACAAGCCCCTGGCTGCCCTTATCCTTGGTGAAATTCATTGGTTAGGAGGGGCCGTAAGCTACATACCAATCATCTACAACCCAAAGCTGTGAGTGGAAAGCGTGGACACAGACTCAGTGGAAGGAGTGGGGGAGGGAGGAAGGTAGTCCATAGCGCCCTCAGATAGTGCAACTCGATCTGGGTTCTGAAGCCGGGGCCAACGGGGAGCATTTCGTTTGCCAAATATACGCACGAGGGGATTATCAGCAAAACCACCGGCAAGAAAAGACATAAAGGTGAAGAAGTCCGCCATGTGCCGGAGAAAGAGCAAATCTCGGGCCCGGCTGGAGAAGGGGCCTCGTGTTGACGAGCAATGAAACCAAGGCTGAAAAATCAGACTGGGCTCGACCCCGAAAGAATGAACTTTATGAGGGAGGAAAATGGGAGCCACTGGAAACTGTTTGATAAAGCGAGGGGCATTCTAAATGTCTGTCTGAAAGCAATCCTTTGGGGGAAATTAATTCTCTGAGTTTGCCCTTTGAAAACTGAGGGGTAATTCACATACCCTACAGGTCTCCCTTGTAGTGTGCAGTGCTCAGTGGTTTTAGTGGTGGTAGTATATTCACAGGGTCATACAACCATCACCATTGTCCAGTTCCAGAACATTTTCATTACCCGAGAAGAAACTCTGTACTTACTAGCAGCCACTCCCCACTCCCTCTTCTCCTGAAGATTTGTACTTTTTACAAAACACCAAATCTCGGGGCGCCTGGGTGGCTCAGTTGGTTCATCGATCGACTTCAGCTCAGGTCATGATCTCACGGTTCGTGAGTTTGAGCCCCGCGTCGGGCTCTGTGCTGACAGCTCTGAGCCTGGAGCCTGTTTCGGATTCTGTCTCCATCTCTCCGCCCCTCTCCTGCTCAAGCTCTGTCTCTCTGACTCTAAAAAATAAATAAACATTAAAACAAATGAAAAAAACAAAACACCAGATCTTGTGTCTGTAAAGTGGCCTGAGGTCTGAACCCAGAAGGACTGGCTACCAAAGATAAACAGAAGAAGGGAAGCAGAATTGGCTTTTCCAAGGTTCAGGTGATGTATCCACATGTCTCTCTGTCTCTTCTCTCTTGCTTTCTAACTAGGGGGAAAGAAAGAAAGAAAGAAAGAAAGAAAGAAAGAAAGAAAGAGAGGAAGAAAGAGAGGAAGAAAGAAAGAAAGAGAAAGAGAAAGAAAGAAGGAAAGAAAGAAGGAAAGAAAGAAGGAAAGAAAGAAGGAAAGAAAGAAAGGAAAAGAAAGAAAGAAAGAAAGAAAAAAGAGAGAAAGCATTATTGGATGCACACATGAAGTAAAGAGACATGAGCAGGGGTGAAGCAGGTCTTCAAATGCAACTTCTGAAAAAAGTGTAAGCTATAGATGTTAAAAAATATTCTTGCAGCGGTTAATGTTTTTTATTTTCTTTGCATCTCCTTTATGGGTCATCTTTTTATGCCCTTTCAGACATGGTCATTTCTGGGGAAACCAAGGGAAAAGAAGAAGGGGCAGGGACTTCCAGAAAATCCCTTGTTTTGTAAAGCATTAAGAAAGACCTTTGCTCAGGGGGCCTGGGTGGCTCAGTCTGTTGAGCATAGGACTTCGGCTCAGGTCACGATCTCACGGTTCGTGAGTTTGAGCCCCGTGTGGGGCTCTGTCCTGACAGCTTGGAACCTGGAGCCTGCTTTGGATTTTGTGTCTCCCTCTCTCTCTGCTCTCCCCACACCCCCACTCTGTCTCTCTCAAAAGTAAATAAACCTTAAAAAAAAAAAAAAAAAAAAAGGAAGAAAAACCTTGGCTCTCTGCTGCCCTCTGGGCTCTTCACAAAAGGCAGCAATGGCTTCTGGAAGCAGGAAGATGGGCCTGGGACTCCACTGTGGTGCCTGAGCCACCCACACAAGCAGGGGGGCAGAGTCTGCGTGTCAGTAGAGGGCCCCAAGCTGGCGTGCATTTGTTTTTAGCATCCTCACAGGATAGGCATGGCATGTCTGACAAAAGAAGGGGACATCAGGGGCGCCTGGGTGGCTCAGTCGGGTCAGCGTCTGACTCTTGATGTCGTGACATGGAGCTGGGCAGAGGCCGCTTGGGACTCTCTCTCCCTCTCTCTCTGCCCCTCCCCCACACGCTCTCTCTCAAAATAAATAAATAAACTTAAAAAAAAAAGAAGGGGACTTCAGTGAGGCTCATACAGACTAGTACAACTGGGGTGCACCGAGTGGTACATTTTCCTGGGGTCTCTTCTCCTAAGGTGGGGCTTTCTTACCTGCCCCCCCCCCCCCCCCATCTTGATCACTTGCAGCAGGAAGGCTCGGGGTATGTAGGTAGATGGTTAGTACCCAGCACTTTTCGATGTCTGTCACGTGGAACCCCACTTTGGGGGCGGCTGGTTTAAGTTCAGAGGGGCCTCGCTTTTCAGGAAACACTAGATTGCACGCTCCTGCTTGTAGGCAGGTGGAGCTTTTTAGCTTTTTATTCCACTTAGAACACTGAAGTCATATGATGTGAAAATAGGAGAGGACTTTTGAGTTCATCAAGTCTGATACTCTCTTATTACGAATAAGAAACTAGTGACTCAGAGAGATCAGGTGACTTGATCCAACTAATCCATAGTGACAGTCAAGGGACCAGTGGTTGCCTAGGAACGGCAGGGGGAGGGATCACAAAGGAAACTTCTGGGGGTTACGGATATGTTCCCTATCTTGTTCATGGGTGTAGTCTCACATTCGACATACGTATACGTGCAACAAAACTTATCAAGTTGTACACCTTAAATGCGGTGTTTTTTGGTGGATGTCAATTACACCTCAATAAAGCTGTTTTAAAAAAGTCACACATCCTGTGAGAAGGTGAGTGAGGCCCAGGACACACATCTTGAGGCCTTCACACCCCTCCCCCCAGCCCCAGCGCTGTCTTAAAACCAAAGCCTACTTCGAGTTGTGAAAAATGCCTTTTCTCATAATGTCATTTTTAAAGACTCCAGAGTTCCAAATTGTCTGTGATGTGAAAAAATAATAACACCCTTCACCACAAAAGCAGCCGATGTCGTTCAACAGGTCCGGTGTGACCTAGTCCGTAAACAGACAGCACTGTACCCCACAGAGGGTGGGAGGAAGGTGGGGACAGAGCAAGACCTCATTTTGTTCTGTTTACCTATGATTATCTCTGGTGGTGCTTGTGGAGGGTATCACCTCTGGGATGCATGCCAAGGGTTTAATTTAGGGGGGAGAAAAGATAAGGATGGGGTTGTCCTAGGACTGTCCTTTGTGATGTAGTTGATGGCCTCTAATGGGCCAAGGTAATTTCTGAGCAATCCCTGGTTGAGGAAGAGGCGGGGAACCTTCTGGAAAAACTCCGAGTCCTCTTTTTCTTCCGCTCTTCCTGATCAAACAGCCAGGGCCGCCAGGTGTGGCCAGCTTCCTGAGGTCTAGAATAGCTTCTTGGTGGAGAAGGAGACAGTAAGTGAGAAGGGAGTGGGTGCCTCACCCACACTTCCCTTTATTACTGACTGAGCCAGAGCGGACCAATGGTGCATGGAGAGATTCTGTCCGGCCGCCCTGCTGTGCTGACTGTGGAGCAGGGGGTGGGGGGTGGGGTGGGGTGGGGGGAACAAGGCCCTCTGGTTTCCCTACCAGAATCGATTTTCACGAGCTATTGCCTCTCTCTCTAGCAGGTGCTAGGAAGAAGAAACATTCACGCATCGAAGGTGTTCCTTCTCTATATGATCTTGGTAGAATTGCAAAGGCAATACGCACTCGTAACACATTCAAACAAGACAGAATTCTGTGAAATGCAGACAAGGGATGGAATACGGCAGCGGTCCAGGAAGTCAGATAAGCTCAGTGTGATTCCTGTCCGAGTCAGGGAGATGTCTGTGCAGGTATGGGAGGCGCTGTTACTGAGCTGTTCAAAATGCCTGGCGACACAGGATCAACTCTGAGAAGGGCCCTCTGGGCTTCTGCGCCGTCGAAGACATTTAAGCCACCAGGCAGCTTCTTCATGGCTTACCTACCCTGCGTTCCTTCCCATCTCTGAATCCTTCACCTTCCTCTGTGTGGCTCTGTGTTCCAGGGGGCCGGCCCTAACAGGCTGCAGCATTCAGGCTCTGCTGCCCTCTGGCTTCTGGTCCCACTGAGCAGTGGGAGAGCCCAGGAGGAGAGTGAGTCAGACTATTTATTCCCCTGGTGTCCTATCTAGCAATGGCTCTGTCCCTCCAAGAGGACAGCTCTGCCAGGTACCTCTCCACCAGAGCCCCGGTCCCCCAGCCCTTTATGTCTGGATAATAGCAGTGGTTTCCATGGTTGCCATTCTCTGGGCGCTTCGACATCCCTTAGAGGTTCCCTTAACCCAGCCCCACCTCTAAGAAGTCCCTTCAGGAAGTCTCTCTGCCTGGAAGTGGCTTAAGGCATCCATCACGTGGGAGTGAGCTGTTTAAGATGCTGTCTCCCTTCCAGTGTCTCCCGTCCGGCGTGTCCTTCTAAAGTTTTATCTCCTCGGCACTTAGCACAGTGGGCTCAACTAAATTGTGGAGTGGACAGGGACATTTGACCCTAGACCTGGGTGTTAAAGGACACTGCCGTATGGATGACCACATCATTGCGCCTGGGTGAGGTTTATCCTACAGGGGACAAGGGTCAGGCCCAGGTGGATAGTATCCAGGGCAACATGACCCCAATTTAGAGTCTGAAGGACACCCTTTTGTTAATGAAGAGGAGGACACTGAATGACAGCAGTGACAGTGATGACAATTGCTTACCTGCCTGAATCATGGAGGATGTCATTTTTGTCACATGTCCCTCTGCCATGTTGCAGGATAATATTTTCTTCTGGGGGTCAGTCCTTTTATTTTTTTTTTTTTAATTTTTTTTTTAACGTTTTATTTATTTTTGGGACAGAGAGAGACAGAGCATGAATGGGGGAGGGGCAGAGAGAGGGGGAGGCACAGAATTGGAAACAGGCTCCAGGCTCTGAGCCATCAGCCCAGAGCCTGACGTGGGGCTCGAACTCACGGACCGCGAGATCGTGACCTGGCTGAAGTCGGACGCTTAACCGACTGCGCCACCCAGGCGCCCCAAGTCCTTTTATTTTGAGGTATAGTTTACAGACGTCAGGCTGCAATTTTAAGAGTGCAGTTGGATGAGTTTTGACAAGTTCATTTACCTGCGTAACCATCCTTCCTATCAAGATATAGACATTTCTATCACTCTAGCAAGTTCCCTCATACCCCTCTGCATTTAATCCCTGAGCCAAACTCTCTAGCTGCCCCCACTACCACCAAAGCCAATCACTGTCCCATTCCAGCCCACCATCCTCTTCCCAGTCTCCTGTCATCTTGCTTCCGGTAAATTCTTTGCCACTGCCCTCAGACTATGCTGAGCCTTGCCTCGGCACCTATCTTCCCCTGTTGTCTGATGTACCTGCGAGTGATCCCTTTTTCAACCCGGTTAACTCGGGGCATCTGGGTGGCTCAGTCCGTTAAGCATCCGACTCTTGATTTCGGCTCAGGTCATGATCTCGCGGTTTGTGGGTTTGGGCCCCACGTTGGGCTCTGCACTGGCAATGCAGAGCCTGCTTGGGATTTTCTCTCTCCCTCTCTCTCTCTGCTCCTCCCCTGCTTTCTCTCTTTCTCTCTCAAAGTAAAGAAATAAACTTAAAAAGTTAAAAAAAAATAAAAAAAAACCTGGTTAACTCCCCATTTTCCTTTAAGACACCTCCTCCAGAAAGTCTCCCTGAATTTCTCTTCCACTCTGGCTGGATAGGGTGTTGTTCTACAAAGTCTGTGTTGCACTGACTGGATCTTCATTATATATACATTCTGTTTATGACACATTTTTGTTCAAGTATTCTTCTCCCCCATTAACCTTTGATCCCCTTGAGACAGGGACTGGGTCACATTCCTCTTTGAATTCCTGACTCTAACACAATGCCTGGCATGCAACAGTTTGTTGTTTGAACGAATAGGTGAATTAGATCAATTATATTTTTCAGGACACTGTCATTAAACTTTGGACACCACATTATGTGTTGAGCCCCTTTGTTTGCAAAAGAAACAGAGATTTGAGGTGCCCGGCTGGCTCAGTTAGTAGAGTATGTGACTCTCAATCTTGGGGTTGTGAGTTTGAGCCCCCCCTTGGGTGTAGAGATGACTTAAAATACAATCTTTTTTTTAAAAAAACTTATTTTATTTATTTATTTATTTATTTTTTGAGAGAGAGAGAGAGTGTGCACAGGGGGAAGGGGCAGAGGGAGAGAGAAAGAGAGAAAGAGAGAAAGAGAGAGAGAGAGAGACAGGATCTGCTTGATCCCATGACTCTGGGATCGTGACCTGAGCTGAAATCAAGATTTGGACACTCCACTGACTGAGCCACTCAGGTGCCCCTAGAATAAAATCTTTAAAAGAAAAAAAAAAAAAAGAAAGAAGCAAAGACTTAACATATTCGTGAGAGGATTTGTGAAGATACATGTGCCCTTGGAAAGAAACCCAGGGGCTTCTCTGTCGGCCTCACGCCCCTCCTGTGCATTTGCTGCATTTAGTTTCTTTGCTTCTCTTTTCCCACGAGCTGCCTCTGCGCACCTTTCATTTCTGTTTCCCTGTAACTTCACCTTGCCCTTGGCCTCAGATTCCTCTGGCCCTGACTTTACCTCTGTTTGCCTCGAGTTGACGTTCGCGAAGGTGATAATCTAATAAGCTCATCTGAGCTTTTCAGATCCGTATCACGGCCACAGCCTGAGCAGGAGCTGATTGGCAGGTCCCATCCTCAGCATCCCTGGCTGATGAGCTGAGGGCGCGCCCCACAGAGCAAGGTTGCTCAGCGAGGAGTGTGTGATAGAAGGGGTGCAGAAGAGAGTGGCAGGCATTCCGTAGTCTCTCCTGCCCTATCACTGAGCAAAATCCCTTGTATTTTTCCTGATTTTGCTCCTGAATAATTTATGTTTTCTCATCCTCGATTGTAGGAAAACCACCTTTCTCCTTTCTGCTTAGGGTTTATAGAATTAAGGAACGTTCGGGGCGCCCGGGTGGCGCAGTCGGTTAAGCGTCCGACTTCAGCCAGGTCACGATCTCGCGGTCCGTGAGTTCGAGCCCCGCGTCGGGCTCTGGGCTGATGGCTCAGAGCCTGGAGCCTGTTTCCGATTCTGTGTCTCCCTCTCTCTCTGCCCCTCCCCCGTTCATGCTCTGTCTCTCTCTGTCCCAAAAATAAATAAAAAATAAACATTAAAAAAAAAAAAGAAAAAAGAAAAAAAAAGAATTAAGGAACGTTCAAGCTGGAAGGAACCTCACAGCTCGTCTGCTCCAGTATATCCCGGAGTGTGTTCCATATAAGTCCAGGCCCAAAAGACGCTCCATTAAAAAAAAAGTCGTATTTGGGACGCCTGGGTGGTGTAGTCGGTGAAGCGTCTGACTTGGGACTCTCTCTCTCTCTGCCCCTCCCCTGCTCTCTTGCTCTCTCTCAAAATAAACAAACTTTTTAAAAAGGTCATATTTGGATATGAATATTCCAGCACTTTTCTTGGGTCCTTGTTCACACCAGGAACATACTTCCCAGTGGCCTAGTTTACTTAGTAGGATCTCTGGTCTTTTGGTGTAGACGGACCCCGGTTGGTTCCTGGATTCTCTAAAGCAAAAGGGAGCGGTGGACCAGCCATGAACCCCTTGAAATTGTTTGCAAAGTGGAGTCAGTGTTGTGTGAAGGTGTGTGCATGTGTGTGCACATGAACATGTTTCCAGAGAGAATGCCCACAGCTTTTATCTTATAGGTATGACCAAAGATATGGATAAAAACCAGTGTTTTAAAGGGATAGTCATTGATGTGCCTGCCTGAACCAAGCCCCTTATTGTTCTCTTCCAACTCAAACATTTTTTTAAATGTGTATTTATTTTTGAGACACAGAGAGAGAAACAGAGCATGAGCAGGGGAGGAGTAGAGAGACAGGGAGACACAGAATCTGAAAGCAGGCTCCAGGCTCTGAGCTGTCAGCACAGAGCCGGACGCAGGGCTCGAACTCACGAACCATGAGATCATGACCTGAGCCGAAGTCAGACGCTTAACCGACTGAGCCACCACCCAGGTGCCCCTTACAACTCAAACATTTTATCTGCCCCAATCTGTCGCCATCCAGCTAATATGAAAATAATGATGCTTTATAGACTTGAAGACTCTTGCTGACTACATAGGAGGCTCATTTTTAATTTTCTAGATACGAAAACACTGAGGACCAGAGAAGGAAATTATAACTTGCTTGGATCAGGCAGCTGACCCAGCAGCAACCACAACTTTCCTGTTTTTCTCTGTTCTCCTTTCTTCCTCCCTCCCTCCCTTCCTACCTTCCTTTTATTACCCCCCCTCCCACCTTACCAATCCCCTTATGATTTGTTTTCCTAAACACTGCTAAACATACTGCTAAAACAGTGCTGAGGGCCAAGCACCGTGTTACACATTTCCCCATTAAAGGATCCAACAACCGTCTGTTGGATAGGACTATCCCATCACTCATTTTTCCTTTTCAGGTAAGGAAATTGAGGCTTAGAGTTTAAGAAACTTGCCCAACGTTGCTCCGGCTAGCGGCAAAACGGGGAGGCGAAAGACCGTTTATCCCACGGCGCTCATTAGTGAGGCTGCTTGCTCTCACTTCTGCACATACCTCACTTCTGCCCCGGGTGGAAAGGCGCACTCTCTGCGACAGATCCTCCAGGTGGCGGGTCCCGGACGCGCGGGTCTCACCTGAGGCTCCTCGGGGTCCCGCGGGGGCCGGACGCCGCCCCCTGGCGGCAGGTGGGCGCCGGCGCGGCGCATGCTAATGAGCCCGCGGCGCGGCGCGCTGATTGGCCGGCGCGCATTCCAGCCGCTTTCCCGGGGCGGGAGCCGAGGCCGAGGAGAGGGGCGCCGCCGGCAGCAGCCGCCCCCGGCCCGCGCTCCCGGCCGCCCTCCTCCCCCCGGACGCCGCGGCGGGTGCGGGGCGCGCGGGCGCCTGCGCCGGGGGCTCCCCCACCCACCCCCTGCGGGCCGCCGGTGTTCCGGTTCCGAATCCACCCGGGGGCCAGGATGACGATCCGACACCAAGGCCAACAGTACAGGCCGAGGATGGCATTTCTCCAGAAGGTGAGCGCGGTCCGGTGCCCTGGGCCCCGGGAGGTGCGCAGGCTCCCAACTCTGGGAAGTGAGCGCGGGGATGCTGGCGAGGCTCGGAGCGTGTGGCCGGGAGCGGAGGGCACACCTGCGGTCCGTTAGTGCCGCTTGATGATATTAAATGACTTATTTGCTCTGTGTGGGTGTGTGTGCACGCGTGTGCTTTAAGACTATAATGATTAGGTTTACGTGTGACCTGTTTGTAGCGGAGAATCTGAAGCCAGGGGCGACGGTCGGTTGGAGGCTAGACAACAACCTGTTACTCTGGAGAGAAGGGTGCCAGAAGGCAGTCCAGCGGAGGCTGTGTCAGATTTGAGACAGAATCCCCATACTGTCCTAAGGTTCCTCACCCGAGTACGTGTATTTGTGGATCTTGGGTCTGTCTGTGCTGGCGGTAGAAGTCAGAACCTTTCCCCCTTCCTCTGCAAAGGCTTTCTCTGACCAAGTGGCCAGGCACAGGGGACCCGTCCTGAGGACACTTGGGATGTGGCATGTACCCCGTGGGGGGATGTGTTGGGGTGGAACTGGCTCCTTTTGCTCTGGGCTTTTGAGATAGCCAGTGTCAGAAGAGATCGGCAAAGGATTGGGTCCCAGGTCCCTTGCCCACCCTTCATCCCCACGTACGGCCATTTTTCGCAGTGCGTGTACGCCCTCTTAGGCTTATCTTGTTGAGTAGAATTAGCTCAATGCTTTGTGACAATGAGAACTCTTCCTTGAGCCCTTGGAGCTCAGCAGACTGGTGTAGGCAGGGACCAACTGTCCTGATTGGACCAGGACTTTCAACGCTAAAACCTGGATGGTCCCGGGCACACCGGGGACAGTTGGTCACACGTGGTCCACCTACTTCAAGAAGCGTGTGTGCATATTCCAGGAATTAGAGGTGCGAGGACCATCCACGAAACAGACAGACTCCAGTTTCTCAAAGCGTAAATTCCTAAGTCTGATCTCTGAGAGCCAGAAATCATCTTCCGGGATTTTCCCGAGACTGTCTTCTTCTTCCAGAAAGTAATTGTCTGGAGACATTCTGTTTTCTGAATCTCGGACACTCTTTTCCATCATGACTGTTATCTGGTAGATTTTCCTCTCTTGACCTGGCCTTCTGTCTGGTGTCTTGGCTTCCAGCTCCCCTGCTCTCCCTCAGTCTGTCTACCTCCACCCTGTGCTTCATAAGCACAGTGATTTTCTTTCCTAAATCAACGCTGATCCCCTCAGCCCAAAACCCTCTGTTGGCTTCCCATGCACACAGGGTAAAGTACAATCTGCTCAGCCCAGCCCCTCGGGATCCTGCTCTGACCCACCTCTCTTTACCTCCCAGCCACCTTCCGCACCTGCCCTCCAGGGAAACAAAACAGAGCGGCCACGGTACTCAGTGGGGCTCCGGCCTCAGTGACCCCCCCCCCCTTTCTGGGAACCCTGTGCCCTTTCAGACATGAGGCTCCTCTCCTGGGAAAGCCCTTTCTCCCCTTCTCACCTGCCAACTTCCCAGCCTTCCTCGGTGAAGGCCGGTTCTCCCCACCCCCCCTAGAGCAGAGGGACTTCCTTCTCTGTCCCCCAGACTCTGCCCACACCTCCAGTACCGATCTTTCCCTTTGCTTCGTGGAAGGGACCCTGTCTGTCTGTGTATCCTGAGGTCCTCAGTCAGGTCACAGAGCTCCTTAGAGCCAATTTCAAGAGCCCTGCCAGGGGTCCCTAACGAGCCAGCTGAACTAGATGCCCAGTCTTCTGGAGAAAGACCCAGACCAAAGGAATGTGGACGTGGGCGTGGTGTCATTCACCCCTCAGTGAATATTCAATGAGATAGTCAATGAATATTCATGAAGGATGCTGTGTCCCATTATCCCATCTGGTCCACAAGACAGATGTTATCACCATTTGCAGAGAAGGAAACTGAAGGTCAGAGAGGTTTCTTGCCCCAGTCATACAGCCACTGGGTGGAGGAACCAGGAAAAATACGGGACTGACCATCATCTGTTCCCAAATGTGATATGATGCTATGAACTTTGGGCGGAGTGGAGGCTGTGGGAAGGCCTGACCTAAGTGCATGGGGGACGTGGAGCTGAGAACCAGAGGATAAATGGGAGTTCTAGAAAGAGAGAAAGACAAGGAAGGGTGTTCCAGGCAGAGGGAATGGCATATGCTAAGTGTGTGTGTGTGTGTGTGTGTGTGTGTGTGTGTGTGTGTGTATGAGACACAGTGCACTGCTCCCCATGGTTGCAACACCCATGGGCTCCTGTTGTAATGTTGGCTCGTCCCCTCTGTGATCGCCGGATCGCCATCCCAAGCGAGTACCCGTGCTGCTGTCCTTGGGATAGACCATGGGATTGACTCTCCTGGTGCCACGTGGGAAGCCTCCTGTTAGACGCTATGCTTTCTCGTGTGGCTTCTGGCATTTGCTTTTGCTTGTGAAGGGAGTGAAGACACAGAAATATTAGAGGAGGTGTGGGTGGAGCATGGTATGTTTTGCTCGTATCACTCTTTCACTCCACACACGCACACATAATCCTGTACTTATGTGCTACACTGTGCCAGGTGCTGGGGACTCTTGGGGGGATTAAGACTTGGCCCCTTCCTCCCGGAGCTTAGAGTCTCCCAGAGAAAGCCGGATGCGTAAATAAGAAGAGAAGTGCTCTCAAGGTCGTGGTAGACTTTGTGAGAGGAGATGTATCTCTATATCTGTCTACACAAAGAGAGGCACACACACACACACACACACACACACACATCTCACATCTCACACAATGTGAGGGATGGTCAGTTCTGCCCGGGGTGAGGGGAATCAGGCCAGGTTTCACAAAGGGGGTTGCAACCGAGTTGAGGTACAAGAAGTTAGTTTTCTTTGCCAGGAGGATGGGAAGATGAGTGAGTTTTTAGGCAGATACAAAACACGGATGTGTGAAGTGTCACATTGGTATGGGGGGGTCATCAGGGGTCGGGACAGCGGGAGGTCGAGGGACGGTAAGGCTGGCAGGAAAGGAGGGCCCAGAACTGGGGGCTTTGTACTTGGCGTGAGGAGTTTGATGCTTTCTGCATTCAGCGAGAAGCTGTTTGCTGTTTCAAAACCACTCGGTTTATGTCTAGAAAGACGATTCTGATTTGAGGGTCTGAGTGCTTTTCTACCCCGGTTGCACTTAAAATATATTGATATTGGGGCGCTGAGGTGGCTCAGTTGGTTAAGTGTTGACTCTTTTTTTTTTTAAATGTTTATTTATTTTTGAGACAGAGAGAGACAGAGCATGAATGGGGGAGGGGCAGAGAGAGAGGGAGACACAGAATCGGAAACAGGCTCCGGGCTCCGAGCCATCAGCACAGAGCCCGATGCGGGGCTCGAACCCACGGACCGCGAGATCATGACCTGAGCCAAAGTCGGCCGCTTAACCGACTGAGCCCCCCAGGCGCCCCGCTTCCTGGGCTGTTGACCAGCATGGGCAGAGCAGGATTTGAGTACCGATGAGGGTGTGGCGCTCGCGAGGGTGTGCGGGACCCCGCGTGAGAGGGCGGGGGTCAGCAGGCCTCTGTGTGGCCAGGCGTGTTAGCAGGAGCCCCTTCTTGTCTGTTAGCACAACAACCCCGTGGTTCTGGCTCATTTTGCCCGTCTTTGTAGAGACAAGGACTGATTATTATCATCCCCCTGGGAGCCTTCTCCGGCTTCAAGGAAAATTCCAGCCCCGGAGATCTTGCACAGTGAGTGACAGCTCCTTAATGTGAGGAGTGGCGTGGGCGTGCAGGGTGGGATGTCGGGGCGTCAAAGCCGTCGTGTCTGCTCCTCTGTGATGTCGGGGTTCCCTGGCACGCCGGCAGTCACAGTGCAGCACGACGGCTCCTGAGAGAAGAAACGTGGGGCCCACGCCCTCACCTCCCGCCCCCGACACTGTCCCCCGACGCAGGGTCACGGGGCGGGGGGTGCCAGCGCGGCCTGGCTGTGCCGCCTTTGTCTGTGCCCGGGAACGGGATGTGGCGGAGTCTGGCTGGGCGTTGGCCTTGACATTTGCAGGTGGGGAGGGCTGGCCTGTGCCGCAGCCCCGGGGGACGCCCACGGGACACCAGGGGGAGGTGTGAGAGTTGGCAGCCGTTTGGAGCTGAAAGGCAAGGGCTTCTCGCCCGCTCTCTGGAGAACCTGGAAACGACGGGGATTCTCTCTCCTCCGCGATGCGCAAAGGGGTTTTTCTCTCGGGGTGGATGCTAGATCCCAGCGTCTGCTAGTTTGCTCGGGCTGCCGTGACAAAGTGCCATGGCTCTGTGGCAACGGAGATTTATTTCCTCGCGGCTCTAGGGGCTAGAAATCCCAGACCAGGAGCGGACACGGTTGGTTTTCCTCTGAGGGCTCTCTCCTTGGCTTGCAGACGGCCGCCTTCTCCCCGTGTCCTCCCGTGGTCTTCCCTCCGGACGTGTCTGTGTCCTAATCTCCTCCTCTTCTTGTTTTTTAAAAAAAATTTTTTTTTTTTTTTGACAGAGAGGAGGGGGAGGGGGGCAGAGAGAGGAAGACGGAGCATCTGAAGCAGGCTCTGCCCTAACAGCAAGACAGCCTGATACGGGGCTGGAACTTACGAACCGCGAGATCGTGACCTGAGCCGAAGTCAGACACTTTACCGACTGAGCCACCAGGCGCCCCTAAAGTTTAAATTTTAAAACATATTTAAAAAAAATTTTTTTAACGTTTTATTTATTTTTGAGACAGAGACAGAGCATGAGCAGGGGAGGGTCAGAGAGAGAGGAGACACAGAATCCGAAGCAGGCTCCAGGCCTCCGAGCTGTCAGCACAGAACCCGACGTGGGGCTTGAACTCACGAACTGCGAGATCATGACCTGAGCCGAAGTCGGACGCTCAACCGACTGAGCCACCCAGGCGCCCCTAATTTCCTCTTCTCATAAGTACACAACCCTCTTGGATTAGGGCCTCCCTAACGACCTCATTTTACCTCACTTACCACTTCAAGACCCTGTCCCCCAAGTACACTCCCCTTCTGAGGTACTCGGAGTTAGGGCTTCAACATACAAATTTCGGGGTTCACAAATCAGCCCACAGCAGAGTCTCTCAAGAGTTTCCTTGGAGGACTGGGGAGACCCCTCGGAGGAATTTATATGAGGAAAAGTCTGAGGCAAATCGAGTGGAGTTTCAGCGGCCTGAACTCCCTCAGAATGTTCTCAAGGTTCACGTGCTGTGCCCTCCTCCCACCAGCCCTTCTTTTCTGTGACGGGTGACATGCCTGCCTGAACGAAATGTGACTCCCCTCATTGTGTTTTTAAAATAACTCTCATTATTCCTCCTCTGAAGATTATTTTCAAACTCTTTATAACTAGCCCTTTTTTTTTTTAATGCGAAGAGAAGGAATCCAGTCTGCTGACTTTCTCTCCGATTTCTAACTCATAAGGCAATTTCTATTTCTTCTCCAATATCTCGACCCCCTGTTCCTATGAAACATTGTTGTCTCATGCGAGAGTTTTTGTTTTTTTTTTAAAGTTTACTTATTTTCAGGGGCACCTGGATGGCTCCGTTGGTTAAGAGTGAGGGTCTTAAGAGGTCTTAAGAGTTGGTTTCGGCTGAGGTCGTGAGCTCACGGTTCAGGGATCGGGCCCCATGTTGATCTGCACGGAGCCTGCTGGGGATTCTCTCTCTTCCTCTCTCTCTGCCCTTACCCCCACTCAGGGCAAATAAATAAACTGAAAAAAAAAGTTTATTTATTTTGCGAGAGAGAGAGAGAGTGCGCACACGCAGGAGTGAGAGACCAGCAGAGAAAGAATCCTGACGAGACTCTGTGGTGATGGTGCCGACATGGGCTCCAGCCCGGGAACCGTGAGATCATGACCTGAGCTGAGATCAAGAGTTGGGACGCTTAACCAACTGTGCCACCCAGGTGCCCCGTCTAAGACTTTTTGTGAATAAATATGGGGTTTCATCTGGCAGCTAACGTGAGAGAGGGGAGGCCTGAGCCCTCACACCAGAAAATCAGGCATTTCTTGGAGTAGCATATAAATCTGAGGCTCACAGTGGGTTGAGAACTGCAGGAGTGACCCCCGCGGCGCACGGCTCCTGGGTCCCCCAAGTCCAGAAGAAGTGGCCTCCTCTTGGCCCCTCCAACACCCTGCTGGGTTCACCCCTTTGCTCCCTCACGACTGCAGGCTCTAGGCAGTGGCCAAGAGCCTGATGCTGCAGAAGGCCAAGGATGGCAGCTCTGACTGGAGCGGAAACGGATCATTTCTGTTCTGGAACAATCCGTGAGCCGAGAAAGTGTCTGGGCAGATGGAGCTCATACTCAGTCCTGCTCCCTTGTGTGACCCTTCACCTCGGATGCAGCTGGGTGCAATCTCTGTCTATCACTCTCCCTTTAAAATTTTTATTCTATTGTGGGAGCGCCTGGAGGGCTCAGTCGGCTAAGCGTCCGACCCTTGATCTCGGCTCAGGTCATAATCTCACGGGCGGTGAGTTCGAGCCCTGCGTTGGGCTCTGTGCTGACAGCGCAGAGCCTGCTTGGGATTCTCTCTCTCTCTCCGTCTTTTTCTACCCCTTCCCTCCCCCCACTAGATAAAGAAATAAGCTTAAAAAAAATAAAAGTTTTACTTTATTATGGTAAGAACACTTACCGGGAGTACTCCCCTCTTAAAATTTGAGTGCACAAACAGCCTAGTCAACAACCGTCTATTGTTAATAGACACGATATGGCAGAGCGGATCTCCAGAGCTTATGCACCTTGCTTGACTGAAACTTGATAGTTGTCGGTTGGCAACCCAGCTCCCATCTCCCTTCCCCCAGCCCCTGGCACCACCATTCCACTCTTTGATTCTATGAACTTGCCTGTTGGGTACCCCACGTAAGTGGGACCATGCCGTCTTTCTGTGACTGGCTCTTACTTCGCCTAGCGACGTGTTCTCCGGGCGCATCCTTATCGTGGGATACTGCGGGGTGTCCTTCTTTGTAAAGGCTGACTAATGTCCCATTGTATGTCTGTGGCACCCTTTGCCTTGTTCACTTGCTGATGGACGTTTAGGCCGTTGGCCCATCTTGGCCGTCGGGAACGATGCTGCAGCGAAGCCGGCAGTGCTAGTCTCTCTTCGAGATCCTGGCTTCGAGTCTTTTCAATGTGTACCGGGGAGCGGGGTTGCTGGGAATTCTAGTTTTAATTTTTGGAGGAACCTTCCTACTGTTTTCCACTGCAGCGGCACCATTTTGCATTCCCGCCAACTGTGCAAGAGGGGGCCAAGTTCAATCTCTTCTCTTCCCTGTGTAGAGAACCCTGGGGCCTTCTCAGGCCATCCCTCCCTTCCTATACGCCCTCTATGGTTTTTGTGTGTGTGTGTGTGTGGGGGGGGGGGATCTTCTCGGTTATTCTTTTCTTTTCCTGGCTATTTCTTTTCCTATTCCAGTCAGCACCTTGCCTATTTTTTGGTGCCTAATTCAGCCTTCAACTGCTGTCTACTGAACACTCTGTGCATAGCATGATACCAAGTGCTTTAAGCGCTTAATCTCATGTAATCTTTGCAACCTCCCTCTGATGATATAGGTACTTTTGTCGTCTCTGTATTATTGTCATCTCTAGGTTACAGAAAAATGAGTCTTAGTGAAATTTAGCAGTTGACCTGGCTTGTATATTGAGCAAGGATTTGCACCCAGATCTCTAGCATTTATCTTAGTTACCCTTTTATTTTTATACACGTGTCTTCCCAATCCTCCGCGGACTTGGAGTATGTTTTCTGCCTCGTTGTACCCCCCACGTGCCGGGCGCTTAGTAATGCTCGATAAATACCAGCATTTGCGCGGTAAGTAGAGCAGGGTTGTTTTTTTTTTTTTTAATTTTTTTTTTAACGTTTATTTATTTGTGAGACAGAGAGAGACACAGCATGAACGGGGGAGGGGCAGAGAGAGAGGGAGACACAGAACCGGAAGCAGGCTCCAGGCTCTGAGCCATCAGCCCAGAGCCCAATGCGGGGCTCGAACTCACAGACTGCGAGATCGTGACCTGAGCTGAAGTCGGCGCTTAACCGACTGAGCCACCCAGGCGCCCCAGTAGAGCAGGGTTTTTATTCCCAGGCATCTGAACACAGCCCTGCGTGCCGAGTTTCTTTTTAAAAAAAAATTTTTTTTCAACGTGTATTTATTTTTGGGACAGAGAGAGACAGAGCATGAACGGGGGAGGGGCAGAGAGAGAGGGAGACACAGAATCGGAAACAGGCTCCAGGCTCCGAGCCATCAGCCCAGAGCCTGACGCGGGGCTCGAACTCACGGACTGCGAGATCGTGACCTGGCTGAAGTCGGACGCTTAACCGACTGCGCCACCCAGGCGCCCCATCGTGCCGAGTTTCAAAGATCCATTAATTCTATGAAAGCTGCTGCTGTTACCGATTCAAACCATAACCACTAACACACACGTCTCCTGGTCAAGTATATATCTTCATGCTTATTGTACATCTTTACGAGTCTATAACATTTGTCTGGCCTCGTAAAGCATTTTTTGCATGGTTACTTAATGAGATGCTAAGAGATTACAAAACTGTGTCAATTACTCGGGCACATACTATCCGTGTCCCCATTTATGGTCCAGGAGGGACGTTCAGAGAGGTTAAGTGAAATCCTGCAGTTGGTAGAGAAATGAAACCCCACGAAGCTGCCAGAATCACAGGCTTCCCTTTGCCCTCACTGCAAGCACTGAGCAGAGTCTAAAAGGTAATTGTGAAGGGCTGCACAGAGTGGGGGAGTGTTATTTTATTGAAGAGCGGGAGGACGATGATGTAACCAAGTTAGTGAAATGGAGGGGAAGCGGGTGGACCAGTGACCTGTTTCGGTTTGGGTGGCGGTTGGGATGCAGACAGGTTGGGTTTGAGATGCAGCCCTTCATGAGGATACAGCGGGCTGTGTGCGGGGGGAAGGCTTCTGGCCACAGAAGGACAGGAAAGGTCTGTGTTCCTACCTTTGTTCCTTCCTTCGTATTTCATGCCCCTGCTCCTGCTGCTCCTGGAGCCTGGAATACCGTGGCCCCCCATTTCCCCCACCCTCTCTGATCCCTGGTTCCTATCGTCTTTTGAAGACTCACTCCGAAAGTCCCCGCTGCTGATCCCTCCTGGTACTACTGTGTCCTCGTGATCCCAGGAACTCACCTTTGCCATCGCACTTCCCATGTTGTCCTATGATATCCTTGTGCCAGACAGTGCACTCCGTGGGCTCAGGGGCCACGTCGCCTTATCTTTGGTTTTCCTGAGTCCACCATGCCTGGTTGTTGAGCGACTGATGGACCCTTGCAGGCACCTGGCAGGCTTGGGGATACATGGTTTCTTCATGAGTAAGCGGTTTCCTGGGGGGAACATGGAGCTCGAAACCTCTGCATGGGCTTCGTCAATTCCCATCGTAAACATTGACAAGAGAAACACCTGGGTTGTCTTTTTTTTTTTTCCTATAGCTCCACTTTATTCTTTTTTAATTTAAAAATTTTTCTAAATTTGCATCCAAGTTAGTTAGCACATAGTGCAATAATGATTTCAGGAGTAGAATTTAGTGATTCATCTACATATAACACCCAGTGCTCATCCCAGCAGGTGTCCTCTTTAATGCCCCTTGCCCAGTTAGCCCATCCCTCCGGGTTGCCTTTTCTAAACTGTGCCAACCCATCCGGTTTGTTTTAAAATACCCTTCAGTTGACTTTACTTCCGTTTAATTTTTTCAAGTGGAAGACTATTTTTTTTTTTTTTTATAACAGTTTAAAAAGTACTCTAAAGACCACCAGGGGTGTCCTTGTGTCTGTCTTCCTGCGGTTCACTCTTCCTCGGACAGTTCACTGTTTCTGTTTGTTTCAATCTCTCTTCGATAGTCACGACTGATTCTTATCTCTGACCTTTATCTCTTTCGAACTTGAGGCACTCATTTCCCATCCCCTGCCCGACACTCTGGCTAGCTCGGTCAACGTTCGAGAGCAGAAGCGTTTGCTTCCAGAAGGTGCTCCTTCCTTTCGATTTTCTCCACTTTCTATTTAGGTAACTGGCAACTCTGATCACGGGAGTTAGACTGTGCCCCCCTCACTGAACAAGTCAATCACTTGCAAGTACGGTTCATTCGAGTTAACTAGGGCTCTAAAAGCCACGCCTTCCTATTATCTTTCCTGCCGCTGTCTTCATTTATTTATTAACTCATGCATCAGTCACTTATGGAGTATCACCTATATGTCAGGCTCTATGCTATGCAGTCATAATACAGCCTCAGACAGAAGACTGCCCTTGAAGAACTTACTTTCTGGGATCAAGGGACTCATGCAATAAACAACATAATCACTAGGTAGATAGTTTCCTCGGTTAGAAGCTGAGTGCTATAGAAAAAGCGAGTAGGAGGTCAGGAATGCCAGGGGTGGAGTTCAAAGTCGTAGCATTAAGTAGGATGTTCTCAGGCCTCCCGAGAATGTTAGCTGAAGAAGGTGGTGAGCGAGTGAGCTACGTAGGTTCTTGGGAAGAGTGGTGTAAGCACAGGGACTAGCCAGAGCAAAGGCCCCGGGGCAGGAGGCTGGTATATTCTTGGCATGGCCAGAAAGCAGCAAGGTGGCCATTGTGGCTGGATGGGAGGCAGCCAGGTGGGCAGTGGTAGGAGAAAAGTCAGGGGGGAAGGGGTCCCGGCCGCTAGAGCAGTAGGGGAACTTTGCCATTGCCTCTGAGTGGAATAGCCTTTGCAGGGTTTTGAGCGGAGGAGGGACATCTTCCAGAATAACTGATAGACTCACCCTGGCTGCTCTCCTGAGAGGAGACCACGGGCGGAAGTGGCAAGCATGGGAACCCCACCATTTCTTGCCTGGACCGTTGCAGTAGCTTCAAACGGATGTCCCCACTTGCGTCCACCCTGGCAAACTTCTTCATGCTTCAGTGTTCTTCTGTCCGCCGTGGACCACACTTCGCAAACGTGGGCTGGATGACGCTCCTCTCCAGCAGTCGCTGCTGGAGCAAAATGCACGCTCCGGGAATGGCATTCGAGGCCCATTGTGATCTGGCTCCCACCTGGCGTTCCGGCTTCGTCTGCCCCCGTTTTCTGTCCCTCTCTCACCCCGGGCACGGTCGTCCTCCCGTGCCTCGGCTCTTCTTGTCCTCTCACTCTCTGTCCGTCACAATCCTCTTCTGCTAAGTGCCACCTTCTCTCTTAGGCCTGCACAGCGTCTCCAGTCAGAACGCATTTCTCTGGGCTCCCCAACCCGGCGAGGGTGCTTGTGTCTGTGAGAAAAACGGTTCCGGTCAGCCAGCTTTTTGGGTTCTGTTTTGCAGATTGAAGCGCTGGTGAAGGACATGCAGAACCCAGAGACGGGGGTCAGGGTGCAGAACCAGAAGGTCCTGGTCACCAGTGTCCCTCACGCCATGACAGGTAATGTATCCTGTGACTTAGTCTTGGCCTCGAACCATCCACACGCAGGGCATGGTGGCCTAGAGCTCAAGGTCCCAGTTCAGCCCGTGGCCTGTGTTTACACATAAAGTTTTATTGGGACGCAACCACGTCCCTACTTGTGTTTTATCTTTGGCTGTTTTTACGCCACAGTGACAGTTGCGTAGTTGTGCAGAGACTGAATTATGGCCCCCCGAAGTGAAGCTATGTACAGCCCTTTAGAGGAAGTTTGCTGATTCCTGGACCACAGGCTCCTTCTGAGGAAGGGGTCGGAAAGGAAAGGAGAAAAAGAACCAATGGGGCACTTTGTGAAGCCGTCCCTCCCGGGAGGTCATTTAAAAAGCTTTTACTGCCGCTTTCTGTTTGCCTTGTTTTGATGAAATCAGGTCGCATGAGGAAGAAAAATACTATCTGGCAGAAATAAATTGGTCTTTGCTCCACCCTGGTCTGATTCACGCTGATACCTTTCTGTTTTTATTAATTAATTAAATTTTAAAAATTGGGCTCCAAATGAGTTAGCATACAGTGTAATAATGGTTTCAGCAGTGGAATTCAGTGACTCATATAACAGCCAGTGCTCAGCCCAAGAAGTGTCCTCCTTAATGCCCATCAGCCATTTAGCCCGTCCCCCCAGCCCCTCCCCTCCCGCACCCCTCAGTTTGTTCTCTGTAGTTAAGAGTCTCTTATGGTTGGCCTCCCTCTCTCTTTTTATCTTATTTTTCCTTCCCTTTCCCTATGTTCGTGTGTTTTGTTTCTTAAATTCCACACATGAGTGAAATCATGTCATATTTATCTTTCTCTGACTGACTTATTTCGCTTAGCATAATACACTCTAGTTCCATCCACATTGTTGCAAATGGCAAGACTTCATTCTTCTTGATTGCCAAGTAATATTCCAGTGTGTGTGTGTGTGTGTGTGTGTGTGTACATACCACATCTTCTTTATCCATTCATCAGTCGATGGGCATTTGAACTCCTTCCATAATCTGGCTATTGTTGATATCACTGCTATAAACATTGGGGGTGCACTTGCCCCTTCGAATCAACATCTTTGTACCCTTTAGATAAAGGATATAATAGTGCTATTGCTGGGTAGGGTAGTTCTATCTTTAATTTTTTGGGGAACCTCCATACTGTTTTCCAGAGTGGCCGCACCAGCTTGCACCCACCAGCAGTGTAAGAGGGTTCCCCTTTCTCCGCATCCTTGCCAACATCTGTTGTTTCCTGAGTTTTTTTTCAAGTTTATTTATTTTTGACAGAGAGAGAGAGTGAGTGAGCGTGAGCTAGGGAGGGGCAGAGAGAGAGGGAGACCCAGAATCCGAAGCAGGCTCCAGGCTCTGAGCTGTCAGCACAGAGCCCGACGCGGGGCTCTAACCCACGGACTGTGAGATCATGACCTGGGCTGAAGTCGGATGCTTAACCGACGGAGCCACCCAGGCGCCCCCTGAGTTGTTAATGTTCGCCACTCTGGTGTGAGGTGGTACCTCATTGTGGTTTTGATTTGTATTTCCCTGATGATGAGTGATGATTCAGCATCTTTTCATGCATCCGTTAGCCATCTGAATATACTGGCGCCCTCCTTAACCACCCCACGGGATGCCACCAGTGTCTCCTTTCTCTGGATGTGGGATAAAGGAGCATCATCTGAGGACATTGGCAGAAGGGACCGAACCGCAAAAGAAGAATGAATTTTGATTAATGGGTCGCGTATGTCGTATGATTTTGGTTTTTCGGTCAAGAGCGTGTTTCCTACCGAGACATAGTGTCTGCAGAAACAGACAGCTTCTCAAAGCACAAGCCTGGGACTCACCCCTCTGTTCTGCTCCTTGTGAACCCTCACTCTCTCCCCCCGACACGACCTCACTCTTTTTCGCTCAAGGTGCCCTGGTCTTGGCAGAGATAAGCTGGCTGACACTGTCCTGTTTCCCTTTCTATCTGCTTGGAAGAAAGAGTGCCCCCACCATCAGTGTATCATGCAGGCTTCCGTGAGTGCAAGCCACAGAAGACCAACCTGGCTGGTTGGAGCAAAAGAGCACTTGATCGGAACGGAACAGGGTAGCTCACGGAAGAAAAGGAAACTGACGAGCCACCCCTGGGAGAGGCTAGGAACCAGTGTAGCACAGGCGCCCAAAGAGCAGGAATAAATGGGCAGACTCCTCAGGGTGGTCCTGCTTCCTCCCAGCCTTTAAGACGTACGGGGCGGGGGGTGGGGGGGGTGGGGGGGGGGAGGACCGGGACCATTCTTCCCGAAGGCATCCCTGCCCCGCCCCCCTCCGCTCCTGGTTGCCATTAATTGTGGCTTGGATTCTCCACTGGATTGGGAAGCCTTCACATCACATCTTTCTCACCTGGGTAACCCCAGTGCTTAGCAGAGCTGCTGGTCAGGCAGGGGGGGAGGTTTAACAGAAGTTTGCTGAATGCGTGAGCCGGTGCTGGCCTAGCGCTGTACAGAGAGCACTGGACGTTGAGGGGCACCTGGGATTGAATCTTTCAGGTGCCTTTTTCAAGCCGTGTAGCCCTTGCCTCAGTGTTCTTATTTGAAAAGCAGGAATAGTGGGGGGCGCCTGGGTGGCTCAGTCGGTTAAGCATCTGACTTCGGCTCAGGTCATGATCTCAAAGCTCGTGAGTTTGAGCCCTGCGTCGGGCTCTCCGTTGACGGTGCAGCGTCTGCTTTGGATCATCTCTCTCCCTCTCTCTCTGCCCCTCACCCGCTTGTGCACTCTCTCTCTTAAAAATCAGTAAATGAGGGCGCCTGGGTGGCGCAGTCGGTTAAGCATCCGACTTCAGCCAGGTCACGATCTCGCGGTCCGTGAGTTCGAGCCCCGCGTCAGGCTCTGGGCTGATGGCTCAGAGCCTGGAGCCTGTTTCCGATTCTGTGTCTCCTTCTCTCTCTGTCCCTCCCCCGTTCATGCTCTGTCTCTCTCTGTCCCAAAAATAAATAAACGCTGAAAAAAAAAATCAATAAATGAGGGCGCCTGGGTGGCGCAGTCGGTTAAGCGTCCGACTTCAGCCAGGTCACGATCTCGCGGTCCGTGAGTTCGAGCCCCGCGTCAGGCTCTGGGCTGATGGCTCAGAGCCTGGAGCCTGTTTCCGATTCTGTGTCTCCTTCTGTCTCTGCCCCTCCCCCGTTCATGCTCTGTCTCTCTCTGTCCCCCCAAAATAAATAAACATTGAAAAAAAAATCAATAAATGAACATTAAAAAAAAAAGGCAGGATTCGCAATCCCTGTCTATGAGAATGATGGCGGGTGTTAGGTGAGATAGTACTGTGCACGTGGTCAGCAAGCATGGATGCTTGATGTGTGGTGACAGCAGGCGATTCCCCACACCGTGGCACTTAACACCCACAACAAAGTTAGGGATAGACACGACCATCCGCATTTTGCAGGTGGGGCCATGGAGAAGCAGAGAGGCTCAGCAACGTGTCCCCGTGTCACTACACTCACACACGTGGCTGAGCTTGGATCTGATCCCAGCTGTGTCACTCCAGTGTCCATACCCTTACCCACTGTCGGTGCGCATAAGCTGCTCTTTTTCCTTGCACACGGGGCGCCCGTGGTTCCTGGATTTGGCCGAGGCGGCCGACCCTGCCATGTGTTCTCTTGTTCCTCCTGTGTGGGTGAATTTCAGCTGCCGCTGGAACGGGTCTCAGGGAGAAGCCTTGGGTCCTGCATCAGCACTAATAAAAGCAAACCGGGTAATCAGTCTCTAACTCCTCAGACGGCAGGTGACCCAGGACTTCTGGGGATGACGGTGGCTGACGCGGAGCCTGCCACGCCATTAGCACAGACCACGTGGTGCTGGTGCCGGTGGCTCTGTAATCCCATTTGGTCTATTTCGGGAAGCAGTCAAGTGGATGAGAAAACCCTCGGCTCCTTGGTGGAGAGCGCTAATCAAACTGCTGTCTGCTTGGGTCTCTCTCTCTCTCTCTCTCTCTCTCTCTCTGTCTCTCGGTCTACATGCCTCCCGAGTAGCATTCAAGGAAACCTGGGGTGGAAAGTCTAAAACATCCAGTCCTAGGACTTTAAGGAGGATTTTAGATGAAGGCTTTTGCTTGAGAACAGCCAACCAGGGGTGAATAAAACTAAGAACAATAGACGAGAACCCACTGGAAGCGAGGACGGTGGGCATGTTACAAGGACAGAGATAATGTCTGAACGTTTGTGCCCCAGGGCATGGACACGAAGGTAAGAATTACAGGTTGTCCATCCTAAGTCATGCTGCGGGCAGGTAATTAAGCCCAGAGAGTGTGTGAGTGGGTGATAAGGGCCTTCCCTGGAAGGCCCCAGAAGAAATGCCCCTTCACTAGCTCTGAAGAGGCAAGTATCTATCAGGTGCAACACTCCAGCCACAAGGACACGGGCAGTGGGGTCTCAGACCCGGATCCTCCTTCTTGGTGTGTGCTGTGGGCCAGTTCTCATGCGGGCAGGGGTCCAGGGTTGGCCTGTGAAGTTGCTGGAAATGTGGTTATTGCTGTTTGCCAGATGGTGTCTGGTGAAGGGTGGTTCCTTCCAGGACATCTCATCTTTCTTTAGGGGAACTATTGCCTTCCTCGTACAAGGAGTCTGTTCCACTAAGGGGGTGCAGGGCCCAGGTTGAGGAGGAACCACACAGCTCCTTGGGGTCCTGCAACAGTTCTGGATTGCTTTTGGAACTTGGCTCGCTTTGGCCCTTAGATAAATCTGAATCCTTGGGAGATGGGCGGGAGGGGGCGCTTCTTCTCTCCTGATCTCGCCTGATCTCATCCCTGTCTGCCTCACCTGCTTTTTTTTTTTTTTCCCACACCAGTCTTCACTCTGCATTATTGTTCCCAGGCTGGCCCCTAAGACCTGCCGAGCCCAGGGCGTGACTGCAAGTGGTGCTCCCATTCCATTGTCTGAAGTTATAAATCAATCCACAGAGTGTTACTAGAATATGTCCCACCCTCCTGCTTCGACCAGAGTACTTTCACAATGACCTGAGAGGCCGGGTCTGAATTTCGAATTTTCGGACTCCTCAGAGTCGTGCCTGGGAACTTGGGAGCCGGGGAGAACCATCCCCTACCCTTAGCTCATTCCCACTTTTCCTCCCATCCCTGGTTCTGATGTCCCTTCATGTGACCAGGCTCCATCTGGAGCCCCACAGGCAGCATGCCTTGGGTCTGGTTTTTTTCAGGGCTCAGACTTAGGCTCTTTACTTCCTACTTGATAAATACGAGTCCATGCACAAATTATTGTAAGGTAAGGAAATAAACACCACAAGAGAGGTGAAGAATTGAGGGTGTGGGGGGATGTTAAGCTGGAAATCTGGCCGGAGTCAGATCGTGGACGGTCCTGAATTATGGGTTGTGGGGTTTTGGGTTGAACATAGTGACGGGGGTGCGGTGGAGGGGAGGCCCTGAAAGTTTTGAGCCGATGAGGGATGAGATCACAGCTGAGCCTGGAGGAGACCCCGTGGGGTAACAGCGTGGAGGAGGGTGTGGAGGTCGGGGGCTGGGCTGGGCAACTCTGATGATGGCCAAATACCTCTGGTTTGCAGGCAGTGATATTCTCCAGTGGATCGCCCAGCGGCTTTGGATCTCCAATCTGGGTGAGAGCTCCTCAGGCACTCCGTCGACAAGGACCAAAGAATCTCTGGAGGCCAGAGACTAAATGGAGGCTTAGCCTCTGTCTCTGAGAAATTGACATTGGAGAGACAAGGCATTCGTGTGAAAAACAACCAGAATCAAAAGCGAAGGCGTGACAGATAATTGGGGAAGAAAAATGGTTGTTTCATTCAAAATATTGGGAGCACGTAAATAACAGGCAACTGGGGAAGAATCAGTCGAGACAGAAGTCTTGGAGGGGTGATGCACGCATACGGCTGGTCTCGAAAGAAGGGCCGCTAGTGCCCTTGTGGAGGGGAGTTCTGAGGGTCTGTCTTCCCAGAGGGGAAACTAGCAAGAGCAGTGGTGTAGAAATGGGCTGAATGAGACAGAGAGGGGGACGAGGGGGAAATTGGGAGAAATGACTTCAGCTGGGTATGGAGGGCAGGGGAGGGACAGGCGTGTAGCTGGCATATTTGCAGATTCCAAGTTTCGTCTGGGAGGCAGCCAATAGGAGGTCATGGGGGAGTTTTGAGCCATATGTGTGATAATCATATGTAAGCTAAGATGTTTGCAGCACTTTGAGGGATGGGTTGGAACAGAAGGAGTCTGAGGCACAGACTTCCCACTAGGAAAAAAGGCTCTTGGTATCACACGGCATAGAAAATGAGACTTGTCTACGATGGGGGGGGGGAGTGAGACATGAAGAAGGAGGGATGGGGAGAAAGTCTCTCAAAGCGTTGGCGGCTGAGATACAGGAGGGGTTGTGGGTTGGGTCCTTGGGCCCGAGGACGGCAGGGGTAGAAAATTCTCTCGATGATGGCAAGACACCTGCTTCCTTGATGACTCTGAGAAAGAGCCAGGAAGGTTTTCCTTTAATTGATGCAAATCCAGAAACAAGGCTATGTTTCCAAGCACATTGGAGGTGGGCTAGGTAATAAAGTGAGGTGGGGAGGAGCCGGGGGATCCGTACCTAGGATGTGGGTAGAATGGAGCTTGGGGATAGAAGTTGACAGTAAACATGGCCTCCTCTTTCCTTTCCTTTTTGAGGGAGGAACTCTCTGGTGCTCAGAGACATTCTCTCCCTGCTCCTGGGGACCTCTCCAGACCCAAAGGGCCCAAAGAAGCTTCTCCAAACATCTTCAGTGGACCACCTGTGATACCCATGAACATTTGGGTTCTCTGGTTCCCCCCAGACTTATGAGTTGTCATTCTTGGGGGTCGAGCTGGGGAAGTCTTCCTCTTACCATGCTTCCCAGCTGAAATTTGCCCATAGCCAAGTTCAGGAACCACTGTCCTCTCTCCTTAGATGAAGTGCTGTTTGGATGGGGCGCCTCTCCTGGAGCTTGGGGTGCTGTGTGGGGGATGGGCAATGAGCTTCTGCCTTCAGTGTCTGCCGTTAACTTCCATGTCTTAACTGTTTCTTCCCAGAGGCACAGAACTTGGGCAACTTTATTGTCAAATATGGCTACATTTACCCTCTGCAGGATCCCAGGAATCTCGTACTCAAGCCTGACAACAGCCTCTACCGGTTTCAGGTGGGTCTTGGCCTTGACCTTGGTGTTAATATAGGATTAATCTTATCTGAGAAGGGAATTGCATGGCTTCATATCCTCACAGATCAGAACTTTAGAAATGGTGGGGGAGGGGGCTGAGGTCATTTCATCTCAAGCTGCAGGGCTGGGGGCCCAGGGGGACAGTCAACAGCGTGGGTTGTAAGCCCACGCTTACGTGCTTTCCTGGTTTCTTTTATAGACGCCGTATTTCTGGCCCACCCAGCAGTGGCCGGCTGAAGATACAGACTATGGTAAAACTCCATCCCCCTATGCCTTTGGTAGTGCTCCACGTGCCGCTTATTTACTCGCTGCACCTTGGTGACGTTTGTCTTACTGTCATCACGACCTTTATGTCCGTTCACATCTGTATTGGGTGTGTTCCCAGGGAAGGGAGCAAGGATCTGCTGAAACTTCTCCCTACCAAGCCAAGCACAGCAGCCTCGTGCATATAATGGCGCAGATGCCGTTTTAAAATATGGTGATGATGGAAAATGTCATTGCTTTCTTTTGCAGCCATCTATCTAGCCAAGCGAAATATAAAGAAGAAAGGGATCTTAGAAGAATATGAAAAGGTACAGACATGCTTTCAAGTATAAGTTCTTATAATTGGAATCAAGTCTTGAGCTGTTTTTTTTTTGACTCTTCCCCCTTGGTTACATCATGTGTACCCTCATCATCCATCCATCCATCATCCATCCATCCATCCACCCACCCATCATTTATTCATCTATCATCCATCCATCCATCCACAATCTAACCATCCGTCCATCCACCATCTATCCATTCATCCATTCACCGTCCATCCATGCGCCATACATCTATCATCTATCACCTATCCATCCATACACCCACCGTTTATCCGTCCATTACCCATCCATCCAACATCTATCACCCATCCATCCATCCTTCCATCCATCCATCCATCCACCATCCATCCATCCATCCATCATCCATCCATCCATCCTTCCATCCTTCCATCTATCCATCCATCCATCCATCCATCCATCCTTCCATCCATCTACTATTCATCTGTCCATCCATCCTTCCATCCTTCCATCTATCCATCCATCCATCCATCCATCATCCATCCATCCATCCATCCACCCATCATTTATTCATCTATCATCCATCCATCCATCCATCCACCCATCATTTATTCATCTATCATCCATTCATCCATCCACAATCTAACCATCCGTCCATCCACCATCTATCCATTTATCCATTCACTGTCCATCCGTGCACCATACATCTATCATCTATCACCTATCCATCCACCCACCCACCGTCTATCCATCCATTACCCATCCATCCAACATCTATCACCCATCCATCCATCCTTCCATCCATCCATCCATCCACCATCCATCCATCCATCCATCATCCATCCATCCATCCTTCCATCTATCCATCCATCCATCCATCCATCCTTCCATCCATCTACTATTCATCTGTCCATCCATCCTTCCATCCTTCCATCTATCCATCCATCCATCCATCATCCATCCATCCATCCATCCATCCACCCATCATTTATTCATCTATCATCCATCCATCCATCCATCCACCCATCATTTATTCATCTATCATCCATTCATCCATCCACAATCTAACCATCCGTCCATCCACCATCTATCCATTTATCCATTCACCGTCCATCCGTGCACCATACATCTATCATCTATCACCTATCCATCCACCCACCCACCGTCTATCCGTCCATTACCCATCCATCCAACATCTATCACCCATCCATCCATCATCCATCCATCCATCCATCCATCCACCATCCATCCATCCATCCATCATCCATCCATCCATCCTTCCATCCTTCCATCTATCCATCCATCTGTCCATCCATCATCCATCCATTCATCCACCCACCATCCATCCATCTACTATTCATCCGTCCATCTATTTGGAAGCAGCTTGCTGAAATAAATTCTTCCCCATGTCAAGCTTCAGTTTCTCCTGCTGTAATTTAAGCCCTTGCCTCAGTGCCTACTGGACACACAGTAGCTACTCCCGTCCGTTCGCTGTCCTATTAATGAGACAATTAATATGCATGATAATGGACATTATGTGATAAACAGATGTGAACTTGAGTTTGTGATGGGAAAACAATAGTGTAGCTTTGGTTTTAGGCCGGATGAGTCAGATTTCTCAAAGAACACACGCATCCCTCAAAAGGCTAGATTCCTGTGCAGACAGCAACAATCTTGTCGTGTTTTTATTCTTTACAAATATGTATTTCGAAGGGCCCACATCATACCAATGTTAGGATTTGTCTTTGTGCATTTGTGATGCTCTGTTGTTGAATACTGAGTTTCTACATTTCCCCTCACACGGTTCCCCTCTTCCTAATCAGATCTGGGATACATTTATTAAAAAAAAAATCCAAGCCAGGGTGTGGCTTTTGTTGTGAAGGCTTTTTGAGAATTCAGTGCTACCTTTTGAGTGAATGCCTTCGCAAAGCTGGGATGGGAGATCATCTGGCTGCGTCTAGAGCCAGGGGCACACCCTCATTGACTTAGAGCTTGCTTCCGTCTGCACACAGCCTGTGTTGTGGGGCTTAGCGTTCTTTTTGTTCTCCATTTCTAGGAAAATTACAACTTCTTGAACAAAAAAATTAACTACAAGTGGGACTTTGTCATTATGCAGGCCAAAGAACAGTACAAGTGAGTGAAAGATCACGTTTGTCTGTTGGTCCTTCCTCCCTCCTTTCCTTCTTTGTTTCCTTTTATCGTAACAAACCTTTATTGGGCTTTTACTGTCAAACGCTGGGCTCAGCATGGGGAATATGAAGGCACAGTCTGGGGTCAGGCAGACGAGCAAACAGGCTGTGATGCTGCACTGAGATGAGGTCTCACACAGGTGTCTGCAGGAGAGCTGGAGAAACAGCATTGAACCTGAGGCTGCCTAGGAGGTTGCCGGGGGGAAGGGTGGTGCTGGCGGATGGAGAAGAAGGGCGAGGTGAGAGGAAGGATCTTCAAAGCAGAGAGAAGCAGAGTCTGGAATCGGGGGAATGCCCACTTGGTGCAGTTTTGTGTAGCTGGAGCAGAGAGCACAGAGCCTGGAACCAAGAGAAGTGAGACCCGACATGTTAGCAGGAGCAGATCGGGAGAGGGTTTAGCGCTAAGGGCCATGGGGAGCCATAAAAAGATCTAAAGCAGATTTGCACAGTAGAACCACCCACGACTGGTCTCATTTGCCTGCTGTCCACTTCAGAACTGGAGCCGGAAGTCCCCGTGAAGGCTCTACCTTGTCTACGAGAGCCAGATGTCAATGTTGCAGAGAGTGAATCCGTCAGGACAATGTTAGGCTGTCGTAACAAACATCCCCCCAAGCCTCAGGAGCACGAAACCACGGGTTCATTTCTTGCCTGCGCTTCATGTCCACTGTGGCTTCGCTGGGGCCCTGACATGCTTTGTGCCCACTCCGGGACCCGTGCTGAGGAAGTGGCACCATCCAGGCTTCGCCTGTTGCTGGAGTAGAGGGAGGCAGAGCCTGTATGGGTCACGAGCGATGCATGTCACTTGTGTTCACAATTCATTAGCCCAACAAAGCGGCTCCTATGGTGGTGCCCAACTTTAAACTCCTTTGGGTGGGGATGTACAATCCTACTGTGTGCCTGTGATGTGGGGGAGTCAAGAATACCTGGGCACCAATACCAGATATTACCAAAATGGGTAAGTCCAGTCAGCCTCACTTGCCCAGGCAGGTCCAGTTTCTGGAAGGTCTACCCTTGCTGGTGCGTGGCTGGGCTGAACAGTGGAATCTCATCCAAGAGCCTTGGGATCCGAGTAGTGGTGGATTGGTTAGGGCTCTCTACAG
This sequence comes from Felis catus, assembly GCF_018350175.1. Lineage (NCBI taxonomy): Eukaryota > Metazoa > Chordata > Mammalia > Carnivora > Felidae > Felis > Felis catus. The sequence goes on along the minus strand of NC_058381.1, from coordinate 49,647,086 downwards.
AAACAGAAATACTAGGATATGTATGTATGTATATCAGAGGTTTATGATAAGGAATTGGCCCATACAACTACAGAGGCTGCGAAGTGACATGACCTACGGCTGGCAGGCTGGGGATCCAGAAGCCCTGGTGTGATAGGTTCGTCTGGAGGCTAAGCAGCTGGAGGCCCAGACGCTGACGTTTCAGTTGAGGCTGAAGGCAAGGAAAGACTGATGTCCCAGCTCAAGGCCACCAGGCAGGAGGGATCCCCTCTCATTTGGGGGAGATCAGTCTTTTTTGTTCCATTCAGGCCTTCAACTTTAAAATACCCTCAGCTGAAAACATCCTCAGGGATACATCCAGAATAACATTTGACCAACTCTCTGGGCACCCCATGGCCCAATCAAGTGGACACATAAAATTAGCCATCACGAGAGGGTGAGCGCTATTATGCAGAAGGGCCTGTTAGGGGCGGGGCGGCGGGGGGGGGGCATAAAAGTTCTAATGGCAGATGGCTTTATTGCTTCAGAGAGGGACTGTCTGCTCTGAGGCTTTAAATTCAGGTAGAGGAGCATTACTGAGAGACCTGGAGCGGGTCTTTCGCCGCTGACATGTTTCTGCCTGGGTGTGCCTGAGGCAGAACAGCTACGGGGAGTGCTCTAACCTCCCTTCACTTGTGTTTGTTCATAAGGTTTCATTTGGTGAGTTCCGTGTACCGCCTCCGTTTATAATGGTGAGAGCAAGTGCTCACAGCAGGAACTCTTGTCACCCCTCACATCCACAAATGGGGAAATGGAGGCTTAGAGAGGTTAAAAAGTCCTTGGCAAAGTCGCTCTTGAGGTAATGGTCAAGGCTGGGCTAGTGTTACTTAGGTCTAGTCAATGCACCAGTTTTGAGTTTCTGCTGGGTTCTACACTGGGCTGGAACCGCCTCATCCTCCTCCAGCTCTCTGCTCTGAGCAGGATAGCCCAGCGGCCCTGACATGCCTTCCAGGATGCCCTAGCTGTGTGTGCAACTCAGGGCTATTCTCAGTGGCTCCCCCAGGCCCTACCACTCAGACTTGGCCTTAGCCTGGACAGAGCTCTGCGTTGCCATGTCTTAGGGCATCCCCTCCTCCGTCGTTTCTAGCTGCTTTGGGATGAGCGATTCCGGAAAGACTCCATCCTTCTGAGATACTGGCTTTTCCCTACTAATTCCATCGCTTAACTCAAAGGCTGCCTCTGATTTCAGCTCTAGGATGTGCAGCGGCGAATTTTATGTGTTAACTTGGCTAGGCCGTGGTACCTAGACAGCAGGGCCACCACCAGTCTATGATGACACTGTGAAGGTATTTTTTAGATGAGGTTAACATTCACATCAGTAGACTTGGAGTAAAGCAGATTACCTCCGTAGTGTGGGTGGGCCTGATCTAATCAATTGAAGGCTTTAACTAAAAAGACTGAGGGTTTTTTTTTAATTTTTAATTTTTATTTTTTTTACAATATTTAAAAAAAATTTAACATTTATTTGTTATTGAGAGACAGAGAGACACAGAGTGTGAGTAGGGGAGGGGCAGAGAGAGGGGGAGGCACAGCATCTGAATTAGGCTCCAGGCTCTGAGCCGTCAGTACAGAGCCCACTGCGGGGCTCGAACTCAGATGGCGGGATCATGACCTGAGCCGAAGTCGGATGCTCAACCGACTGAGCCACCCAGGTGCCCCTTTAATCTTTGTTTTTAATTTTTATTTTTGAGAGAGAGTGAGAGACAGAGTGTGGGTGGGGAGGGGCAGAGAGAGAGAGAGAAAGAGAGAGAGAGAGAGAGAGAGAGACATAGAATCTGAAGCGGGCTCCAGGCTCCCAGCGGTTAGCGTAGAGCCCGACACGGGGCTCGAACCCACAAACCGTGAGATCGTGAGATCGGGAGCCGAAGTCGAACGCTTAACCGACTGAGCCACCCACGTGCCCCAAAGACTGAGGTTTTCTGAGGCAGAAGTAGTTCTGCCTTCAGATTGCCTTTGGACTCAAGTTGCAACATCAACCGTTTCCTGGGTCTCCAGCCTGCTGGCACGTCTTGTGGAATTTAGACTTGCCAGCTTCCTCAGTTGTATGTTACTCAACAAATAAACTCTGCCTCTATCTATCTATCTATCTATCTATCTATCTATCTATCTATCTAATCTCCTACCGGTTCTGTTTCTCTGCAGAACCCCGATTAATACAAACACAGGGTCTCACCACAAAGTTAGGTTGGCTGTGTATGTGTTGGTGGCTCATGAGGTAGCCATTTGGTTATACTGAGCCTCTCGACACAAACCTCTATTCCGAATCCCAGACTCATTGCATGTTGATGTCGCATCTCAAACATAACTTGTTCGTATTTGAATGTTTCGCTCCCTCGCACCCCAAACCTCTTCCTCTAGTGTTACCCCCATCAGTACAGGGAACCCCGTTTACCTCCTGCCCACAAGCCCTCACGCCCCCTGTGTAGTCATCCAGTCCTGTTGCCACTTCTGGCAAAATTCCTGCCACCCCACCTCCTCCTCCTCTGTGTGCCCCCCCCCCCTTCCCCTGAGTTGGTTGAACCAACCTCGCTGTCACCCAGGCCATGGCAGTATCCCCCCAATTGGCCTCTTTGCTCCCATGTGCCCCTATTTTTAAAATATATTTATTTATTTTTGAGAGAGAGAGAGACGCACAGAGCATGAGTGGGGGAGGGGCAGAGAGAGGGGGAGACCCAGAATCCGAAGCAGGCTCCAGGCTCCGAGCTGTCAACACAGAGCCCGATGCGAGACTCGAACTCATGAGCCGTGAGATCGTGACCTGAGCTGAAGTCGGACGCTTCGATGATTGAGCCCCCCAGGTGCCCCTGCCGCCATTTTTGAAACAAAAATAGAGCCCTGTCACCCTTCAGAGTGAGAGATCTCTCAGTTCAAATGTCACATGCTCAAAGAGGCTTTTCTGATTAGTTGTTGTTATTGCACACAGATCATCCTAAAAGTGGTTCAAAACAGCAACAGTCACTTTATTATCTTTCAAGGTTTCTGTTGGTCTGGAATTTGGGAAGGGCTTGGCTGGGCAGTTCTGGATCTGAGTCTCTCACATGGTTGTGGTGGGAGGGCTGGAGCTGGGGGCCCTCAGCACCTGGCTGGGTATTTCCTGCCCTCGTAACCTCTGGACTGCTTGGGCTCCCTCACAACATGGTGGCATTGGGGCAGTCACATTGCTTGCTGGTGGTTGGAAGCTTCAAGGGCAGATATTCCGGTGAGGAGGATGGCAGCTGTCCCACCTTTTAGGGCCCAACCTCAAACATCGCAGTGTGCCATTTCTGACATATTATATTGGGTTGAAAGAGCCACAAGAAACCCACCTGGGTCCCAGGAGGGGAGGACATAGACCCTCCTCTCGATGGGAGGAATGCCAAGGAATTGTAGACAGATTAACAAACTCCACAGGGGCCATCTGAGATTGTGCATTAGAGCACCTGAACTTTTCCTTAGAGCTTATAAGGCAGTATGTAATTGTATTTCTTTTTTTATTTTCTCTTTTTAATATCTTAAAATTTATTTATTTACTTCGAGATAGAGAGCACAAGAGGGGAAGGGGCCAACAGAGGGAAGAGAAATCCCAATCAGGCTCCGTGCTGTCAATGCAGAGCCTGATGCGGGCTTTGAACTCGTGAATCATGAGATCATGACCTGAGCTGAAATCAAGAGTCAGAGTCACTCATGTGCCCCTTTCTTCTTCTTCTTCTTCTTCTTTTTTAATATTTATTTATTTATTTATTTATTTATTTATTTATTTATTTATTTTTTCAACGTTTATTTATTTTTGGGACAGAGAGAGACAGAGCATGAACGGGCGAGGGGCAGAGAGAGAGGGAGACACAGAATCGGAAACAGGCTCCAGGCTCTGAGCCATCAGCCCAGAGCCCGACGCGGGGCTCGAACTCATGGACCGCGAGATCGTGACCTGGCTGAAGTCGGACACTTAACCGACTGTGCCACCCAGGCGCCCCTTTAATATTTATTTTTAAGAGAGAGGGCAAGAGAGCACAAGCAGGGAAGGGGCAGAGAGAGGGACAGAGGATCCGAAGCGGGCTCTGCGCTGACAGCAGCCAGTCTGATGCTGGTCACAGAAGAGCCAGAGAAGAAGCCAGAAAGGACCATTACTGTACATTAGCGATCGGCTGTATTCATAAGACTCTCCAGCATTGTGGAAACGCCACAGTGCCTCGGGCCGTCTGTGGCCCATCCTCCTGAGGACTCGGGGTAGTTAACCTGGTGGAAAATCCAGTTAGGCCGGCAAGGGGAAGGAGGAGGGATGGTGTTTATATTTAATTTCCAGAGGAAGTTGGCAAAACACCCTACTGGAATGGCGCTCTCCACCCACCTGGCCCTCTAGATGTGATGATGTTATTGACGATGCATTCGCTGGCGGATAAGTCTGCTGTCTCTGTCTTCTGGACAACCAGCATAGCCACGTGGGTGCAGGTCGCCGTGGAAATAGTGGCAAATGGGGCCCCTGGCACCGTAATTAATGTCGCCCGGCTTCCGGAGGAGGAGAGCACAGCATCATTTCCTACCCATAATGGGAGAAGGGGGAGAGAGAGATAAGAGGGAAGATAAATAGCCTTTCACCATAATCAGCTGGGTTTGGAAAAAACCCCGACTTGGCACGAACTCTGTGAAGTGACAGCGGGAATGACCGGGAGGGAGACACACACGACCCCCCCCCCCCGCCCCCACCCCCACCCGAGGCCCAGCATCGTCCCTGGTAGCAAGCTCTGGCATTGCCTGCTGCCACTTGTCCGGGTGTGGACCACGGTGTTTATCGAAGCAGGGAAATGTTAAGCCAGGTGGTCCGATGTCATCAACCCCGAATGTCGTCCACACTCACTGTGGTGGTGAAGGTGGAGGGGATTCGATTCTGGGGCTGAGTCACGGTGGCGTGGCTGCGTCGCAGCGCAGGGCTGTCGGGTAGAGCCGTGCTCTGCCCCTTGCTGCCACCGTGACCCTCCGCGGGGCGTTCAGTCGGTCTTTACTTCAGTCCGCCGAGCTGCGAGGTGAGACGAGGTCACTGGGGGGGATTATATGAGTTCACACGCGTGAGAGGACCTAACACGAGAGGGTGATATTAGTGTTTTCTGTCATTATTACGATTATGGGCAAACACAGATGACTTGGAGAGGCGGGGGGAGTGGTCTGGGGCTTTGGGGACGGGCTGCATCACTGAGCAAACGGAGCAAAGTCTCACTGGCCTTGATGCGGCTTTTGGTTTTTCAGGACTGGGAAGGAAAGGAATAAAGCAGACAGGTATGCGTTGGATTGCCAGGAGAAGGCGTACTGGCTGGTCCACCGATGCCCTGTGAGTATTATCCTTCCTGGTCCCACCCGTCTGTCACCCTGTCCTCACCATCCCTTTTGCTGGCTCATCTCCCTCTGGGGCTGGAACTGAATCAGCAAGAGCGGTGGCTTAGCGTTGGGTTAACATCCGGGTGCCTCTCGGTGGAAGAGGAAAGAGACGGCTTGGAAGGAATGAGCTTGTGGCTCATCTGTTGGTCTGTTGGTGTTGGGTCTAAGTGAAGCCAGCCGTGGGAGGAACCTGAATGAGCTTGCCTTTTATAAGAGGTGGAATTGTGTGTGTGTGTGTGTGTGCGCGTGCGTGTGCTATGATACCTTGGAAAAGGAACACGGGAAGAAAAAACTAGAACCCAGGCTCCATGTAAAATGCTGCAGGGAACTGGAAGCCATGCCTTATGTCTCTTGCTCCCTCTCCGTTTGCTTTTCTAGATCCTTCCTTAGCAGCTGAGGCAGGAGGGGGCTAGAGGGAAGGAGTGTGTGCTGTGCCTCCCTGCTCAGAGCTCGGAGACTTTAAGTGGCCCAGAGAGACAAGCTGCGTATAAGTGACGTCACTTGTTACCGCTGGTTACCGGGAAGTGGTAGTCCCGCCCCCCGGCAGAGAAGCGTGCTGTCACGGTCACCCACTGGGGTTAACTCTGCTGCCTCAGTTTACTCCAGTGTCAGACCCAGGTGCTGCCCACAGGTCGCTACAGGGATTCTGAAAAGCGAACGCAAATGTCATTCCTCTTCTTCCTCCACTTTTCCTGCCCGCCAGGTGGCCGAATTCTCAGAACCAGCACGTGAGCTGGGTCGGTCACGGTGCCAAAGCTTCTGGGGTTTTGAACTTGGAGCTCGTCAGATTTGGGCCATTTGGGCCATTTTCTTTCTACATTCAGAACCAGATATCGCATGCGGTGTGCCATCTGTGGGGGCATCGATTTGCACGCCTCGCTGCTGAGGTCAAGGTCCTGGGTTTGATCCCCAAGAAGCTTGTTGGGTGTTGCTTTGTTTCAGGCTTCCTTCCCCTAGACAAACCAGTTAGCTGACGCCCGACACAGGTCCCCTGGGTGAAGGAGTGCCGGCTGGGATGACAGGGTCCTGGAGAGACAGCCAAGCACGCCTTCCCCACCCCTCCCCTTCGTAGCTCAGGAGTGACATCTTTGTTCAGCCTGCCTCCTGTCATCTGTTCCTAACCAGGGAGCCTTGGTGAGGATAAGGGCAAATGACGGGTAAGCCACTCATCTGGCAAGATGTCCTGGTGCCCGTGGCACGCGTGATGGAGGGGACCCTGCTCCTTGCACGGTGGAGAATGGCTTCCGTGGTACATGCAGAGACTCCGTGGTGGGGAAATAGCTGGGTGACTGCATCTCTTGCAACGTGACATCGACGGGCTGTGCACAGGATCCACCCCGGGTCTCTCTCCTCCCCTCTGTCCCCGCAGCCACGAGGCCTGTAGGGAACAGAGTGAAAACCAGATGATCTGAGTTCTCCCCATGTCTTGGGGAAAGCTCTCAGCCCCCGCCCCAGGCAACTGGCCGAGTGGCCCCTCACGGTATGATGCACAAGTCCCTGAATTTGACAAGGCGACTCTGTGATTACTGCTTCTTCCACCATCACCTGTGCCGCCGCCAACCCACCACCACTGCTCCCGCTTCCTCCGCCTCCACCGGCACCACTGTGACTGTTGCCGCCGCCATCGTCGTCATCAATCACAGCAGACCCAACTGAGCACATAAGTGTGTGCCGGGCACTGTGCTAGCACCCTTCTGCATTTGTTCCCTCATCTCATCTTTGCAGCCCCGTGTAGAAGGTGGTATTATTAGTCCCATTCTGCTGATAAGGATGCTGAGGCTCAGGGATGTTGCCAAAGTTGCACAGCTAGTGAGTGTCAGAGGAGCTCTCTCTCCGGTCCCTCTGCTCTTATGCCGCCCACGACAGTGTCCCGTGATGTCTTAGCGCATCCGAAGGCCTTTTTGTAACCCCCCCGGGCATTAGCGCATCGCATGAATCGCTGCTGCTCCAACGAACATGATGCCAGGGTTCCAAGGTACCCAGTCCCTCTTTGATAGCGCCAGGGAGCCAAGTTCGCCGTGCCGTTCTGGTGTACCTGGGGCAGTCGTAAAACCCCGTGGGCGCAAAACTGTTCTCACATCCAGTCTCCGTCAGTGCTGCCCCCCAAGCCAAAGCTGGACCAGAAGTCAAAGATGAGGCTGGGGAGCATCTGGGTCCTGCTCTCCCCAACTTTTGTTTTTAACTTTTTAAAACGCTTATTTATTTTTGAGAGAGAGAGTGTGAGTGGGGCGAGGGGCAGAGAGAGAGAGAGAGAGAGGGAGACACAGAATCCGAAGCAGGCTCCAGGCTCTGAGCCATCAGCACAGAGCCCTATGCAGGGCTCGAACTCATAAGCCGTGAGACCTGAGTCGAAGTTGGACGTTTAGCCAACTGAGCCACACCCAGGCGCCCCCATCTCCCTGACTTTCTTAAAATACGGTCCACCTCCTGGTGGAATGTTCCGTTTGAGGGGCGTCCTGCTTGAAGTCTGTCTCAGCCTAGGTAGAAATCGAGCAGTTGGACTGACAGACCCACGAAGCCCAGGGACTTAGGGACTGTCAGGCTGTCCCCAGGAGACCCAAACAAACTGTCACCTCAGTGGGAGAAAAGGCAGCCAGGCAAACAAAGCTTTTGGCTCCGTGGCGTCTAGAACCAACTGTGTGTGGACTGTCTGGAACCAACTGTCATAGCGTGGGACATGGCTTGCTGTTACCCAGCCGTCCCCTTGTCTGTTCAGTGATCCGTGAAACCTTCATGGGCCCTGACTCCGGGCCAGCTGAGGTGGGTTCTGGGCGTAAAACAACTGCTAAAAGTCCTCAAGCCCCTGCCCATATCAAGCCCTTGGCGAGGATGATCCCACTTACCCGATGACAATGCCGCCCGATAGGGAGTCTCCCCATCGCTGTTATCCCGACGGGGCCGGCGATCAAGGCTCAGAGATGGTCAGTAGGTTGCACAGCACTGGGATGTGAATCCACATCTGTCTGACGAGCTCCTGCTCTGGGAGGTGCGCCCGCACGTGGTCCCCTCTCCCAGCTCGGGGGGTGCAAAATCCAAATCGCGGTAACGGGCTAGCAGCACTGCTCCGGAGGTAAGGCTTAAGTGCTGAGGGGGCACAGCGCGGGGTGATCGGTTAAGGGGGTGGTGGGAATGTGGTGTCAGATGCTGTAGCAGGGATATCAGCACAGACGGAGGCCAAGCCCACCCTCGAGATGTGGGATGGGAGGTGGTGGCTGAGGGATCCGGCCTAACCCCCATCCTGAGCCCAAACGCTGCCTGTAACTCAGCATGGATGTGCCGGGGACTGGGTCTAGAAGCGGAGAATGATGAAGGAAAGTGATGTTCCCCTCCCATTTTTTAACCTGCTGCATCCGGGCAGGATGCCAACAAGAGTTACTTGTGTAAGGCAGCGGAGGGAGAACGAGGGAGAACGGTTCCTTCAGAGAAGTCACCTGGGGGCTTTCCGTGTGTCTTTGCTGCACCGGCTGTGACTTCTGGGTCTCTCGAGGGTCTGGTCGCTGACGTCTGGACCATGGATACATGAAGGATATGGTCCAGGGATGCAGGTGGTGTGTGCTTTAAATCACGCGGTGGCTTGTCTGAGTATCAAGCTAAATGGCCTTCGTGTCAACCGCGAACTCTGCCCGGTCACCAGAGAAGAGAGTGGCTGCCTTGTTTCCTGTCAAGATTGGGCTGAATGTCCAACAACAGCGAGATGGCAAAATAAATTTAAATAAATAAATGGCTTTAAATCTTTAAAAAAATTTTTAACGTTTTATTTACTTTTGAGAGACAGAGACAGAGAGAGAGACAGTGCACGAGTGGGGGAGGGGCAGAGAGAGAGGGAGATAGAATCCCAAGCAGGCTCCAGGCTCCGAGCTGTCAGCACAGAGACCAACGTGGGGCTCGAACTCAGGAACTACGAGAACATGACCTGAGCCCAAATCGGATGCTTGACCAACTGAGCCACCCAGGCGCCTCAATAGATTTAAATCTTTAAGGGGCACCTGAGTGGCTCAGTCGGTTAAGCATCCAGCTTTTGATTTTGGCTCAGGTCGTGAGCTCACAGTTGTGGGATCGAGCCCTGTGTTGGGCTCCCCACTGAGCCTGGAGCCTGCTTAGGATTCTCTCTCTCTCTCTCTCTCTCTCTCTCTCTCTCCTTCTCTTGCTCTCTCTCTCTCAAAAAAAAAAAAAAAACCAACCAAAACCAAAAAACCTTTAAATATAAGATTATATCCACATGAAGGACCATTGCGATTAAATCATTAAATTGCTGAAATAGCATTTTCAAAGGCCATTTGTTGACCTGGGAAAATGGTCTGACATAGAGCGTTATGTCATAAAAACCGATGGAAAACTCCACATACTCTGATCCAGATGATCAGAAATGCCCTCTCTGGGCCAAGTGCCCCCTAGGCAATGGGGGTATTTGAATTCTAAGCCAGGACAGCCCTCAAGGGGCTCGCGGTCTGGCGGAGGGACGAAGGACAGCTTTGCACCATGGGTGTGTACCATACAGCACGCCAGCACAGCGCGAAAGAGGCCGGGGTCTCGAGGCAGATCAGGGCCCGGGAGCACCTCTCCGTAGAAGTGATGTTCCAGCCAGGACTCGTCCCCTGGTGCAGCCTCCTCTCTGTCTTCCCCCTGCTTTATTTTGTTTATGGAACCATGTGGCGTTTTGTTGTTTTCTGTTCCATGCGCCGGAAGGGTCTGAACCGATACGTTAGGGGAAAGAGAGATGATGAGGGAGAGGAGGACAAGGCACGGGAGGGACGTGTGGCGTGTCACCAAGAAGTGTCCGTCAGCTGCCAGCCTGGCTTTGCTCTGGAACGCCCTTTCTGGGGATGTCGCCTCCTCGCGGAGCAGTCTTTGGGGGGTGCAAGGGTCCTTTCCTCACCCGAATTGTGAGGCATTTAGCAAATCGCCTCTTTGGCCAACGCCCAAGAGATGTTCTTGGGGCATCACCCACTGGGACTCACCGCAAGGGGACTGTCTCTGCGGGCTTCCCGCGTGTGGCAGTGGCCCTGGGCACATCTGCGCGTCTCCTTATCTGCCGGCCGCCCGCCCACTGCAGGGATGTCTTCGCCCTGTTTCCTGTGAGCTGGCGGTCAGCTCTGGGTTGTCTTCGTCGAGCACCCTCTTGTGCGCCAAAAACGGCATCAGCGGTGGTGACCGCCGTGGAGAACGGGCACTTGGTGCTACCTGACGAGTAAAGGAACGAATGAGCGGAGGCTGGGAGCCTTCCAAACCAGCAGAGGGAGAAAGGCAGTCCCCTGGGTGGGGGTGTGTGACTAATTGCCAAGGGGCTGCCTCGCCCACAAGACTGGAAGTGCCTTGAGATGCCATCTGGGGATGCACGCTGCCATCAGGTGTCACGCTGGCCAGGGGCTCTCTGGGCTGAGCGCAATGTCAGCCATGGGAAGTGCCTGATAAATATTTGTTGATGGAAGCCCACATGTGACAATTAGAGTAATGATGGCCGCTCCCTTCCCCTCTCTCTCTCCCCACCCACCTTCTACTTCATTCTTTTTTCTCTTCCTTGCCTAGTCCGTGTGCCCAGTATCTGCCCCCGTGGTAGCCCGCTGAGCTAAGCTGGCACATTTAGCAAGTGAAATAGAAGATGCCCAGTTCAACTGGAATTTCAGATAAACAGCAAATGATTTATGTCGCAAAATTTTTATGCTTATTGTATATTTACGTTAAAAACACGTGGAACGTATTTTTATGTAAATAACGAATCAGAATTCTTTGTTGTTTATCTGACATTCACACTTAACTGAGCACCATATATTTTATTGGGCAATCATGCCTCTGAGCTAAAAATGTGGCGAATCCCTTTGGGGTTGAATCTGATGGGGACAAAGTTCGGCAGGCTCTGGCGTCTGCATCAGTGTGGAAGGCCTGGTTAAGCACACGTATGGAGAATTTGATGGTTGCCTGCACCAAACTAACAGAGAAGGAAGTGAAAGACCCAACTTGTTGGCCAAGGAATTGGGAGAGACCAAGCAAGATTGGCTGGAGGGTTGGCTGCCTGATGGAGAAGGGAACTGGTAAAGACTGAGGCCCGTTTGGGGCCAGGCCTTTACATACATGATCCTAAAATGGGTCCAAGCCCTTGCTCAGTAATAGCTACTGTCTGGTGAGAGCTTCACATGTCATGTTGCTAAATCCTCAACAAGAACTTGACAGGTAGGAGAGATCATCTCCAGTTCTTGGGAGGGGTAGCAAGTGTAGAGAGGAGAAATAGTTTCCAAAATCTTCCTTACAGCTAGGAAGTGGCAGATCCAGGGTTGGAACCCAAATGTGCCTGACGGGAGCCTGGACTCTTCAAAGTACTGCACTGTAGGGTGGGGAAGGAGCACTCCCAGAGGAGTCAGAGTCCTATGGACAAATCCCAGTGAACTCTTACTGAGTTTGAGTTTTATCCCTCCCTCCCTCTCTCCCTCTCTCCATCCGCCTGTTCATCCATCCATCCATCCATCCATCCATCCATCCATCCATCCATATTGCCTTTCATCCATCCATCCATCCATCCATCCATCCATCCATCCATAAATCTATCCATCCATTCACCCCTCCCCGAAACATACACCTATCCACCCATCCATCCTATTGTGTTGGGTTCTGGGGATGCTGTGATAGTGGAACAAACCCATGAAGCTTAACAGCTCACCTAGAGCATCTTACGGTAGCTTGTAGCACCCTGTGGGGTAAGCCATAAGCCCTTCTTAGCTCAGTCTCATAACTGGCAGCTTGGTGAAGACCCAAAGTGAATCATAATAAAGTAGAGGCTTTTCCAGTGGTGGTTCTTATGTTGTTTTTATTCCATTCAGCCGGGAATGAACAATGTGCTGGACTATGGCCTGGACCGAGTGACGAATCCGAATGAAGTTCAGGTAAACCAGGTAGGTCTCTGCTGCATACCTTGGGCAGGGCCAAGGTCAGGTTCTTAGGCTGGGAAAGTGTCCGTATGTCTATTGCCTATTTTTGTCTGTTGGGGCAATGATATCTCCCCTTTAAGGCTACCAAGAGATATCTTATGATACCAGTGTTGGGAAGGGGGGAGGCCATGGGTCTTGCATGATGGGAGATGAGAGAATGTAGAGTGCAGGTCAGTGCAAATAGGATCTAGGTGGTTGGTCTTCAGACTTTTACGAGGCAGTTCCTTTGAAAATCTGATGAAAGTGGGGTGCCTGGGTGGCTCAGTCGGTTAAGCGTCTGACTTCGGCTCAGGTCATGATCTCACAGTTCGTGGGTTTGAGCCCTGCGTCGGGCTCTGTGCTGACAGCTCAGAGCCTGGAGCCTGCTTCAGATTCTGTGCCTCCCTTTCTCTCTGCCCCTCCCCGGCTCACACACACACACACACACACACACACTCTCTCTCTCTCTCTCTCTCTCTCTCAAATAAACATTAAAAAAAATTAAAGAAAATCTGATGAAAGTTATGAACCCATTCTGCCCAAAGATGCCCAGACAGACATTTTGCACACAACTTCAGCCAGGTCCCAGACCCCCTGGAGACTAGAGGCCCCAGGCTCAAAACCGTTGAATCAGCTTTGAATTTAAACCTAATCCATGTGGCCTAGAATGTCACTCTTTCTTTTGCATCTCAGTAGGGTGGGGGCCTTTGCAAAGATTCTCTTATGCTGTTAGTTTTGCAAGGACCCTTTTCCCAGATAGGCCACCATTTATGATGGATGGCCATTTTTCTATGACAATTATCTATCTATCTTTAAATTTCATTCATTCATTCATTCATTCATTCATTCATGAGAAAGAGAGAGAGAGAGAGAGAGAGAGAGAGAGAGAGAGAGAGAGAGAGACAGTGAGCATGAGCAGGGGAGGGGCAGAGAGAGAGGGAAATGGAATTCGAAGCAGGCTCCAGGCTGAGCTGTCAGCACAGAGCCCAACACGGGGCTTGAACCCACAAACTGTGAGATCGTGACCTGAGCCGAAGTCGGACGCTCAACCGACTGAGCCACCCAGGCGCCCTGGCCATTTTTTATTTAAAGAAACGCAGGGCATAAGCTGTTGAAAGAGCGAGCATGAAGCATGGCACTATCTTTGGGTCCAGATAATTCCTTGAGGGATTGCCTACGTGTTGTAGGATGTTGAGTAGCATCCCTGGGTTCCAGTAACTCCATGCGTTTCCCTGCCAGACTCCCAGTCCTGATAGTCACACGTGTCTTCAGACATTGTCCAGGGTGACCTGAGGGACAAGATGGCCCCGGTTGAGATCCATGGAGCCTGAAACCCACTTAAGCTCGTCTTAGACAGTTTCATTGCTCTCCTTCTAACGTCCTTGGGCAGCAAGGGGTTGTTTTAGCCTCGTATGTCACCTGTAAGCCTTGGTGGTGCCTAAAGTCTTGAGTTGGAAGGTGAGGGGAATGTTCCAGAAAGGAGGAAGAAGGGACCTGGAACTCAAGATGGCTGTGGGGACCACCAGTGCGTGAGACCGAGGTTTGAGTTGAGGGATGGGGTCCACATGGAGAGGGGGCATTGAGTTCCCAGAGGGCGGTGTCCCCTGGAGCATTGCTAGGTCCCTTGGTCAACAACTTAAAGTGACCCTTCCTTTGACACATATATGGCACTGTCAGCCTTCACGGCTTTTTCCACATTCCCCTCATCAGACGACAGATAATTGCTGAGGCCTAGTAGGCTGGGTTGCTATGGAAACAGAATTATCAAGGAAAATACTGAACTGAGGTGGAAGATGTGCCTTTTTTTTTCTTTTTTAAATGGATAACTGGCAGTTCTAGAAACCTCTGTGGTGTGGAGGAGGGGAGGGCATGGGTGGAAAGCGCATCACTGTTCTCTGACCCTGGGCTGTTGGGAATTGGCTCACCTGTGTGTGTGTGTGTGTGTGTGTGTGTGTGTGTGTGTGTGTCTGTGTGTGTCTGTGATGTGGGAGGCCTTTAATTCCAGCTCTGGGAGGACAGCAGAGGAGCTGAGGTCCTCTGTCCTCTGTGCTCCTTGGGGGTAACTTCAAGGAGCCTGGCCAGACCCCTCCTCGCTGAGGAAGCATCTTTCGGCTCACGGGCGGTCGGGCCAGGAGGAGAGCCTGCCTTCTGGCATTCACCACCCACTTCTAGCCAGACACTGGCAATACTCTCAGCTCAGAGTCAGAGAGCCAGACGGTGTGTGAGGCTGAGGGCTGTCTTCACCATGGGCATGTTTGACACGGGGGCTCTTTCACTTTGTTTTTCCTTCATCTTGTCTCTCTCTCTCTCTCTCTCTCTCTCTCTCCCACCAGCTCTCTTTGTCCTGTCTGCACTCTGGCTGCTCTGGAATATTCAGAAGAATAAAAAACCGTAATTCTCATGTGAGCGGGGCCTCTCCTGCTCAGCCAGCCTCGGCGTGTGTGAGGCCCGGCTGTGGCGGGGAATGGAGGCTGGCGCCATGTTGGATCTGTTGGCGACACTTCCCACCGTCTAACTGAACGTCCCCTGTTTTTCTGGGCTGATCTGCCCTGAGGGGAGAGGGTCACAAGAACGTGAAGTGTCTCCATGAGGCCTCGGGCTTTCAGATTTGTGTCTCATTTCAGAGAAGAGCTCTCGTTGCTGGTTTGAAGAGAGAGAGGCCATTTCTGAGACTTAGTGGATTCTAGAAAAGATACCTGTTTTCCTTAAATGGAGGCAAATAACCCAAAAGAAATGAACAGCATCAGGCACAAGAAAGAAAACTGTTAGGTTGGCAGGTGTCTAGGGCTCTGGGTGCCCCACCTCCTTAGGCTGGTGGCCTCTGATTGGTGTGGCTGCCCAGCCCTGGGGGGAACTGGTTGTGGGCCAAGGGCTGCACCCAGAGAGCGTGTCTTCTCTCGGTTCCCATGCCTTGTGGCACACTCGGCCCCCATCTTCCCTTTATTTCAGTGAGGAGACATCATGGCGGCCGGGCAGTAGCCAGGCCGTGAACAGTGGTGTGCCCGGGGCTGGCCCTTCCTCCCCTGACCCCGACAGGGTGATGATGGTCATGTCGTGATGAGGACCGGTGCGCCGTGCTGAAGAGAGCTTTGACATCAGGGTGAATCCCAGCCCTGCCTCTCCCTGGACATGTGATCTCGGATAAGCTTTTGAGCCACTCAGAGCCTCAGTTTCCTTACCTATAAAATGGGGGTAACAAGAGCCCCTTCCTCGGAGGATCACGTGAGATCACTTACGTGAAGTGTCTAGAATGGTATTTACCACGTAGAGGTCGCCGCACAGACAGTAGCTGTCATTATGGTAGCTGCCGCCATGCTGTGAGTGGACTAATCTATGGGTCCTCTAGACCCTAGACCCTGTTTTCGGGGGCTGTACTTAGCCAATTTCCTCTTCCACCCTTACACCGTCTTCTGTTTCTACCGGTGGGAAGGGGAGGCCTCTCTTGTCTAGGCCACTGAACAGCACTGTTCACACTGGCGTGCACACCAGTCTTGGGGTGAAAGACAGAAATGTGGCTCCATAGGGTTAAATACTCTGCGCTTCAGAGCCCTCAGCCTGGAGCCCTCAGTGAGAGAAAGCCCCCATTTGCTCCCACCGACTGGGGACAAACGACTTTCTTCTCATGGCCAGTGCCGGCTGGAAGGGACTGCTCCGGTGGCCGATGTTGGCGGACAGCTCCCAGTGGGCCAGGCACCCTTAAAGTTCTTCATGCTTTCTTTGGACAAGGGGCCCCGCGTGTGCATTTTGCACCCGACCCTGCAAATTGTGTAATCTTGCCTGGTCAGGAAGTCCGAGGCAGGGCAGGTGGTAACCTGGGATTCTTGTCTCCTTGGCCGGTAGCCGCCTCCCATCTCTAGTCTCGTCTGCTCTGCATTAACTGCGTCAGTCCCCAGACTTCCTGGTTGCTGACTTTTGACCCTCTCCCTGCTCTTAATGCCTGTGTTCCCCGATTCCTCACGGTTGTCCCCATCTTGTATTTCACCCTGTGGCTTGCCAGACCCTCGCCTCTGTTTCTTCGTGTGTTCCTGCCTGGCTGCCTGATCCCAGGGTCCCTGCCGGCCCCTCCTCCTCCCTTTTCACCTCCCCGTCTGCAGCGGCCCCAGGGTCTCTTCAGGGCATGGCCTGATAATTGTCTGCAGCCAAAACCCGGGTTTTGAGGCCAGCAAGCCGGCCACAGAGCTGTGTAAACAGGCTATAGATGTGTCCCTATTTGGGTAGCTCCACAGGAGAAAAATAACAAGTTAGAATTCCAAGAATGCATAACATTTGAAGATTCCTTAGGCAGAGTATCTTCCTGTAGGCAAATGTGTCACTCGGATGGGGAATAAAGAAGTGACTTCCCACCAGGAGGGCCAACTGTTGAGAAAGCATGGGGTTTGTGCATGAATTACAGGGAGAAAAAAATGTTTATGTCTTATGTTGCCAGGAAGTGGTTTTCTTTGAATGGCTTAGAAATGTGTGTGTGTGTGTGTGTGTGTGTGTGTGTGTGTGTGTGTGTATTTTTAATAACTTCATTTTAATGTTAAAAACATTTTTTAATGTTTTATTTATTTTTGAGAGAGAGAGAGAGAGAGAGAGAGAGAGACAGAGTGTGAGTGGGGGAGAGGCAGAGAGAGAGGGAGACACAGAATCTGAAGCAGGCTCCAGGCTCCGAGCTGTCAGCACTGAGCCCAGAGCAGGGCTCGAACTGACAGACTGAGAGATCATGACCTGAGCTGAAGTCAGACGCTTGACCGACTGAGCCACCCCCGTGCCCCTTTAATGTTTTTTTTTTTTTTAAATGGCCTTTGGCTAAGTAATAATGATATTGACCAGTTTATGAGATTTAGCAAATAAAAATACAGGGTGTTCAGCTGAATCTGAATTTCAGATAAACAACAGATAGCTTCTTTAGCATAAGTATGTCCCAGGTATTGATGGGCACCCGGTCCTTTACCTTGTGATTGGGGTAACCCCATACCATGCCTGCTGTCAGCAGTAGTGTGTGAACCCCAGTCAGGAGCCCCTGGATGTTGAGCCTCTCCTATATGCCAGTCACCTGTGTGTATTATCTCATTTAATCCCCCCCCCCCTTTTAATCCCCTTTTACAAGGGAGGAAAGAGGCTTTGAAGTGCTAAATAACTCATGCGAAGTCCTATGGCCAATAAGTGACAGAACCTGTAATTGGACCTGGGCCTGATCTGAAAGTCCATACCATTTTCTAAGACTTACCCCTCTCCCCGAAACCTCTCTCTGTCTGTTGGAAAAGTTCAGAACCCTCTCCTGTACCATCCCAATGTAGACAGACCCTTAGCAGGACAGGGGTACTCTTATATCCATCAAGAGGAAGCTGTTATTTATTTTGAGAGAAAGAGAGAGAGAGAGTGGGACAGCGGCAGAGAGAGAAAGGGAGAGAGAATCCCAAGCACGCTCCGCACGGTCCGTGCAAAGCCCGACGGGGGGCTCGATCTCATGAACCACCAGATCGTGACCTGAGCTGAAGTCAGATGCTTAACCGACTGCCACCCAGGCGCCCCCAGAAAGCTATTTTTAAAGCTAGAAATAACCAGTAAAATCCATGTGAGAAACCCAAGGTAGAGGTGGAGAAGCCCCAGGTTTTGTGCTATTCCCAGAGGGTAGTCCTGGAAAGCAGAAAACAGCAGACTGAACCACCAAGGCAGGAGCCCTAATGGGGTAATTAAAACCAAATAAAGTGAATTCAAATATGAAATATTTTTAACACACCGAAGACTGAGAAAATGGGCTCAGATTGAGAGTGTGTGTGAAAAGGATTGACTTGCAGGGACGGCTCCTCGGGGAGCCGGGAGAACGGAGAACGTCGGGCGGACTGAGAATCCGGCTCATTGAGTTTTTGTTGCTGTGTGCTCAGGAGACCCGTGCTTGCAGGGACTTTGACCTTGGGCCTGGGGCACTTTGCAGGAGGCCGTTTATGACGCTGGCTGTTGAACACAGGCCTCGTATGATCGCGATCCTTACTGTCATTAGTGGTTTTCTCCCCTTGCGCTTTCATGGGCATATAACGTATATGAATTTAAGGTGTACGATGCGATGCTTAGAAACAGGTATGAATTGCAAAACTGTGACCCCCATGAGGTTACTTGATACCTCCGTGCCTTCACATAAGTATGGTTTTTTTGAGTGTGTGGTGATAACATTTAGGATCTACTCTCTTTGGCATCGTAGAAGTATAGACTGCAGTATTGTTAATTATAGTCCCCGTGCTGTGTGTTAGCTCCCCAGAGTTTATTTATCTTGTAGCTGGGAGTTGGTTTTACTGTCATTAGTGTTGATTAAAGAGTGTTTCCTGTCTTTCTGTTTCATCTTGTGATGGGGGCTTTAGCTCTCTTTTTGTTTGGTTTTAACTTAAATGGCCGGGCAGAGTCATTCCATTGTGTAGCACCTGTCGCTTGAAGGCAAAGAAGGAACTGGTGAAGAGAGTAGGCTATCTATTTTCTGGTTCTCCAAGATCACTCCTCAGCTTTGCAAAGGGAAGAGCTAGGTTTGAATCCCGGCTCAACCAATTACCGACCAGGAGATATTGAGACAGTTGCCCTGTAGCATCTCATAGCCTCGGTTTCCTCAGCTGAAACTCAGAATGATGGAACCTGCCTCCCTTAAACTTTGTAAGGGATCAGGAAGATGTAAATTGCCTTGCATGAATTGCTACTTGGTTGCTATTATGCCAACATCCACCTTCCCCTTTGAACACAGGGCGTCGGTAGACCAGTAGCTGTTATTCTTAGTCTACTTTAGCACACTTCTAACAAGAGATTCTGATTGTATCATGTTTGGATGCCAAGCCACTCTGACCCCAGGGTCCTTTTCTACCTGAAATGAGAGTCTTCTAAAACAATGCCTTCTGTTAGGAGACAATGGGAATAGATAATAGGTGTGGTTACCAAAATAGGGACCATTTGGGGAGTGTCTCAAACATGTTAGGTGGAAAAATACTGTATTCTAATTTAAGCTTAGAATACATCTCCATTTTTCTGGGCCGCCAAGAACATGGAAGCCATCATTTTTCTGATTGTTTTTTTTTTTAAGTTTATTTATTTGGAGAGAGAGAAAGACTCAGGGGAGGGACAGAGAGAGAGAGAGGGAGAGAGAGAGAATCCCAATCAGGCCCTGTGCCGTCAGCAGAGCCCAACTCGGGGCTCATTCTCACAAACCCTGAGATCATGACCTGAGCCAAGATCAAGAGTTGGATGTTCAACAGACTGAACCACCCAGGCATCCGTGTCTGATGTTTTTGTGAACATCTACCATGCACCAGAAATTATGTTAGAGGCAGACATGGTCCCCCTGCTCTTAATGGTGCCTGGCGGGTGATACATATGTGAAATAGAATCGCACAAATAAATATTTAATTACAGTTGTGGTAAGTGCTATGAAGGAAGAAGTCAGGGTGCATGTGAGTCCAAAATGGAGAGACCTACCTTTAATTTTCTGAGATAACTCTCCTTACTCCCCCACCCAGGAAAAAGGATGTCCTGGGAAAGCTCATTACATAAAAGCAATCTAATGAAGCAGAATGGAACCCAGCATGGATTAGAAAGGAGAGACAAGGATGTGACATTCCAGATTAGACCTGCCTTCATTCCTTGTCAATGGGCTCCTGGGCCAGTACTTATTTTGCTAACTGGCTAGTGGAAATAGTGTCCTCCTTGGACTTCTGATTCTGTTTCCAGTGAAGATCTGGTTGTGTTAAGTTGCTTGGATGATAGCAGCGAGAAATTAAGATGATCAATTTAAAGTATGGGTGTCAGCACCAAGCAGCCCCTGGACACAACCAAATCTCAAAAAACTGAGACTGGAATCATCAACTGTGCCCAGCTCCCAGGGGTTGCAGCGAGCAGAAAAGTGATACTAAGGAAGCATGTCAGATTGTAGAGCATTTCAGTAGGAGACAGATCTGAATGGTAACAGTTTCCAGGAGCTTCTAAGACTCTATACACGGAGTCCCTTTTGGGAGCCAGGCTCTCTCTGCTCCATCTCAAAAAATCCAGAGAGAGGATGCCCTGCTCACCCCAGGCATGAGCTTGCTTTGGCAGCTTCAATGAGAGGATGGGGCCCGACATGATCTTCCACGTTACAGCTCAACTCTGGGACTCACCTTCCTTGGATGCTGGTCTCAGGTTTTTTTGTTACGTACTTTATGTTTGGCCATGTGGCTTGTTTCTTTTCCAATTTGTATCGGTCAAGTTGTTATGAATACCTGAGGAGTGGAGGTCACCATTCATTCAGAGCAGTCTCCTGTGAGAAAAGAAATAAACATTCAAGCCGCATACTTGCTTCACCGTCTTTGCGTCGCATTCTATTTAAGATGGCCGTGTAGGCACTATGGTAGATTGGGTCGAATCCCTGAACTTAGTCTTGAATTCATCTTGGCTTTTGGGAGAACGGTGTACAGTTATAGTAGTATATCGGGCACCTGCATGGCTCAGTCGGTTGGGTATCTGGCTCTTGCCTTTAGCTCAGGTCATGATCTCAGAGTTTGTGGGTTCGAGCCCCATGTTGGGCTTTTGTGCCGATAGTGTGGAGCCTGCTTGGGACTCTCTCTCTCCCTCTCTCTCTCTGCCCCCCACCCCACCTCAAAATAAATAAACTTAAAAAAGAAAGTTATGGTAGTAAATCATACCTGTTCCCTCACCAAAGCCTTAGTTGAATGAATTCTCCAGTGGTTGTATAGAATAGGGTGGAGGTGTCAGTGATGGGGAAATTCTATCTTTTAAGGAAGGAGAGGTGAAACAATTTTCTCATGGGCAAGGATTTTTATTTTTCAAATGGGCGTTTGAACTATAATGACTTACTGGCAGCTGTTTAATGGTTTTTGCCTCTTTGTTTTACAGAAACAAACAATCACTGCTGTCAGAAAAGAGGTAATTAGTTTCCCAGTCCCGGGGAAGTTTGGTTTTTAAATCCTCTCACAAATTGTATGTACTTTGGCTTTATGTTCTGCCCTCAGTAATGAAATGAAAAACCATGTGTAATGTTCAAACAGTTGTCTCCAAAGTAATGGGCAGCACAGAATGACAAAGATTCTTTTGTAAGATCTACATGGATTGGTGCTGACGCTTGGGATAGGAGACACCCTCAGAAGGCACAGATCTGAGGGACCTGGGAGTGAATGCCACAGTGTCTGCCTCCCCACCCCGGCCCCTGCTCCTACAGTTAGGGGGACATTCAGGATATGAACAGGCACACTACCTATTTTGGCAAATTTCATGACCAGGGCACAAGACAGAGCCCTGGGAAGCGTTGGCTGTTGGGGTTAGACCTGCTCTGTCAGCCAGGAGCACCTGAGGGAAAAGCCAAGCATCTGTCCCCATGTCTCGATTTAATGTTCCTTAGAACTTTTTGCTTTTTCAATTGGTGCCTTTTCCCAGACTGATACATGATGGGCTGCAGAGGCCCCTAGTTTGGAGCTTGGGGTCACCTGTCTACTGTGAGCCTGTGTCCTGTTAGTACCAAGGTGGGTGGCTTGAGGGGATGGAATCGGGGGCTGTGACAGATAAATGGCTCCTGGTTCTGGAGGCCACATGGAAGTGCCAGTGTTAGTGACACTCAAGGTGGGGAAGTTGGACGTCTTCTAACCACTGTGTCTTTTTCAGATCATGTATTACCAACAGGCCTTAATGAGGTCCACGGTGAAGTCTTCGGTGTCCCTTGGAGGGTATGTCCCTAATTAGTTGGTCTTGCTGAGGTTTGAACAAGAGGTGGGCAAGAGGAGAACTTTCCACTTTCAGGCAAACTTGAGCAGTCATGGGTTGACATAAGAGCCTAAGGAACTCTGAGGGACAAAACCAGTCCCTTGAGGATTAAGTTCCTGGTTCCTCAGTCTGTGTAAGTGTCCAGGTCTCATCTTGGGTTAGGCAAGATCAGGGATGGGGGTTTTTATACAAGTCTCGTCTTTCTTGGGATCCACTAAAGTGAGGATTGAGAAGGAGGGAAGAGTTGAAAGTTCATGAACTGTTCCTTGGGGCTCCATAGTGGCCTGTGTTCCTATCATTATTCACTCGAACTTATTAGAGATACTTGAGTTATGTTTACTGATTCAACGCACTATCAAATGTCCATTGTTAATCTTCGATTTAAAATCCAATGATGATAAATTGGAAATTTACATTTTATTTATTGAACATTCAGGGTACCTTGATCCAGTCCCTCATAGGATATTATTTGGGAGACACAAAAGGGTTTAGTGCCCCCCAAGTGTAAGCACTTGTCCTTTTAAGATGTGGAATTCATTATAGGCCCACCTTGCTAACTCTAAGATTTTCCTGCACACATGAAAATGGACTTGGCTTACTTCTGGGGGGCGGGGGCACAGTGTGACTAATCATTTATTTTGGCCGTGTAAGATTTCAGTAACGGTACTATTCAAGATGGAAGGCGTTGTGTTTTGTCCAGTGCCTTCCTTCCAGTACTGTTAGGGGTTAGTCTCTTCGAAAAATCGTCAAATATCTTTTTTACCCCTTCCCCAATCCCTAGTTTGCAAACATACCACCTGCCTGATAAAATGTGCCCTGACCTCACCCACATTTTCCAATGACTTCTGACTACAGCTCCGTCACAGATGGGAGTGGGCCCCTATACTCAGTGGACATTCACCTTGGGTTATAATGATCATCTCTGTTTCATGACAAAGTAAAAACCATCTCCTCCGATGTTCTGGAGACCCGATCGAATGAAACCAAGCAGAAAGAACATTGAAGGAGACTCGAAGGCTGTTGGATACTTTAACCCCCACTTTCTAATTTTTATTTGTTTTAGTGCCTCGTTACCGTTGTACGATGTCATTTGTGTTTGGACCTGTGACGTAGTTTTCTTTTTTCTTCCCTTGAGTGGCTCCACTGTAGGGGTCTTGCTGAGAAATAGGAGGGTCTGGGGAGAAATGAAAGCAAGGGGCTCGAGTTCGGCACAGAACTCTACACCTCATGCTCGGGTGTATCTCTAGGGCATGGATTCCGTTCTATCAAAATCTCATGGCTGGGGGCAGACTTCACGGCAGGTGTCTCATGTACACCGTGGATACAATTCCCCGCCTAAGGGGTAGAGGCACAGCAGGCTTTTCCAGATTGCCCGAACACCGGGAAATGTGCTAAGAAGGTCTAACTCACATAGAAGGAATTAGTTCTTGCTCACATTTGCAAAATTAGGCTTCACACCTCAGTGAGCCCACAGATTTTGGAGGATGAATGCATTATCCTGATAAAGGATAGAACCTGACGTGGCAGCAGAATCTCAGAGAGACCACGGCTGCCTCATGCTTCCAAGCAGGTGCCGAGACGCTGGTTCGAACACGGGCACACGGCGTCGGCTTTGAATTTTGAAAACGCATGATCAAAGAGCCTTTATTTTAATGAAATAGGTACAGGAGAGAGACTGCAAAGGGATTGGATGGGGAGACAGTGTTTCATCTCCCAAGTAGAGCCGGGACCAGATCCCGTCGAATACCTGCCGTTCCCGAGGGCTATTAGAGCGTTTTTCTAAGAAGACAGTAATAAGTATGTAACTAAATCGATCAAGAGGAAGGAGGGCAGGCTGGT
The DNA here is from genome assembly GCF_018350175.1 of Felis catus. Lineage (NCBI taxonomy): Eukaryota > Metazoa > Chordata > Mammalia > Carnivora > Felidae > Felis > Felis catus. Next base: position 49,623,270 of record NC_058381.1, on the reverse strand, counting down.
CAATCAACCTGAGTATTGATTTTGTCTCTTGGGTGTTGAACTTCTAGGAAATCCTTTTCCGTTTGCTTTTCAGGATCGTCAAATACAGCGAGCAATTTCTGTCCAATGATGCCATCATGTCAGGCTGCCTCCCTAGCAATCCTTGGATAACGGATGACACCCAGTTCTGGGACTTGAATGCCAAATTGTATGTATTTGATACATTGGTGGTTTTTTTTTTTTTTAAATAGGTTTTCGAGTTACAATTCACATGCCATACAATTCACCCAATTAAAGCGTGCAGTTCGGTGGTTTCTACTGTATTCCTAGAGTCGTGCAACCGTCGCCACAGTTAATTTTAAAACATTTTCATCACCCAAATAAGAACCCTTCCCCCCCTACCCCTCCCGCCCTAGGCAACCACAAAAGTATCTTCTGTCTCAGTGCAGATGCCCGCTTTGGACATTTCGTGTGAATGGAATCATATAACATGTGGTCTTTTTTTGCGTGATTAGCTTTTTTTCTACTGAGCATAATGCTTTCAGGTTTTATCTGTATTGTATAGTGTATAATACATCCTTATTTATGGATGAATATCATCCATCCAGGGATGATAGTCACTGGAAAGACACACACTTTTTTATCCATTCATCGGTTGATGGACATTGGGTTATTTTGGTCTTTCAGCTATTGTGAGTAATGCTGCTGTGAACATGCACGTACAGGGTTTTGTGTGGACGTATGTTTTCATTTCTCTTGGGTATGTACCTAGGAGTAGAATGGCCGGGTCAAATGATAACTCTATATTAACAAGATACTGTTTTTGAAAAGAAAACGACCATCTCTATGGCTTTGCCTTTTCGACGTCTAATTAGAGAACAAGTTCCTGGAGGGCGGGGCCCGGCACCTGCCTTGGCAATCGTACCACTCACTCCGTGGCTCTGTTTGTGAGTTTTGAGCAGTTGTCGCTGCTGATTGTGCCTACGCGAGCCTGTTGTTTGCCAGAGGGACAAAGGCAGAAATGCAGGAGAGCATCGGCCAATGAAGGAAGAAGAGAAGGTGTAACGGTCACGTCAGAGGGAGAGGTAGAGGAAGAGGGGAGGAAGGAAGGGGCTGTAGGAGTGGATGAGGCAGGTGGGGTGATGGGGAAGATAGACAGCATCAGGTGCGTACCACAGTTTAGGTCACCACCGAGGCCATTGCCACGTAAGGCACGAGGAACATTCAGGTAGCACAGATCCAGCCAGGGAAGCAGACATAGCTGGGAAATCCTTCCACCTCCTCCTCCTGGCCCTGCTGTGGGGGCCTGATGGGTTAAGGGGGGCACTCATCTGGAGTTCGGGGTGACTTGTTTACCAATATCAACCGCAGGCCCGAAGACTCTAGAACCGCCTTCCGGAGAGGCTTCCCTCCTACTCTGGGGGCTCTAGTTTGTAGGGTGGTTTTCCGGAGCCTCCGCCCGTCAATGGTGCCCGTTGAAAACAGGAAGCCTTGTTCTGAATGGTCTAGATCAGAAAGCCGTATTAAAATCACCTTGGGAGGCTTGACAACCAAAAGGTAAACAAAGCCCGATGTCCAGCCCTTACCCCCCGCAGCCTCTTAATTGGCCGGGGCTACCCTTGTATCCTCACCGGTGGTTTTGAAAAGCTCCCACTCGTTTTCATGAACAGCCGGGATTCGTGATACTGGTCTAGAGCAGTGTGGCTCCCAGTGTGGTCCCGAGACCCGCAGCTGCAACACTAGCGGGGAGCTGGTTAGAAATGCGAACTCTTGGGCTGGGTTCGTGGACTTGGAAGCCTTTGTTTCCAAGGGGCTGTGCCGGGTTCTGGAGAATTTCATAAGGAATGGGAAGAAAAGCCAACCCTTTTCCTGATTTTCTGGAATGTGAGGCCTCAGCCAGCTGCGCTCAGATGTCCCACCTGGGAGCTGGGAGACCCTTCCAAACACGGAGGGGGCGTGGGACTTGCATGTTGGAGGATGCTTTGGGAGAGGGCCCATCGGTGACCACAGGGTCTACCTGGGGCTCGGGGCCTGAGGGCAGGTAAAGGAGGAACCACAGACTCCCTCCCACCAGATGCCGGTGGTGAAGGGGCGTGGGGAGGGGTGGCAGTGACCACAGCTCGCGTCACCAGTGCTGCTCTGGAAATCCTTCCTCTCTGGTCTGGTGTGGCAGCCTGACCGGCCCTCTGCTGGCCAGTCTCCACAAGCCTTGGAGGGCGCATCCGTGTTCCTTTGCCGGACTGTAAGGCTGTTGAATGTGGGCGTCCTTCTTGCCTCTGGGCCACCCGCTCTCCATAAGAGCCCCAGGGGACTTGTCCGAGGCTGCATTTTCCTAGCGAGGGATCACTTGTATGTTCGTGCAGGGATTGAGGGGGGAGGATCGGGTTGAGCCCTGGGCCGAGGGACTCGTGAACTTAGGGGGGGCTAAAGCCCCTCTCCCCCAGCCGGGCCACCCCCTGGCACGGCCCCTGTCTTGCATTGTGTCTGGTGCATTTACGGATCATCATCTTTGCAGGGTGGAAATCCCAACCAAGATGCGGGTGGAGCGATGGGCTTTCAACTTCAGTGAACTGATCCGAGACCCCAAGGGCCGACAGAGCTTCCAGTACTTTCTCAAGAAAGAATTCAGTGGTGGGTCTTTTGATTTCTTTCACACATTTTTTGTTTTACAATTTTTTTACTTTCGGCAACACACCTGTTAGAACTGTCTGGCAAAGCTTTCGAGGCTGTCTCGGTAGGTGTCTTCACGGCTGTGCGCCCGCGTGCTCTTCAACAGGCTCTTCTTGGACGTGTCCTTTCCATCCCTTCCAAGGGGCTCCCTAGTGGGGGGTAGGGATGAGGGGTGTTGAATCTGCTAATGAAATCTGTCCGCCTTAGCATTACTCTTCTCCAGAGGCTCCTTTTGTTTTGTTTTGTTTTTGGCTTGGGGTGGGTTCTCTGCAGGTCTGAAAACCCCCCAGGTGATTCTAATACATGGCTGAGCTCTAGAACCAGCTCAGCTCCTGCCCTACTTCCTTCAGGGCCTTGGGAGTGTGCCGATTTTAGTGGGACGGGCGGGGCCCCGTTTTCTACTCCTGGTGTCTCAGAGACACACACTCTGGCTGTCCCCGCATGGTGGTAGGGAGGCACTGGTGACTTTTTCAAACACACTGCCCCGAGAAACACCTGGGAAAACGAAAGGCCAGATTAAAACCGGTTTCATCAGGCCAGACATTCAATTGGCTTCACCAGCTTTGGCTGAGACGTGTGCTTTTATGGGATTCGTCATCTGCTTACTGAGTCCCCCCCAGCCCTGCAAAGCATCCCATTTGAAACTCGCTTCTCAGCTGCTGGCTCCCAGGACCCATTTGTCCAGGGGGTTGCTCCTGAACTAATCCCAGGGGACAGGCCATTAGCCTCTTTGACCGCCTGATGCAGCGCATCACATTATAATGTGGATCCCTGACAATCCTCTCTAATCAAGCCTAATTGCCATGATGACGGTAAAACCCAGAACAGACGATGGGAAAGGCAAGTGCCCTTAGCTGGGGCCCCTGGAGCAACCGGAGAATAAGAGGATAGGCTGCCATCTAGTGGCAAAACGACAAACCACACCCCCGGGCTGATCCCGTCCATTACTTAGTGACAGTGAGATCATGCTGAAAAGACTTCCCTGTTAATTCTGATGGGGTACGTGGGTGGCTCAGTCAGTGAAGCATCCCTCCTGATTTCAGATCAGGTCATGATATCACTCTCACAGCTCGTGGGTTCGACCCCCGTAGGGCTCTCTCTACCCGCCCCCCCCCACCCCGCAAACTAAAGAAATGTAAAAAAAAAAAAAAAAACAACACAAACTTCGGTGATTCCTCATGAGATTCCCAAGGCTTCAGATATAAACAGGGAAGATGAATCATCGGTTTGCTTATTTAATTAAAATTAAAAAAAAATTGAGATAGACTTCACATACCATAAATACACAGACCGTGTAATTCACATGCCATAATCCTTTCAAAGTGTACAAAGCAGTGATTTTTAGTACATTCACAAAGTCGCACAACCATCAACACTATAGAATTATAGAACGTTTTCGCCACCTCCAAAACAAACCCCTTACTCGTTAAAAGTCGAGCCCTATTCCTCTCTCCTCCTCTGCCCCCCACTACTTTCTCCTCCACCCCCGCCCCCCCTCCCCCAGTCCTAGGCGACCACTCATTTATTTTCTATCTTCATGGGTCTGCCTGTTCTGGACATTTCCTATGAATGGAATTATACACTGTGTGGCTTTTTGTCTTTCACGCAGCAAAGCGTTTTCAGGGTTCATCTCTGCTATGGCATTGGGCAGTGGTTCAGTTCTTTTCGTGACCAAATAATACTCCACGGTGTGGATATACCGCATTTTGTCTATCCACTCATCATTTGGTGGCCCTTGGGGTGGTTAAGACTTTTTGGCTATCGCGAATGATGCTGCTCTGCACATTCATGTACACATTTTCGTGTGCTCGTTTAGTGTTTTATGGCCGTAAAATATTCATGACGTGAAATGTATCATTTTAATCATCTTTACAGGTACAATTTGGTTCAGTATCTCCAACGCTGCCATTCCACCGTCTCCACCGTCCGACTCCAGAACTTTTTTACCTTCCCCAACTGAAACTCTGTCCCCGTTAAACACTAACTCCCCAGTCTCCCTTCCCCCAGCTCCCAGCGACCGCCATTTTCCTTTCTGTCTCTGTGAATGTGACTGTTTTAGGTACCTCGTATAAGTAGAATCATATATTTTTTTTTGTCCATTTGAACTGGCTTATTTCAAGGTGCATCCCTGTTGTAGCCCATGTTAGAATTTTATTCCTTGTGAAGGCTGAATCAGGCACCTGGGTGGCTCAGTCAGTTGAGCATCTGACTTCAGCTCAGGTCATGATCTCAGGTTGGTGGGTCTGAGCCCCACGTGGGGCTCTCTGCTTTCAGTGCAGATCTCGCTTCAGCTCCTCTGTTTCCCTCTCTCTCCGTCCATCTCCCATTCACACACTCTCTCTCAAAACTCAATAAACATTAAACAAAAGAGGCTTAAGGCGGAATCATATCCCATTGTAGGTATAGACCACGTTCTGGGTATCCGTTCACCTGCTGGTGGACAATTTTGTTTCGCACCTTTGGCTGTTGTGAATAACTGCTCATTTAACCTAAAGCAATCAGCTATCTTGTGCCCTGGGTGAGGTGGTCTGCCTTGCACCTGATGTGAAACCGATGGCTGTCCCTTAAAAGCATCGCTGGCCTGTTTATTCGTGCCTGTGATCTCAGTCCTCAGAACACCCTGAAGTTCATGCCGAAGAGGAGGGACCTGTATAGGGTTATGGGACAGACGTCAACTAGCTTAGGATTGTGCAGCTTTTTCCATTCCGAAGCACCTGGGAGCTTTCCAGAAAATGCTATGAAAGGAGACGAGGGGGAGTTCTTGTCTATTTCCCCACACCACGGTGTGCTGTGATTTACAAGCACGTGCGTGCGCGTGCACACACACAGGCACTTGCTGTCCCCCTGGTGTGATCATCTTTATTTTCTCAGGCAAAAATGACCACCTGGGACGATGGCGCCAGAGTATTCACCTTCCTTGTGGGTGCCGTGGAGACGGATTAGAGAGTTTTACGTTGAAAGGAAGGGAAGGCTCGGGAGGAGACTGGCTTTTCCTTCTGGAGTCTGTCTGGCTCGGGCGACCCTCTGTTATGTCTCCCTCTGGCCAGGCCTTCCCTGAGAGTGAGTCAGTCGGCTTCGCTGCCTGTGTAGCCTCTCTGGAAGCACCTTTGGCTGGAGGGGCTATCAAAGGGGGGGGGGCGGGGCTATACACGCCAAGGAGGCAGAAGTCACATGCAGTCACTGAACATGAGCAAAGCAAACGGGGACCTTTATGGAGAAAGCCTGTCGTGTAGCAGTAGATGTTCACAAGCCTAATCAGATGCCGGCTTGCTCGAGAAGTGTTTGCTACAGCTAAATTCCAGACAGGCAAGCCTGGGACAGTCCTAGCTTTGTCTAGCCTCACAGGGTGCCCTGGTTTGTTCTGCAGAGGGAAGGAAGATGTTCACTGGGCTGGGGACCGAATCCACCCCAGCTGACCCATCTCCTTTCTTTCTTCTTTTCTTCGCCCGCCTTGGTTCCTGCTTGGCTTTCATCTGCGTGGACCCCTCCTCCTCGTGCAGGGGAGAATCTGGGATTCTGGGAAGCCTGTGAAGATCTGAAGTACGGAGATCAGTCCAAGGTCAAGGAGAAAGCGGAGGAGATTTACAAGTGAGGACCAGCCAGATTGTTGGGAGAGCTGCCCGGGGGGTCTCTGCTGGCCACCCCCTTGTGTTTGAGGTTGAGATCGAATGGGAGGGACCGCATTCCTGGTGTGGGCCTTAGTCACTGCACCTGCCGTGCTGTGGATAGCTATGTCCTCGCTAAGGCTTGGGGCTCCCTCGGAAGAAAGTCTGGGAAGGCGCATGATGTCACCGCCCTGCACCAAGGGGGATGTGCTCAGGAGTTAAAGCAGGCTGCCCCGAGTTATAGTGCAAAGTGCTTTGTCTTTGACCAAACCCCCCCTTAGATGTCCCGAGAGGGGTGTGCGCGCGTGCGTGTTTGAGAGGAGAGAGACAACAGGTGGTGTGGGAAAACTTCCTCTGCCCAGTCATCTTGCAGAAGTCAGGACCACGAAGAGAGGGAGATCCCCCAAGCCTCTGGGACCGTGCACCCCGCTTGGGTGTACAAATGTGCATATATCTCTAATCTTGCACCTAAGGGCTGTAGGTCCCACTTGCTCGTTCTAGCAGTGAGTCTGTTCTGCTCCAGCCCTGCCTTTCCCCTAAGCCACCCTCTGTGTTACCCAGGAAGCAGGGGTTCCAGTTCAGAGGGCCCCAGAGGGTCAGGCCTCCCTCTTATGGCCCGGTAGAGAGAGAGAGAGAGAGAGAGAGAGAGAGAGAGAGAGCCAGTGCTGCCAGGTGCCGAGCGGTTGAGATCTGCACCCTCCCTCCCCCGAGCACTGGATGTAGGGGACACCAGTCTTGGGCTCTGAGTGTCCAGCACGTTCAGGTCGTACTCACATGCGTAGCCATGGTTGTCAAAGCCCTGCTACCGTGCTGGGCTGGGACCAGTCCCCGGCAGCCAGCGGACTGTGGCGCTGAGCTTGGGGCAGCAGGCCAGGTGGCCCCTCCCCTCTGTGCACTCGTCCATCTCAACCTCTGGTGTCCCTCCAGCGGACTCAGAGTGGACCACTGCAACTTTGGGAAAGGCACCAATAACACTGAAGGCAAGAGCTGGCGATCTCGGGCCTCATGCTTGGAGGCTTCTGCACTTTCTCAACAATGTGTCCACCTCCTCCCATGCAAGGACTGTGCACCGAGAGAGACAGGGGTGACAGAGGGATTGTGGTTCCAGGAAGGTCCTGTGACATCCTTCCCGGGAACAGTGGCACCTGACTGCCCCCCCCCCAACTCCAAAAATCCACTGTAAGAAAACTAGCTGTCTTCACCTTTATAGCAGCTTCCTTTCTCCCCAGGGTCCCTGGGTATGTAATGTTAGTCTGAATCCCCAAATTAAAATTTTTTTTAATGTTTATTTATTTTGGAGAGAGAGAGAGAGAGAGAGAGACAGAGCGTGAGTAGGGGAGGGTCAGAGAGAGGGAGACACAGAATCTGAAGCAGGCTCCAGGCTTCAAGCTGTCAGCACAGAGTCCGAGGTGGGGCTCGAACTCATGAACCGCGAGATCATGACCTGAGCCGAAGTTGGACACTTAACCGACTGAGCCACCCAGGCACCCCTAAATCTCCAAATTTTAATGTACAGCTGCATAGTGTGGCAAAACATTCACGCATCTCTAACCCTGAAACAACTCAGGAGGGGGAACAGTGGGGAGCCATGTGGCTGGGTTTGGGTTCTCTCTGGGACCATTAGCAAGGATGCCCTCGTCATCCACCCTCTGGGCGCTGGGACTATAGGTTGCTTCCCGACCCAGCATTTGAGATTCATTTCTAAATGCATCTAGAGCGGCTGGCTGGCTCCGTCAGTGGAGCAGACGACTCTTGATCTCGGGGCAGTGGGTTTGAGCCTCACGTTGGGGACAGAGATTACTTGAAAAATTTTTTTTTTTCTAAGGAGAGCAGGGGCCCTGGGACACCTGTTTGGAGGTTCCGGGTGGGCCCCAAATCCTGGTGAATGAGGCAGAAGGCATTACGTTGGAAATTGGATTCTTTATTCTAACGCCTGGTGTTGCCCACCAACATTTTGTTTTCTCTCTTAGGGGTGGGGGACGCTAAAGTTAAATATTCCCCTTCTGAAGACTGGCGTGACTGTTTTCTTGCGTCTGAGAAATATCACGTGACAACCTGTTCAGGGCTCTTTCCTGTCTCCTGAATAAAAAGGACCGCTTTCATTCCCGGTGACCTGAGTCATGTCAGACCCTCCCTCCCAAGCGGCTGTGAACTTTCATTCACGGACTTGGGTTAGCTACTCGCTAACATTTCCCTCCCTGCTCCAGGCTATTCTTGGCCCCCGGGGCGAGGCGGTGGATAAACATAGATGGCAAAACCATGGACATCACGGTCAAGGGGCTGAGGCACCCTCACCGCTACGTGCTGGATGCCGCGCAAACCCACATCTACATGCTCATGAAGAAGGTAGGTGGGGCCGGTGCTGATGACGCGTCGGGGCCAGGGAGCCCTTCCCTTTCAAGGCACCAGGGAAATACGTGAACAAAGGGAGATGCCGGGTGGCTTCCTTTGCTGGTGTTGAGATGCAGGATGGTCAACTTGCACCTGTCCGCTGGTCTGGAACCTTGCCAAGCCCCCAGTCTTCGTGGCTGGGAAGGACCACTTACAGGTGCTGTGTGTGTCCTTAGGGGCTGTCGCTCTGTGGTGGCCGTAGAGGCAGTCATGACGCTGGTGATGAAAGCGTTGCTGTAACAGCTGTTCTTTGCCGAGTGGCTTGGGAGGTGCGGTCACGATGCAGAGCGTGGAACTTTGTACCAAGGACAACCCATGGGACAGGACTTGCTTCTCCAGGGTCCAGTGGTTTGTCCAGGGTCTCCCGGAGGTAGAGTCGAGAGTCCAGCTGTGTCTGCCTGCACCCAGAGGCTGAGCTCTTAGTCTCTTCCCGAGAATGGTGGCAGTTAAGGTGGCCCTGGCCCTAAGCAAATATCTCATTCGCTGGAGGAGGGGGAGGTTAGTACCCAAAAGAGACAAATGTGGTGTGATTCTGGTAAAACCCTGTGCGAATTCAGGTAGCTTTCTGGGTTATGTTGTTTTTTTTTTTAATTTTTTTTAAACATTTTATTTATTTTTGAGACAGGGAGAGACAGAGCATGAACAGGGGAGGGGCAGAGAGAGAAAGAGGGAGACACAGAATCCGAAACAGGTTCCAGGCTCCGAGCTGTCAGCACAGAGCCCGACGTGGGGCTCGAACTCACGGACCGCGAGATCGTGACCTGGGCCGAAGTCGGCCGCTCAACCGACTGAGCCACCCAGGCGCCCCTGGGTTATGTTTTTAAAAATGTTTATTTATTTATTTTGAGAGAGAGAGGGAGAAAGGCAGAGAGAGAGAGAGAATCCCAAGCAAGCTCTGCACTGTCAGCTCAGAGCCCAAGTCGGGTTTCGATCCCACAACCCTGGGATCATGACCTGAGCCAAAATCAAGAGTCAGACGCTTAACCGACTGAGCCACCCAGGCACCCCACATTTTGATTCTTAAAAATGTGCTTTTTTTCATGAAAAAAAGGGGGGTGCCTGGGTGGCTCTGTCGGTTGAGTGTCCGACTTTGGCTCAGGTCATGATCTCACGGTTCATGACTTAGAGCCCCGTGTTGGGCTCTGCGCGGACAGCTCAGAGCCTGGAGCCTGCTTCAGGTTCCGTGTCTCCCTCTTTCTGTGACCCTCCCCCGCTCACACTTGGTCTCTGTCTCTCAAAAATAAATAAAAATAAAAATAAAATTTTTTTTTTATTTTTTTTTTAAATTTTTTTTTTTTTTGACATTTATTTATTTTTGGGACAGAGAGAGACAGAGCATGAACGGGGGAGGGGCAGAGAGAGAGGGAGACACAGAATCAGAAACAGGCTCCAGGCTCTGAGCCATCAGCCCAGAGCCCGACGCGGGGCTCGAACTCACGGACCGCGAGATCGTGACCTGGCTGAAGTCGGACGCTTAACCGACTGCGCCACCCAGGCGCCCCTAAAAATAAAATTTTTTAATGTGATTTTTTTATACAACCTTTTACAGAGATACCCAGGAAAGCCAGATAGTAGCCAGAAAAAAACAGAGCCGTGGGTAACTTAAGGACAGTGTATACGCTTAGTAGATTGTGTGTCACGAGAGGCTGTGTCCTATGACAATAAAGTCAACATGACCCACCAATCCATAGTCCCCACTCCCAACCTCTGTCCTGGTTCTTGTAACTTTCACCGCTCCCGCTCAGTCTTTAGAATGGAACTGTTTTGATAAATTAAAAAAACCCTTGGTCCCTACGTCGTTGCTGTGGGCTTTGTCCCGTATTTGTTAGAACAAGAGTTTTGAGTTGAACCCGCACGTAACGAGCATTTGTGAAGCGAGTTCTCTGAACCTGGAAATACCCGCATAAGAGGAATCTGAGTCTTGGTTTTTCTTTTTCTTTTTATTCACTTATTTTGAGAGAGAGCATGTGTGAGAGGGGCAGAGAAAGAAAGAGAGAGAGAGAGGGAGAGGAGAGAGAATCCCAAGCAGGCTCCGCATTGTCATTGCGGAGCCCGATGTGGATCTCAAACTCATGAATTGTGAGCTCATGACCTGAGCTGAAATCGAGTCGGATGCTTAACTGACGGAGCCACCCAGGTGCCCCCTTGTTTTGTTTTGTCTCGCTTTTATATCTAAGTTCAGGGCAGAAAGGGATGTTCATGGGCATCCAGGTGGACTCCATGCTCATGGCTGTTCATTTTCCTTGGAGGCAGATACTGGGCGGGAGAGGTGGGATACAAGTGTCCTCTCATGCTTACTTGGCTGAAGCCCCCCCCAGGTGGATTTTAGTTGGGGGGGGGTTATAGACAGTTCTCTAAACCAAAGTGTAGCAGAATCAACGGGACGCTTCTTAAGACTCCAACTGTCCCATCCTGGGCATTTCTGACTTAGTGGGACTGGGGAGGGGGCCTGCAGATGTGCATTCGTAGCAAGTTGCCAAGTGAAATTGACTCTGCGGGTCCAGGGGCCGTACTTGACCACAGTTGCTTTAGCCACACACCTGAATGCCTTTCCCGCAAGGGTACAGGTTCTCTTAACTTTGCCATCTGACTGCCCAGGGAGGGCTTGAAAACAGCAAGTGTATGTGTTTGATTTGACACCTCCCCTCTCGTAATTACTGTTTTTCTCTTGTTCCCCCTAGGATTCTTATGCTCGCTATTTAAAGTCTCCAATCTATAAGGAAATGCTGGCCAAAGCTATTGAACCTCAGGAAACCACCAAGAGAAGGCAAGTGGGGTGGACTGTAATTGCTGGTTGCCTGCTGTTTTGTTTACAGAGAAGTGAGGGTCTTTTTCAGCCAAATGGTAATGATTGAGATACTTGCTTGATGAAAATATTGGGAACTGGGAAGGATTTCGTAGGGGTATGATTGCCTCATTGGCTTCATAATGCCCTGAATTAACCCCGGCAAGACTTCCTTAGTAATTACTGCCACTAAGTTTTGTTTCCCTTACTCTGGTTTGGAAAAGTTCTGATTATCGGACCGATAATTACCCTATGGCAAATGGAAGCATCTCATTGGTTTTTTAATTTGCTAGCCTTCTTGGGGCGCCTGGGTGGCTCAGTCGGCTAAGCGTCCGATTTCGGCTCGGGTCACGATCTCACGGTTCGTGGGTTCGAGCCCCGAGTCAGGCTCTGTGCTGACGGCTCAGAGCCTGGAGCCTGCTTCGGATTCTGTGTCTCCCTTGCTCTCTGCCCCTCCCCTGCTCGTGTTCTGTCTCCCTCTCAAAGAGACATAAACATTAAAAAATTTAAAAAATTTTAAATTTTTTAAAAAAGTTGCTATGCTTCTTCACCTTGAAACTGGAATTAAATTAGCTACATCCTCGTATCCTTGGAATGTCCTAAGACCTTAGAGAGCACAGCAGACTATGCCTCAAGAAAAATGGTGGACTGATGGGGGAAAAACGACATGCTAAGTGTTCTTGTTGACTCCAGGGACTGCCTGTCAGCAAGTCCCCCGTTAACTGGTTCCTGCTCACTTCCTCCTTGGAGATGTGGATCATCTCAACTGGTAGAACCCTTGGGCAAAGGATGCAGTGTTCTGAAGGGCAGTTTGAACCCTTTTCTGGAGGGGTAAACGAACACTCTACAGGGAGGGACTGAAGATTCAAAAGAGTAACCAAATGACAGCATGAACAAAGTTGTGGGACTTTGGTGGGGGTTTTCTCAGTGACGGCACGTGGTCTGTTCATCCCTCTCCCCCCGCCCCCCGCACCCCCCATGGTTAGTAAATGTTCCCCTGTTTGCAGGCTCAGCCCATGCTGGGCTCTTTTCCAGCGTCTCCAGTCAATTCAAAAGAGGGGTGGTTGGACGGGAGCCTTTATCAAAGGAGCTTAAAAAAAAAAAAAACCCAACTTAGTTTCATTCTTGAGGATAATGGCCCTGTGATAAAAAGGAGAGAAAAGAGGGCTTTGTGGTGCTATTCTTCTAGGTTTGCCCGGTAAGGAAGGGAGTTCAGTGTCCCTGGGGGCTTGAAAGCTTCTCCTTTAAGTCACGAGAAAGTGTAATGGCTCCAGAAGTTCTGCCAGAGAGTGGTGGGGAAGGAAAGGAAGTCTTGTATACCTCTCTCCAGATGTTTTATAAGTAGGCAGCAGACCTGAGAAATCAGCTGGCATCTTTTCTGGGGCATCCAGGGGGCCCTGGGTGCCGGGTGCCCTGAGGCCCCCGGTGCAGTGCTTATCTGGTAATGGCCCTGTGAGTGAGGACACACGGGTGATGCTTTTGTAAGGAGGGAAGCCCGGCCCGTCAGTGTGTGCGGGTTGCAGGGCGTGTGGGCTCGTCCCAGGGCTCGTGAGTGTCAGCCAATGTGTGAAACTTAATTTCTCTGGAATCCGTTAAATCGAGCTCCAAACTCCCCCTGGGCGGGGCTGGTGGGTGACCCAAGTTCAACCACGACTCACTGGTAAGGGAGCCGTCTTCTTCCCTCGCGTGGATGCCAGAGTTCTCCGGGCTTTTGTAGTCCAGAGGTTTGGGGAGGTCCTAGGTTTGAAGTCTACCATTGCCGCTGAAGTGCTTGTTTGCCAGGCATGGGGGTGGTTCAGCTGCTCGCCACTGCCGGCATCTGTCAGACGCCTGGAGCTTTGTCCTGGTCCCCAAGGCCATGGGAGACAGACTTGGGTCCCAAGAACCCATGTTTGACTTCTGGAGAGGTTCTGACTCACGTGGTGCATGCACAAAGTACCACCAGCCCACCAACCCTCTCCAGGCCTCCCCCCGCGTTCTCTGCTGGTCTAGCCTTGGCCCCCTTGGACAGCCGGGCTCTTCCCCTCCTTCCCAGAGCCTTGGGTTTTTGAAAACAAACGCTCCCTCCTCCCCCCCCGCCCCCCACCAAGGCAAGAACCATTGGTCTTCCAGTATCAAACTCTCCTTGCCCCCTTCTTTCAGAGAGAGCCCATGGGAAGTTAAGTTGACACATTGATTTCTAAACATTGTAGGAGGTATGTCGTCACCACGACAGGCAGTGTTCCACGCGCCTAGCCTAGAATCCGACGGCGGCTGCTCCTCACTCTGGTCCATCCTCCAAAGGGGGAGATGGAGCTCAGGTCCAACACGCCTCTGAGGGCGCCCCCTTGGCGCTCGCGAGGAGAATGAGGGAACGAGCCCGGATTCGGGTCCTGCAGCCCCGTCTCCCAGCAGGTGCCACGGTGGCACAGCTGGGCGAGCTGTGTGGCTTTCCACCAACCACAGCCTTGTCCTTCCTTCCAGCTCCGGTCTCCCATTTATGCGACGCCACCTGCGTTCCAGCCCGAGCCCCGTCATCCTGAGGCAGCTGGAAGAAGAAGCCAAGGCTCGAGAAGCAGCCAACACGGTGGACATCACCCAGGTCATGAGCAAGCTGGACCGTAGGAGCCAACTCAAAAGAGAGCTGCCTCCTAAATAGATCTAGAACCCTTGGGGGGCGGGGGCGTACGTGCGGGAGAGGCACGCAAAGAAAGGCAGAGTCAGAGTCTAGAGAATTCTATGCCCCGTTGTGGGGGGGTGGGCAGCGGGGTCGCCAGGTGCATGCCACAGCCCCCTGACCTCCTTCGGGGTGGACTTCACAGTGTCACCGCAACTAGAGCTCCAGTTCGTGGGGGGACAGGGGCAGCAGTGGGGGGCGGGGAGGTCCCTTGACTCAGGTGCTGTGTGACTTACTTAGCGCTTACTTAGTAAGTACGAACTTAGCACTTACCCCCTTGCAAGAACCAAGGGGGTTCTTGGAGTGGGAAGCACAAAGAAAACAGGCTGTTTTGTGTAGCACCGTTTGCTTTGGAGAATGAACAGGAAGACCGCCTCGTCCCCCAAGACATAGTTCTTCTTAATGGAGCTCCTCACCCTACCTCTCCGATTCAGACTCCGCTTCTAAAGCAGTCTGAGATGCCTCTGAGGCACTAGATGCAGGGTCCCCCCTAGATGCACTTCCCCTGGGCTTCTCTGTTACCCCTTCTGGAAGGGTCCTGCTGAGACATTCCTGTTGAGCTCGTTCTTAGTCACGGTTGGTGAGGGCTGGTGAGCTCCCTCCTTCCCTGTTGTCTCCCCACCGCCTGACACCTGCTGGGGGAATTAGTATAAGGGCTAATTAGACTAATTAGACGAAGGGCTCAGTCGGAAGCCTCCCGGGGAAGTCAAGGTGAAATGGCCTTATGACGAAGGCCATATTGTTTGGGATAAAGGAAAGGTGATGGTGACTTCATTCGTGGGAAGAGGGATGATAGACGGCTGGACATTTCCGAGACGAGTTAGGGTCAAAGGTAATATTCTTTGGGATATTTTCTTTTATTTTTTTGTGGCGGGACAGGGGAGAGGGAGAGAAGGAGAGAGAATCCCAAGTAGGCTCCACACCTGGCTCAGAGCCTGATGTAGGGCTTAGTCTCAAGACTGTGAGATCATGACCTGAGCCGAAATCAAGAACCGGGTGCTTAACCGAATGAGCCACCCAGGCGCCCCTCCTTTGGATATTTTCTCGATGTTTGTGCTTCTCTGTAGCTGTAGGCTAGGCCAGCCCTGTGGTCAGGGAGCAGGGAGAGGACAGTTCACACTCTGACCTTGGGAGGCCTACAAGGTAATTCTGGAAGCTAGCCTTACCTCATACACCTGTGTGAGAACGCAAAGGCGACAGGGCAAGGCCGCGCGCAAGGGACCGACATTACGCAGCAAAGGGACTCACTCCTTCAGCACGTTTACTGAGTACCTACTACGTGCCAGGCAGTGGTGAATACAACGGCCTGGTCTCTGTCTCACGGAGTTTATAGTCTAGGACTGACCAAAAATAACGAAGCCAATGGTATCGGCAGCCGTTGCCATGTGACAAACAAGATTAGAGCGTCACACGATAATCAGTGTTTATTGCCCCTGGGTATAGGGTCGTCTGTGTGGCTCTGTTGATCTTGGTGGAGCTCACTCCCATGCGTGGGGCCTTGATCTGTGGTGGCCCGAGCTGGGACGAGCGGAACGATTCTTCTCTGCTTCTCGTGCCTCTTGTCCTCCAACAGCCTGGCCGCGGCATGATCTGTGGTGATGGCGGATTGCAAGGGAGTAAGTGGAAACACGTCAGAGTCTTGAGGTGTAGGCTTAGACCTGGTTTTCCACCTCATTTCCTTGGCCAAATCAAGTTACAAAGCCAGCCTAGAATCAAGGGATGAGGAAATAAACTCTAACTCTTTAGCGAGAGAAATGTTAAAGTCTTATCGCCACAGACGTGGAGACAGGGAGGGACGAATTGGAGCCGTCACTGCGACCAACAGCCCACATATATGATAAAACCTGTAGAGAGTGTTACACAGGATGTGGATATGGTGCCCTGAGAGGGGAGAAGGGAGATGTGTGCACTGAGGAGGCCTCTTCAAGGCGGTCACGGAGAAGCAGAGGTGGAGTGAAAGCGGCCGCACAAAGAATGTGGGCAGGCAGGGAGAACTTTCCAGGCAGACGGGACTGCATGCGTGAAGAAAGTGGCTCGGGGTGAACCGTAAGGCCAGGTGGATGGAGCCTGGTGGGCGTGGGGCATATGGTGCAACACAAGGTTAGAGAGGTGGGCAAGGCCAGGTCACCGGGGACCTTTTGGGCCATTGGAAGGAGTCTACAGCTCTTGGCTTCATGTCAGTGAAACGATTCCATTACTCTCTCTATTTTCGCTAGTCGTAGACTAGTTTAAACTCCGAAAGAACAACCTGAGGTGTGCTTTGGTCGTCTCTCTTTTGGAGAATGTTGGAAGTTTTCCGATGCAGGGAGGGCACCCCCAGAAGGAATTTCAGGTGATGGCCGTTGTGAATGGAATGACACAGGACAGGGGCTGTGTTTGCCCAGGATCACTCTGAATCCTGATGGGTTCTGCAGAAACGTGTCTGACCTGAGTGGATGAATGAAAGGAAGAAGGAAGGAAGGGAAAGAGCCCTGGATTTGGAGAAGGCCTCTTGGTCTCTGGTTCTGCCACCAGCCATGTGGTCTTGAACAAGTCACTTACGATCTCTGCTTCCTGATTTGTGAAGTGAGGGGTTAGGGCCAGATCCACGCTCCTTGAAACAGACTCTGTGAGTTCCCGGAGGGTACCCCGCCTGGGGCCTCGATTTTGCTTGAAGATTTGGAAGGGGAGGACACTTAGGTAATTTTAGATATTTTTTTGCATTAAAATCATCATGAATATGGTATGAATTAGAATGCAAAACGTACATGAATTTTTTAAGATAAAAATTGAGACATCAAAGACATTTCATGCTTGGCTGTGGCAGGTTTAGGCTTTACCCTCAGACTCCTGGGAGAGGATGTTTACCCGGCTCTCCTGCTGTTTGTCCTACTTTCCTGGGAAAGTTTGAGAAGCACAAAACCAGAGAGATGCGCCGTCCCTTCTGGTTACCCCCTGTGAGCTGGGACCGCATACCCGGCACAATGGCGGTGACGATGGCGGGGCGTCCAACACATCAGGAGTTCCGCAGGCTACAAAGCGTATCGTGTTTGTCTGTGACTCAGCCATCCACCTCCCACAAGTGAGATGTCTCCCACCCTCCAGCAGACTCCCAGGGGCTCCGTATCAGGCACAGAGTAGATACGCCACACGTATTAATGGAAACCTTCTCAACGTCAGACACACGGGGACCCCGCAATCTAGTGAGAGGCACAGGGATGTAAACAGGGTCAGTTATCACTCTTTAACGGATAAATGCATAAATAAGGAACCCGGAGAAATGCATCTGAAGGAGGGTAGGAGATAAATGGCTTCGCTCCTGGTTAGCAGCAGCCACGTTCCACACGTTTCTAAACACCTTTTCTATGTAAGAACCGGTGATGGCTGCTGGGACAGGTACAGAAATGGGCAAGAGGTTCTCTGCCCTCCAGGGGCCGGCATCGATGCCTAGATGCAAATGGCTGCAACGTGAGACGGAACGGGATCGAGGCTGAGTGTGGCACACCAGAAGAGCACAGAGATGGGAGAGGATTGTCTGGCCTGGAGGACTGGCGGGGCGGGGGGCGGGGGGCGGGGGGCGGGGATCCACCAGGAGATTCTCGTGTTTGGTAGTAAAGGAGCCCAGGTCCCTATCCAGTTTTGAGGTTTTGTAAGAGCGTCGGCCGCTGGGCCCCAGCAGGTGACAGCTGTTCCTGGGGGCTTTGTTTCTGTGTGTCAAACATAACAGTGGCCCCCGCAGGGTCTGTCTCGATCTCAGATAGCATCAAAAATAGTATTTATTTGGACAGTATTATCGATATATTTAAACGATTGTGATAGTTTCTGTGTTCTGTGTACTTAGGTACCCTCTTGATTCCTCAATGCCATGCTTTAAACAGCTTGAGTTTCTCCACCTCCTATTTATGCTAGAATATAAATCATGCTGGAAAGTGCCAGGCTTTCCTTTGTAGAATTTCGTTTTCAAGCTTGGCTTTTAGAGAAAGGGCTGCTCTTCTTGTGAGGGTTGTGGTAATACGAAGGCTATGGACAAGAAAATACAAGAAGAGTACGTAAGATAATGCCTGGCGTATAATAAACGCTCAATAGAGGCTAGCTGCTGTTACCTTGGTCACAACCATCGTCACTGTCGCCATCACCACCATTTATCACCAACACCGTCACTGTCGTCATCTTCATCATCACCACCATCATCACCACCACCCTTAGTCGCGTACGGTCTTAGAGTAACCTTGGGCTTCCTTGCACCTGTCGGTGTTCGTCCAGTACGGTGATCCATTATTCTTTACTCTTCCGGGCGTTCCCTCGGGTGCACTTTTAGCTTTGTTGACTTAAACCGTCTCACTTCTCTGCTCTCTCAGAGTCTTGCAGTGTGGGCCGCCCAGCTCTCCAGGGACCATCAGGATATATTTGAAGGGACGAGGGTGGGCCATTGATGTCACGTGCTCTATGAGTCTGTCCAAGTTCTGCGGCTAAAGCAAGGGTCCGTTCAAGATGGTAAGGCTGTGCCACACACGAGATGGTGGGTAGGAGAAATGATGTGTCCACCCTTGTGGATTTGTTTCCACGGAGCCAACTTTGCTTATTTGCTTTTGGAGGCAGTGGGCGAGGGGAAGGCGAGGAGGGACCGGAGAGGGTGCTGTGCACACTGCATGCTGAACCTGAATGTGGCTTAGGAAGCGGGAGTTCAGGGGGCCACAAGGACTCCTTCAGATTCTCAGCCCGTTTCTAGACAGAAGACGAATCGCACCTCTTTGCACTTATCTGCCTTGCCTGCCATTAAAAAGCCTACGATCGTGGCGTCATGTCAATGTACCCACTCCATTCCACGCTCTTTCCCCCTGTGTCACTCCCTTGCCTAATAAAACAGAGCTCTCAGAGCTTCACCGTGTCTCCGTGTGTCACATTTCTTTGCCACGTGCCTTGCATGCCGCTGCTTTGCTGTGTCACACCAGGGGTGGGCGTGGCGTGGGCTGGAGGGGCCAGGTCTCTGTGGGAGGGGCCAGAGTCCTGGTGGGAAGGGGGTAAAAAAGGCCTTCCTGCTTTGGGTGTCCGGGGCCGATGGGGTCAGTGGCTGTTTTCCCAGAAGAAAGGACCTTCTCAGGCCAGGTGAGTAAAGCAGGGCGGTGGCCACTCCTCACCTGTCTTGTCTTTCATCCTGGAAAAGAAAGTGATGGGGGAGAAGAGTGGGGTGGGGAGGAGGGCACAGAATTAAGGAGGGCAGTCCTGTCCTGTCATAAGCTGTACGATCTTGGTCAAGTTGTCATCTCCACGAGGCTCAGTTTCCTAATCTGTAAAGTGGGGATTATAATGACTTTATCACAGATTCGGAGTAAGTGGGATTCAAGAGAATGAACCGGAGGTAGGGTGTCCTCAGTCAGTTTATTCTCTCACCAAAGCCTATTGCCTAGTTTTGGTGTCTCAGCCCGCTCTGCAGGACCCCAGGTCCCATCTGAACCCCACAGGCAACGGGATGGCCTTATGGATCAGTAGACAAAGCAGGGGGCTTTGGGGTTTCACGCTCCTCGGATGGGATTCTCATTCTGTGTTAGTTATCTACTGCTGTGCAATGAAACAGCGCACACACAGCCGTTTGTTCGCGCACCGATGGCCAGGTGAGGCTGGGCCGGGCCCCCTGCTCATGGTCTCACACCCAAGGTCACACCAGCCTGTCGTGTTCCTATCTGGAGGCTCTTACGAGGAACCTGCTTCCAATCTCTTTGAGGTTGTTGTGGAGACTCAGTTTGTCACTGTAGGACTCAAGGCCCCAGCGTTTTTGTTGGCCGTTAAGCTGATGGCTGCACCCAGCTCCTAGAAGCTGCCCTATCCCTCGTCCTGTGTCCCCTCTGTCCCACCTTCAAAGCCAATCCTGGAGAATTTCTCCTTTGTTGAGTCCCTGTCGTGCTTCAAACCCTGTCTAACGTCCGTCCCTGGTCTCTGACTCAGATCTGAAGGGTTCGTGTGATGAGGTCAGGCTCACCCAGGTAATCCTCTGTTGATGTCACCTATGCCATATCATGTCACCTGAGCACGGAGTGGCTGTCGTGTGCCATTTCTAGTTCACATCCACACTGGAAGACGGGGGCAGGAGTGTTGGCCACCTTCGTGTTGTACATATCACTGTCCCCGTTGTCTGTGAGAGCCTTGGGATGGCAATGAGCCCGTCTAGACCTCAATTTTCTGGATACTAGATAATACGCTAGATTACCTACCATATAGCAGATGCTTAAGAAGTTACGGGGCCAGACCCTTTGACCTAACCGTTGTCTCCCAAACCCTTAATGAGGGCCCAGCTTTCTCCTTTATTGCTCTTCTGGTCAGCAGACTGTGTCCCAAGTGGAGACCCCTTGCCCTATAGAAGGACGGTGTTAGAAGCATGGCGTGGGGCTCCTCAAACTGGATAACGAAACCGTGACCTCGGGTGTTTGTTGGAAGATGCTTTCCCTGGGTTGCGTCCCCCCCGAGATTCTCCTTCAGTGGGTCTGGTGGGGTTGGGATCCACACTTGCAGCAGCACCCTGGGTGATCCCGGGGTGCGCTGATGGGCAGGCCATCCTGAGACGGCCAGCCAGCTGTTACACGTGCAGACTCGGCCGTCCACGGGCCCGGCTTCAAAGCCCGCCCTGTCCCCGGTGGCCTGTCCTTGGGGCTCGGTTTTCGAAGCATTCGTTTCCTCGTCTGTATAGTGGGCATAGTAAGAGCTGGTGGCCTTACTGAGCGGCTTCGGGAAGTAAGTGCGATGATCCACAAAACGTGCTCAGCCTCGACCCTCACGTTTCCTGAGTTCTCGCTGCGTGGTAAGGCCAGGAGTTTTGATTTCGTATGTTAACCCTGGGGCCCCAGGTCCGGGCCTTGGCTCTGGTTTGTGGGCCTGTGGGGGCCTGAGCAGAGGCACAGTATCAGTGGCTCTCAGCTGCTGTTTCAGAATGGAATCGAACTTGAACTTCAGGGAGCTGGTGGGGGAGAATGGAGGCCGTCCCCCCTCTGCCCCCAACGGCAAAGACTTCTGTGGCCTCCTGGCCTTTCTTTTCCTCTAAAAGCTGTCCTGGATGTGCCTGCCCCTTTCTCTTCCGGCTGGGACCAGCACACTCAGGGGACCTGGAAACCAGGCCATACCCCATAGAAGCCAGCAGCCTCCAGCTCAGCGCCCGGAGCTGCCCTCCCTCGGCCCCGGGGCAGTGCCCAGGCCCCCGGGGCAGGCAGGTTTCTCTAAGCTGGGCGTCGTGTGGCTGTGCCAGTTTCAAAGAGGGTTTGTTCTTCACTGAAGTCCTTTCCAGTTCTCTCTCGGAGGCAGTGATGGCCCAGCTGTCCCAGAGGGTCCCCCTTCCCCGCCAGGACTGGGCTTTGACACGGTGAGAGGCCACAGCAGGCCTTTAGGACGGGGCATGACGAACCGGGCCGGTGGGCCCTCGGAGGCCCATCTGTGGAGGGAAGAGCGGTGACAACAGAGGGGTGACAGCAGAGAGCCTCCCTGAAAATTCCAACTTTAACTTTGTCAGCTCAGACCAAGCTCTCCCGGGCTTTGCTGAAAACCTGCTGGTCCAGCACTCCTGCCCCTCCCCCCTCCCGCTCCTTGACTCTGGGGCCACGGGAGCCCAGGGAGGTCGGGATGCTCCCCTTCTCCAGCGATGAGCCCACGACGCCCACTCTGCCTCCCCTCCCGGCCACCCTGTTCTGCCGCGGGAGACACGGCCAGTGCGGGGGCTTGGCGACCCCCAAGGCGTGGCCAGTTGGACACGGGGTCGGGGCTCAGGACGAGGTGGGGTGGTCTCAAGCCCGGAGGAGTGAGCAGGGTCCGGGCTGGGGCTTCTCGTATCACCACTGCTCTGTTAAAAGTGTCCTCGGGCTGGGAACTAAGGACGGAGAAAGGATGCATGGCATCTAGCGGGTCCTAAGCATTGTTTGCTGGGGGACGGGGGTTCAGGGCAGTTGGAAAGCCAGCCTGGCCTCACCCCAGCATCCCAGGCCCAGCAAAGGTCAGCCTGGATGCAAACGTCCAGCTCCAGGCACCGTGGCCAGGGCTCGGGGACCGGCGGGCCCCTTGACGGGAGGCCCGTGTGTGGCTGGGCCGTCATCACAGGGGGCTCCGGGCCCCTTTCCCAGCTCCCCAATGGGCCCGCCACACCAGGCCGTGCTCCGGGCGCTGGAAGGGGCTAAGTCAGCAGAGGGCTGTGTCCCTGAGCCCCCACGACTCACCCTGAACTCTCTCTTTGTCTGCAGCCGGGCCAGCACACCGCTCCCAGCCCCCACCTGGCCGTGTACACAGGGACCTGCGTGCCCCCGTCTCCTTCGGGTCCCTTCTCCCCCTCCTGCCGCTCCCCCAGGATGCCTTTCCCCTCACCGGGCCGCTTCATCCGGAGGCCCAGCAGCACCATCTGCCCCACGCCTATGAGGGTGGCCTCGGAGAGCTCCGAGCAGACGGGGGCCGCCGGTGCCTCCGGGGCCTGCCCGGGGCCCTCCGACACCGCCGGGGGTGAGGCCTCGGCCGAACACCCCTGGGTCCGGCCCAAGGCCCGCGTGGCTCTGTCCTTCAGCAGGTTTCTGAGACGGGGCTGTTCGGCTTCCCCGGTCTTTGCCAGGCTCTCGCCCAAGTGCCCGCCCGTGTCCCACGGGAAGGTGCAGCCCCTGGGGGACGTGGGCCAGCAGGTGTCACGGCTGAAATCCAGGAGAGTAGCAAAGTAAGAACCGGAAGGGCTTGTGCTGTGTGTGAGCGCAGGGGCACATTTGTCCCTGCGCGGGCATACGTGTTTGCACATTTGCCTGCATGTGAGCGTGCGCATGTGCGTATGTCTCTGCCTGAGTGCGCGTGCACGCATGTCTGTGTGTGTGTGTGTGTGTGTGTATGTCTGTGCTGGGTACCGAGGCCATGGGCTTGAGCACGGTCTAGAACTGGGGGTGGGGGGGTGAGTAATGAGGATTCTGGGTTAGCAGACACGACAAGAGGGCTGTTTGGCCGCTGGATAATTTCCAGAAACTCAGTGTTGCCCTCGCCTGCTTCCCGAGAAAGAAAAGGAATGGGAGTCTTTCTTTTCCACCTTTTCCCCCTTCTGTCTGTGCTCCACCCAGCCTGCCCCATCCCCAGAAAGTCAGTCTAATGAATCCGTTGCACTTTTTTTTTTTAAAGTTATTTATATACTTTGAGAGAAACAGAGAGAGAGGAGAGGGAGTAAGCGGGGGAGGGGCAGAGAGAGTCCCAGGCAGGCTCCACACTGCCAGCTGGGAGCCCACGCGGGGCTCGAACCCACGAACCGTGAGATGGTGACTTGAGCCGAAACCGAGTCAGATGCTTAACCGACCGAGCAGGCTCTCAGAGGGGCCTGCGGGGATTCCTGCTTCTACAGGTGTTTCTGTGAAAAGGACTGTGCCCAGTCTCCCCCGAGAGGTGGCCCCTCTCAGCTCCATTTTGGGTGTAAGCCTGAGTTCTGAGAACCCCAAGCGCCCGGAGGCAGGTCACCGGGGGCAGCACAAAGGCTCTGAGGGGGTGCATGCCAACTGGTGGACCAATGGCAGAAAGAAAAGTTGTAGACGGTGCAAAACTGAGAATCAGCCCCCCCGCCTCTATTTGGTTTTGGGGAGACAGTCAGGGGTATCCCTGCACCAACCAACACGCTCCTGTTGGTTGCTCCAACCATAACAATTCCAGCCCCTCCAACATGAAAATAAAGCATCTTTTGAATGAGCCTGAGTTTAGCAGAGAAACAGGAGTCCCCTTCTACCCCAGTGAAAGAGATCCGCGGAGCCGGTCGCGGCACACGAAGATTTTGGCAGGCACACCTGGGTGTCACTCTCCTCCAGGGATGTCAGGGTGAGCTGAGGATTTGGTGTCCCTTCTGTCCCTATGCACTTGCCTGTCTTTTGTGCCTGAAGCTTTTTCCAGATCAAAATGGACGTGCCTACGCAGAGTGGGACCTGCCTGATGCACTCGGAGGACACCGGGACAGGAGACTCGGGTGACCGGGCCGAGGAGAAGGAGGTCATCTGTCCCTGGGAGAGCGTGGCCGAGGGGAAAGCTAGCTGAGCCGGGGGCGCTGGACCAAGAAGACGCTCCCAGCAGACCCTGCCAGATGGGGCCACGGGCTCTCGAACCCAAGTGCATTTCGATCACATTTGGGGCCTGGAGAGAGAAGACGGGATGGATTGTGGGGAAGCGTGCACTGCCTGGGGTCCCGATGGCCGATTCCCACCCTCCCTCTTGACCTTCCCTTCCTTGGGCAGAAGAAAGGCATGTGGACCAGAGGACTTTACTTGCTGCCTTAAAACCAATAAGAGGTTAACTTGTGCGAGTCTCTTGGCCTGGGATGTTAGTGTGCGTCTGGTTTTATTAGTTAGCTATGAGCTACTGTTTATCAGTTTATGAGTTCAATTCATCTCTCCTTTGGTTTTAGAGACAAAGGGACACTGAGTCGTTTTTAAGAACTCCCTCCCTGGCTAAACTGGTTTGTGCATGTTACTTCTATCAACGGAGCTCCCCAGAGCGTGGCATCGTGCACGAAGGGGGTGTCGGGGAAAGGCATCTTTCTAGAATGAGCAGGTGTGTTGTTCGCATCCACCAAGAAGTAGAAACGAGATGGGATTAGCTGGGCAAGGGGTTTATTGGGGGAAACACCTGTGAAGGATAAAGAGTGCGATCTGGAGAAGGAGGTAGGGGCCTTCCGACCAAGTGCCTGGCTGGCCTCTGGGGAAGGAAGGGCAGGCTTGGAGAGTCTCATATGGCAGTGCAGTTCCAAGTGAGTTTTGGCTTTGCCATTGGGGTGTCCTTGACGCAGAGTGACTAGGTCTGGCAAGAACGGTTCTGCCTTCTCACCTCCACCATGCAAGGTCATTGGCTGGGAGCGCCTGAGGGGGAAGCCCGGCCCCAGCACGGACACGCTGCTGGCCATCGGTCCATCCACTCCCTGCAGCAGGGGCTCTGAGCACGCACGTTCATGTCTGCTGCATGCAACCCGGTAGGCACTTCTGGAGGCTTAGGCCTCGGTGCACCCCCACCTCTTCTCATAGTCATTTACTCCACTGGTATGTGTTGAACCCTTGCTATGGGCCAGGCACTGTGCTAGGCCCTGGGGATGCAGTGGTGGGTGAGCCTCCTTGCCTCCTTGAATTCATCTAGAGCCGTGGCTCTCAACCCGGGACAACTTTGCCCCTGGGGGACACTGAGCAGCATCTCAAAACATTTTTGGGGTGTCAGGACTAGTGCGGGGAACGCTGCTGGCCTCTAGCGGGTGGAGGGCAGGCAGTGACAGCAAACATTCTACAAACGGGATAGTCTTCTACCCCTCCACAACGAAAGATTCTCTTGTCCAAATCAGCAAGTGCTGCTGTTGGGAAATCCCCGAAGAGAGGGTGCAGGTGATTCCCTGGGCTGCTGGACACGGGCCCCTTGTCATTGGTTTCTGCCCCCAAGCCCTGAACTGTTGCCTGAGGGTGTTCTGCTGGGATTATAATTGGATTCAGGGGTGGGTTGATATTAAGGACTACATCGTCAAAAACGTTTCTTCAAAGTTGCATGGCAAGCTCTCACGGGAAAAAGATTTTTCGAGTGGGTTGCCAAACCATTCATTATCCCCCTCCCCTGAATTCTCAGCTTCATCAGATTCTGATTAGTAGATAAGAACCCCTCACTTGCTTTTAACGTGCGACAATTTACCTTATTCAGTCCATAAATAAGCCCCCCGGGGGCGACTGAGTCATCTGTCTTGACGCTTCTAGAAATGAACGGTGGCTAGGGGCATGGCCAAAACCTGGACTTGCTGACCACGCGAGGAAGCGCAGGTGATTTAATTCTGAAAGAGCGTGTCATTTTACATTCTGTGGGATCCACTCCTTTGGGCTCACAAGAGTTACTCATGTGGGGATGAGGAAACTTGTCTCCTAGAGAGCACACAACGCCGGCTGGCTCTCTCTTGGAAGGCGAGTGGATCAAAGAACTTGATGTCTTTATTTGGGAAGCTGGTCTAAAACGAGATTACAGGCACAACCCATACCTTTAATGTACCAGCAACCATTGTGCCCAGACCGTAAACTGGGGTTATGGGGCTCCACTCCGAAGCCCCCAGGGTCCTCGACCAAGACCGTATGGACCTTCAGCATCAACTACCCAAGGCTGCGGGATTCCCTGATGGGATTAGGTGAGGTCCCGGCTAAAGTGCTGTAACAAAGAGACCCCAGGAGGAAGGAAGTGGTTCAAACATGAAGGAGTTTGACTCTGCCGTGCAATTGCCCAAAGGCAGGAGGCATTTCGTGGTGACTGGATTCCAGGGAAGAGAGGAAATCCAGGGGCCAAGGTAAATATTTTTAACCTTGTTGCCTCACCCGTCCCCTAGTGATTGGCATGGTTATTCTCCACCTTGTCTGGACCGAAACTATTACCCAGTCTTGGTGGAGGGAGTGGAAAGTATAGTAGAAAAGGGGAGAATGTGGGAGGTGGGGCAAGAGGAGCTGGGAGTGGCTGATCAGTTTGTATTTGGCCAAACGTTTGGTCAATATCTGTAAAATGCATCTGCTCTATTCTGTGGTTGGGTGGCTTTTCCTTCATTGAGAATGCAAACCTCCTAGGCGCCCAACACCAGGTGCAGTAGAGTAAAACCACGGTGTGCGAGATAATTCGTTCTGGAAGCATGCTTGTCATCCAAAGTACTTGGATAGCAAAGCGAATTTCCCCGTGAGAAATAATGGGCACTCAGATGATTCGTTCCACAGCCCCAAAATATTCATATGCAAATGACTACAGCACTGTCATATAATGCAAAATAATAAAGAAAATCCAAAATATAAAGAAAAATAAACAAATTAACTTGCACTTGCCTTTGAAAACCTTCGTGGCTGGTGTGAGGGAGACAAGGGAGAGGAGGGTTATTGTGCAGGACGACTTCCACTATCACTAGTGGAATCACTGCTATCTATTGGCTCCATGGAATCTTCTTCTGAATGGGGACCACTGCACACACTGGCACGGATGTTGACCAGACTACGGTATTAAGAAACTCTTGTCCTATACTGTATTTAAGGTAACTGGTAATCAGGCAGCAGAGGAAAGGGTCTCTATCTGCAGGCAGCCTGACCTAGGATGAATCAAAGCATTCGTAAGCTTATTCCTCTATGGAAAAGCAAAGAACTGTCCGCAGGTGCTTTGAAGTGACAAAAAATACACCAATGCCAGTCGTGGGCACCTTCCAACGTCCCGAAAAACCACTGATTTCTGCCAAACACCACGGCCTGAGACCGAGCATCCAAGCATGGGAGACGATCACCCACAATCCCTCAGTGAGTGAGAGAGAGAGAGAGAGAGAGAGAGAACCACTGGCTCAGTTGTGATCGCGTGACGTTCGGCTACTTGTATTGCAAGACCTCACTCGTTGATCAAGTTAAAATTTATTAGAAATGTTTGCAGAACACCCACAGAACAAGTGACTTGCAATCCAAGGTTTTATTGAATTAAGAGTGAAGCTGATTGTCTCAGGGACCTCTGTTATTGTTCAGAAGCAAGTGGGGGGAAGTCAGATCTCTGGGTCACTGGTGGACACGGGACTACGGGATACGTGAGTCCTGCCCCAGCCCTGTCCAGCATGGGACGGCTCCTTGATTCCTTCACCTGTGAGCTGGCAGCTGATAATTGGACCTCTGTCATAGGGTTATTTGAAGATATGTAAAATGCACATACAAATGTCTGCCTGTGCAGAACTTTGTAGGGTGCAAGAAGGAAACATCTTTATCCATCACCCCCTCCCCATCCACTTCTCCCTGTAAACCCCCACTGTGAGTTATTTTTGTTTTCCAACCCTGGATGAAAGCTCTGGCGAGCCCCGTCACTTCTCTGGTCCCTTTCAGATAATAAATTCTCCGAGCACGATCAGAGACAAGGGCCATCTCGATTTAGCTCTGTCCGCACGCCATTCAGACTCTTGTGTGCTGAGCAAAACTCAGAAATTCATCCAAAGGCAAAACTTCTCTCCTCCAGTTTGAGCTGAGCCGGGTTGGGGAAAGGGGTCAACTCCTTCTCTCTTCTTCTCTTTTCTTCCTCTCCACCCAACGTGTAGCCTGTGGCTCCCGGAGGCATGGGCTGGAGAGCCGGGAAGTTCTTAGTTGACTCACACAAAAAGCACCGGCCATGGTGCATGCTGGGATTCCCCCACTGGCTCTCACTCAGGTGGGGTTTTCCTAGATTCTTGGGCCCTTCTGGCCTCAGCCTCCTTGGTCAGAAGGAACCCTGAGTGTCCTCCAGCCGGCTGCACGGGGAACTCATCCCACGGCCCACATCTCAGCTGTGGTCACGTCCTCAGTTGCCTGGGACGAGATTCAAATGACTGTGCACCCATCTCGCTTCCGTGTAGACTCTCCAGATCCTGGCATCCTTGCCCCAACGGGGCAGCCCTGTCCTTTTTCTCTCCTCTCTGTTGCATGGCTTTACCTGATCTCAGCTTTCCTCTGGTTCTTACCCTCTCACTGGCTGCACAAATCCAGCCCTCCGAGTGACTCATCAAACCCCTTTCTCAGCTTAAGAGAGAGCAAAGCACCCCCTTCCCCAGCGAGTGGGTTTGCAAGAATGACTTCTGGACCATCGCCTTTGCTAGTCGTGCCCACGTGTCCAGCTCTTCATCTGGACTGGCTGGCCAGCGGTTGGCATCTACTGTTTTATTTTTGGCCTTTGGGGCTGCCGCAGAAAGGGAGACAGAGAGAACATTCCATCATACTTCAGCATTGCATCATATTTGTCAAACGTCAGGAGTGTGCTTATTTTCTTTCTCTTGAAAATCTACGAGCAGAGGCTTGTCTTTGGGACTCCTAGGGTGGCTGTCCCTTTGCCTTCTGGGGAGGGGATGCTTGGTGGCCCACTCGAGCTGAAATTCATTGAACCTGAGAGGATGAGGTTCAATGTCCTGCCCCTTGCTTTCTTGCTAGGAAAGAGAAGAAGAACTATCTTTAAGGAGTCTGTACCGGCCGACTACTGCAGGGTTGCTGGCTGCAGAGGTGAGCAGGGGAGGGTGAGGGGGCATGGGATCTCCACTCACCTCAGCCCCGGGAGGCCCAGCCCTCTGCTCCGGGCACCATGTTCTCAGACTTCGCCAGAAGAGGGAGTCCACGGCTCACAGATCCCCAAAGAGAGGCGGCTGTGCTTTCCCCTTAGGAATTCAGAGACCAGCACCGGAGAAGAAGTCAGAGGGACTTGGAGAGAAGTCCAGATCGGGGTGGGGCTGGGGGCGGCGGGAGGGGCTGCGCGTCCTTTGCCTTCCTGTGCCCAGTCCCAGAGCCCCTGGAACCGGCGGGGGTGGGGACCCTGCCAGAGAAGCCTCTTGCTCCCTGCTCTTGGCCGTGGGCCCCCCTCCCCCACAGGGTTCTCCGGGCTGCTGTGCCCGGGTGGGGGTGGGGAGGGGCTGGTGCTCTGTTCCTGCTGGCTTTGGGTGAGGCTGAGACTCTGCAGGAAAAGTCCCAGAAGAAGAAACTGCCTCCCCCGCCTGCCTGCAGACAGTGATAGAATTCCTCTTTCGAGGGCCTTCTCTGTGTGGAGCTCTGCCCCCTAGGACTGGCTGCCTCATTCAGTGTCCACTTCCTAGCCCCAGGGCTCTGTCAGCTGCTCTGTTAAGCAGGTGAGACTGGAGGCCTGGGGCAGCCAGAGGGGTGGGAGCACAGTGATGTGTAGGGCAAATATATGGCATCAGAAAATGGGCTTTTCTACTCCGCTGATGGGAGGGACCTGTGTGTGGCCATATGACAGGAGACTGAAGGCGGGCAAGGTCATTTGTTTCCCAGGCAGTAGAACAAGGGTATTCAAAGGCCCCTGTGAATAAGAGGGGGTATTTGGGGCAGCTGGCTTTGGGTACAGGTGCGGGTCCCTCGGCACCAACCACGTCCGAGGAAGCGAGGAATCCTGCCATGCACAGAGAGGTGTGTGTGTTCACACCTGTGCCAACACAAGCACCGGGAGCCGCCTGTGACACCCTGGGCTGTGTGTGCACGGGAGGCTGTGGACGTGGGCCTGGCACAGCCCGCAGTCACCGCCCTCCGCCCACCCCAGCGCAACAGTCTCCGCGGTGAGCTTGGAGACCGTGGTACGTGCGGGAGGCACTCCAGGAATGTCCTTGAGAAGCTGGATGTTTATAAGGCAGGCCTCCACATCCCTGAGCCACACATTCAGGGAGAGGTGGGCACAGTGTGTTAGAGGAGGGTGCTGGGGCGCAGCGAGGTTGGGTCGACGAAACCAAGGCCATGCTCCGGGCGGGCCTTCTCAGAGCCTTTCGGAGGAAATCCTTTTTCATCGTCCATCTCCGAGTCAGCCTTGGCATCCCGTGTTCCTCGTCCTCAGCCCGCAGGAAGCCCCAGCCTGTCCTGTCCTGGAGTTCTCCGTCTAAGGGACCTGGGGATCTGGATAGCCCCCCTCCCCCGTTGACACACTCTGTTTCTCCCTCTCTCAAAAATAAATAAACACTAAAAAAATATTTTAGATTTTGCAGGTTACACTTGATTTCTGGCACGTAGTCTTCTTTAAAAAAAAAACACATAAAAATGTAAAATCTTCATATACCCGATGAAGGGTTAGTATCCATAATATATAAAGAACTCCTACAGCTCAACCACAAAAATACCAACAACCCAATTAAAAAAATAGATGAAAGATTTAAATAGACATTTCTCTGAAGAAGATACATACACAGATAATAGATATACGAGAAGATGCTCAGTGTCACTCATATTTAGGGAAACGCATATTCAGACTTCACATCAGTTAGGTTGGCTCCTGTCAAAGAACTCAAAACGCAGCAGGTGTTGGCGAGGCTGTGGAGAAACGGTATCGCTGGTGGGAACGTAAAATGGTGCAGCCACTATGGAAAACAGTATGGCGGTTCCTCAAAAAGTTACAACCAGGGGCGCCTGGGTGGCGCAGTCGGTTAAGCGACCGACTTCAGCCAGGTCACGATCTCGCGGTCCGTGAGTTCGAGCCCCGCGTCGGGCTCTGGGCTGATGGCTCAGAGCCTGGAGCCTGTTTCCGATTCTGTGTCTCCCTCTCTCTCTGCCCCTCCCCCGTTCATGCTCTGTCTCTCTCTGTCCGAAAAATAAATAAACATTGAAAAAAAAAATTAAAAAAAAAAAAGTTACAACCGGAATTCCCTTACCATAAGATCCGGAATCCCACTTCTGGGTACACACCCCAAAGAACTGAAAGCAGGGACTCCAACAGATATTTGCCCGCTCACGTTCATAGCGGCGTTATTCACAGTCACCAAAAGGTGGAAGCAAGTGTCCCTCAATAGACAAATGGATAAACAAACTGTGCCGTGGCCACACAATGAAATATTATTCCGTCTCACAAAAGAAGGCATTCCGACACCTGCTGCAACCCGAATGGACCTTGAAGACATTATGCTGAGTGAAATAAGCCAGACACAGAAGAAAAAAATATCATGTGATTCCACTTCTATGAGGTCCGTAGAGTAGTCAGGCTGGAGGAAGAGATGATGAGAAGTTATTGTTTAATCACCCCCTTCCCCCCCATCATTAAACAATCATTGTTTAATAGAGTTTCAGTTCGGGACGCTGAGAAAGTTGTGGAGATGGATGGTGGTAACAGGTTCCTAACAATGTGCATGTATTTCCTGCCGCTGAACCGCACATTTAAGAATAAAGGGGTAATGTTTACATCACATGTATTTTACCACAATAAAAACAAAATGTCAACAGTGTTCTTACCACGAGGGCCATGTAAAAACAGGCTCCTGATTGGATTTAGCTCAAGGGTCAAAGTTTGCCGGGGAGCCTGGATGGCTCAGTCGGTTGGGCGTCCGACTTCAGCTCAGGTCATGATCTCACGGTGCGTGAGTTCGAGCCCCGCGTCGGGCTCTGTGCTGACAGCTCGGAGCCTGGAGCCCGCTTCGGATTCTGTGTCTCCCTCTCTCTCTGCCCCTCCCCTGCTCATGCTCTGTCTCTGTCTCAAAAATGAATAAAAACATTAAAAAAAAAAAAGGGTCAAAGTTTGCCAACCTTTGTTCTTCGTTATGAGTTTCATCATTATTGTCAGTATTGTGTGTTATAGTCAATGCTTATTTAACTTTAGCTCCATGTTTTACCCGGTTCTCTGCTCACCCCTCCCCCTAGTATCCTACTACTTTCCAGGTCCAGTTTTCTTTGTACTGAAGCGCATCCCTTAGTAATTCTTTGATGGCTTTGAGAAGTAAATAGTTTTTTTGCTTGACAATGTCTTTATTTTACCCCCATTACTGTTGTGCCCCATTGCTATCTTCCTCATTACTGTTAAATGATTGTTTACCTGAAGAAAGAAGGATAGGTTGGGGTGCCTGGGTGGCTCAGTTGGTAAAGCACGCAACTTCTTGTCTCCAGGTTGTGGGTTTGAGCCCCACGCTGGGTGGAGAGCTTGCTTTAACAACAACAACAACAAAAAAATGACAGATTGAAAGTAACTTCCCTCTGCCCTTCGGATATCATTTCATCATCTGCGGTCCTTTCTTGCTGCCGATGAGATGTCATTTAACAGATGTGCTTTTCTACTTGGCTTCCAAGATTGGTCTTTGTCTTGAGTGTTTTGCAGCTTTCTGGCAGCAAGTCTGGGCACGGATGTGCTTGTGCATATCTTGGTCTGGTGGTGCTTCCTCAGCCCTGAGGACTCAGGTCTTGATTTCACTCTCAGAACTCCCAACCACTGTCTGTTCGAGTGTTTCTCCCTCCTCCCCATTCTCTCTGTTTCGCTTTTGGCAGCTCCTATTATATGCTTGTTATACCTTGGAGAGAGGTCCCTCCTTTTTTTTTTTTTTTTTCTGAGTCCCCTTTTTCTGTCCTGAGCAGCCCTTCTGTTTTTCCAGCTTCATGGTGGGGTCTCAGGTCAGGCCCTCCAAGTCTCTGTTGCTCTTTCCGGGTCTTGGTAACTTCCACCTTCGTTCAGTATGATCTCCACATCTTGTAACAGAGGGGAGTCCGTGTGAGCTCCGTTGTCATGTTGCTGGCACTAGACGTCCATCCAGGACCTGATTTTTATCACAACACAGATGTCTGTCTCTCTTTCTCTTTCTCCTTCTCCTATTATTATACGTATATATTTCATATATGAAATTTTCTGTATATATGTGTATATATATAAGTACTATATATAAATATATATATAAATACTATATATATATATATAATATATATATAAATACTATATATATATATATATACTCTTCCAATTGTCCAATTATTCTATTTCTCTCTTCATTGTAGCTCCATTTTAATAGGGACGTCTGGTTCAAGGAAATGCATCTCCAAACTTAGAATGGTCGGCACCAAACAAGCTGTGGATATAATTTGGGGGCAGCGAGATTTGTACTCAGGGAATGCCTTATGAGGCTGATTCTGGCTGTGGCCCTGCCATGAAATGTTCCTTCCCTTTCCATCACAAACACCCAAACGAGTCTATACCATCTGCCTTCAACATTCCATCCGTCCATCCATTCCTCCATCTGGTGGGATCCACTCAGGCTGCTGATGTGATATAAAGCTTAATTTAAGCTGAAAGCATCTAAACAAACAGCGGCCACCGGGGTGGGGGGGATGCCTTATCTAAGCTTTTTTTTCCCCCTGACTTAAATAAAGCCTCTCAAAAATACACCCTCCGTAAATCCCCTCTTGGAGGTTTACGGTTAGAGAGGAGATTGGTCCTCTTGCACCTGGATGAGAAGTCACATAAACAAAACCTCCTGAAAACTTTCCTTTTGCTTGTTTTCCCTACTTATTTCTCATTGCTTCCCACCATTTGCTTTCCCTTGAATTCCTAACCCCTCTTCCTAAGATGATATATGAACCCTCAACTCTTGCTGTTCGAGGAGCCATTTCTTTGCGTGCTCTCATGAATGCGAATAAACCTTGTCTTCTCTCTGTTAATCTGAGGATTAATCTCTGCTAATTAATCTGTTACTTTGTCTTTTGTCAGTTAATTCGCACCCCCCCTATCCCTGAACATAAGTTGGTAGAGAGAAAATTTTTTTCTTCTCCTAACATTTTCATCCATCCATCGACTCATCCATCCATCCATCCATCCCTCCATTCACCCAAGTTTCACAGAGTGCCTGCTAGATCCTTGCTAGGCTGTCAGGAATAAAAATAGGCCCTGCTCTCAAGAGTTCATAGTTTCATTGGAGAGCATACTTTTCTTTATAAAATTTTTTAAAAAGTTTATTTATTTGAGAGAGACAGAGACAGGGCGAGTGGGGGAGGGGCAGAGAGAGAAAGAGAATCCCAGGCAGGCTCCGTGCTGCCAGTGCAGAGCCCCATGCGGGGCTTGAACTCACGAAACCACGAGATCATGACCTGAGCCAAGACCGAGAGTTGGACGCTTAACCGAGTGAGCCACCCAGGCGCCCCGGAAGGAATACTTTTAAACTAAGGATTCGAATACACTGCATTGGCAGGGGTGCAGGGCATGACAGCTAGAAGGATGCTGCCGTGAGAGACAAGGTGCCGTCTCTCGTCTGTCTCAGTCGCACCCAGGTTCCACCCTCTCCTAGCTGAGTAACCTTAAGCATTTTATTAAAGCTCTCCGAACCTCAGTTCTCTCCTCCATAAAACTGAAATTGAGAGAATCTTTGCCTCGTACAAGGGTGCGAAGATTATGAGCTAATGTGCGTAAAACGCTCCGATCCGCGCTGGATGACCGTTTGCTATTTTTACACACAAGGTGGTACTGAAGCGAAAAAGAGCCTCTAGAAAGTCTTCTTGGCCTCAGAAGGTGGCTCTGTTGTATGTGTTGGGCTAGCGTATGGAAAGTTTTAGTTCCCATGAGGGACATGTGGTAGGGAAGGCCAGGAACGTACAAAAATAATCTCCGTGCACTCACCTTCAATAACTTGCAACAGAAGGTGGTGAGATATTACCCATATGAAGCGAGAAGGCCCAGAATGAAAGAGGCATTGAAGCTGACGTCAAATGTCTTTTGGGGGCCGGTTCCTGGAGTCCCGAGGGGTGAGGAAAGAGCAGAGCACAGGTCAGTCAGCAGGGAAACATAGCTTCCCATCCCAAGAGAACCGCCAGCTACGTAGCCAGTGGGTCCTGAGGGCTCGACCCACATCGGTAGCTTCTATTGTGTGTGTGAATTAGACACTGGAACGGCCTCGATTAGGGAGTTCTCTGCTTTCCTGGAGAGCCCTGGCTCGGGTCCTTCCCTGTGCCATCATCCTCAACGTTCTCTCTCTCCTTTGGCTCCAAGGCAAGGAGAATCCGAAGCATTGTAGTAACATGGCACTCCCGGGACTTTCGGCCAAGCCTCGGGACTCCTGGAGGCAATAAATGCCAACAATGGGAACGTTAAAAGGCAGGAGTCATGACCACAGGCTCATCTTTGTCCAGAGCCCAAGGCGACGCCACACTCAGTTTGAGGTTTGGGGTATTGGGGATGTTGGATCATCTGTTAGGATAAAGATCTCCCGATTAATCAGCAAATGCCCACAAAGATCACTTTGTAAATTAAGGCTAATATTGTGAATCAGTGGCCCTTTTAGTACTTTTTTTTTTTTTTTTACGTCTGTAGTATTTTTGTTGAAACAGGATGAAAAGCCAATGACTTCATAGGAGTTGCTGGCCTGAGGTTTTTAGTGTCTTCCCCCCCCCCCAAAAAAATCCCTACTGGTAATTTTATTGAAATATTAGTCATACTGGATTAGGGTGGGCCCTGAGTCCAATGACTGGAATCTTTCTAATAAGAGGAGGTGACGCATAGGGACACAGTATACCATGTGAACACGGAGGCAGAGATTGGAACGACGTGACTACAAGTCCAGGATTGCAGAGGGTTCCTGGGGCTCCCAGAAGCTGGGAGGGGCCGGGAAGGAGCCTCCCGTAGATCCCCCAGAGGGGGCTTGGCCCTGCTGACGCCTTGGACTTCTGGCCCCCCAGAACTCTGAGAGCACAAATTTCTTTTTTTTTTAATTTATTTTATTTTTGGGACAGAGGGAGACAGAGCATGAACGGGGGAGGGGCAGAGAGAGAGGGAGACACAGAATCGGAAACAGGCTCCAGGCTCCGAGCCATCAGCCCAGAGCCCGACGCGGGGCTCGAACTCCCGGACCGCGAGATCCTGACCTGGCTGAAGTCGGACGCTTAACCGACTGCGCCACCCAGGCGCCTCAAATTTCTGTTCTTCTAAGCCACCCCGTTTGTGGCACTTTGTTATACGAGCTCTAGGAGATGCATACATTATGCTTGGAACCTGGCTTGATTGTTCTGTAAACGAGTATCAAGTTGTTTCCCAGTTTTCATGACAACAGCGTTGAAGGCCTGGTGCATTCCTGTCTGTGCGTGTCTGTAGGTACCTCCCCGGGACAGAAAAGAAAAGGAGGAGTTCGTTGGGCTGAAAGGTGTGCCTATTTCATAGACCAAGACGCCACGCCAGATTGTCATTTTATTTAGTTTTAGTTTCTTAATTTTTATTTTTGAGAGAGTGGGGGAGGAGTAGAGAGGGAGGGGGGAACAGAAGATCCAAAGCCCCATGGGGGGCTCGAACTCACCAACCGCGAGATCATGACCTGAGCTGCCGTCGGACGCTCAACCGACTGAGCCACCCCGGCGCCCCAACCAGACTGCCATTTTAGCAGACTATACTAATTTAGATTTCTACCAACATGAATGTACAAGGGCAATCATTTCCTTATGTCCCCGCCAGACCTGATATTGACATTGTTACACTGTCTGTGCTGGTGTTTGCTCAGCAGTGAGGCCACCGGGAGTCGAGCACATGCTTCTAGAGGCAGGGCTGGAGGCTGAGTACATGGGGCCACGGTCCCCTTGCACCCTCCTAACTCTGGAAGGACGGGACAGTGGGGACAACCACAGAGACCTGGGGCGTGTGCCTCCCTGCCTGTCCTCTGGGGCTCCCCAGCCTTGCTGGGGCTTTGGGTGTTTGTTTGGTGTCCCCGTCATCGGCGTCTGGTGTGCAGCTTAACGGAAGTGAGAGAATCTTTATCATGACCTCAGTTGCAATACACTTTGTGTTGTTTCAATACGTGATTTATCTCCCCGAGAGATGGTGACGTCCTCAGGATTGCCTTCTGCTTCGGTCATCTTTGTGGGTGGAAGCAAGAGACAGAGAGGAGCCTGGGTTCCTGGAGGGGACGGAAGTAAGGAGCTGTCTCCAGCTTCCCTGTTGGGGTTGGGTCCTAGAGGATGCTGGTCCCCCTATGTCTTCACCAGCAACGCACTCCATCTCTGGAGACGTACGTGTGGCCTCTCCCACCCCTCCCTGTATCAGGTCTCAGGATGTCAGCCACGGGGTGGAGCTGTCCTGATCCCCCCCAAATGACTCAGGTCCCTCAGGCGCACCCTGGGCCCTCATTGTGGGGAGTCCCATCCTGGAGAGCCTGGCTCCAGGGTTGTTGAAATAGAAGAGGCAAGTTCCGCAGATGACTGCTTAAAATTCACGTTGCCATAGCAGCGTGGCATTAGGCCACGGGTGATCCGGCACAGAGCTTTGATCTCAGGGAAGGAAGAGGGTTTTTTTTTTTTGTTTTTTGGTTTTT
This sequence comes from Felis catus, assembly GCF_018350175.1. Lineage (NCBI taxonomy): Eukaryota > Metazoa > Chordata > Mammalia > Carnivora > Felidae > Felis > Felis catus. The sequence goes on along the minus strand of NC_058381.1, from coordinate 49,585,720 downwards.
TTTTTTTTGCTCTTATGCTGGTTCTGAGGGGACACTGCCTTGAGGTCAAGCTTTGGCTTCGCTCCTGGGCCTGGGGATTGTCCCAGAAGCAGAAAGCTGGGGACAGGAAGACAGAGACCGAGGCTCTCAGAAGTCGACTCAGCTCTGAGACTGAGACTGAGATCCCAGTCTGGGGGGGAGGGGGGGCGGGGGAGGGGGTTTGGCTCGAAACCCTCAGGGCAAGAGATCTCCGGTCTGAAGACAGGGCGGCTGGACGCGTCTGTACTGAGGAGAGGCGCACGCCTGCCGCACTTGAGAGGAAAGCACAAATGTGATGGCTTGCGTGTGGTTTTCTTTTTTTTTTATTAAAAAATTTTTTTTTCAACGTTTATTTATTTTTGGGACAGAGAGAGACAGAGCATGAATGGGGGAGGGGCAGAGAGAGAGGGAGACACAGAATGGGAAACAGGCTCCAGGCTCTGAGCCATCAGCCCAGAGCCCGACGCGGGGCTCGAACTCACGGACCGCGAGATCGTGACCTGGCTGAAGTCGGACGCTTAACCGACTGCGCCACCCAGGCGCCCCTTGCGTGTGGTTTTCGTAGCAGCGCTGAGGAAGAGAATGACGTATCAACAGATGTGGCCTGGCTCAGGGAGTCTCGGTGACGTGAGTATTTTCAGGATTCACTCGACGCCGGTTATGAGGACTTACTGTGTGGTTGTTGCTTGGCGATACAAGGACAGCTCACGTGGCCTCCACCCGCAACTCTCCAAGTCGTCAGGGCACTAAATGGTACATCAAAATGGTACACAGTAGACTGTGATCAATTGCTTCGAGAACACAGGGTTTCGGAGTGGGGCGAGTTACCCCACTGGCACCATCGGGGTTTTCATAGATGAGTTTAGGTTGAGCCTTACGCGACACGGAGAGGAAGAGAAAAGCATTCTAGCTGGAGGGGACCAATGAGGACAGCGGCGGCCAGAGGGGAGTGAGGGGATGTGTTCGAGAACAGGGAGGAGTCCAGTTTATTGAAGGGGTATAGGAGAGAGTGTTGTAAACATAGGTTGGTCCCAGGGCTGAGCTCAGGAGGAGGGGCTTCAGTTGATCGGTAATGGGGAGCCATGGGAAGCTTTTGAGCCTGGCCGTGGCTGACTGGAGTTGCGCTTTGGAACAGTCAATCTGGGGGTGGGGATCGCATGGGCTGGGAAGTGAGGCCGCAGGGAGTTTTTGAGGCCTCCCCGGGACCCGCAGCAGGAAAGGCACTGCGCTTGAGGGACAGCGATGGGGTCGGAAAGGAAAGGACAGTCCCAGGAGGTGAACGGAACTGGAGCACGACGTCGGGGAAAGGGCAGGGTGAGGTCAGAGAGGCTGAGATGTGGAACCCAGGGCGCTGGAGAGTGGAGCAGGAAGTCAGGAGGGGAGATAAACTCATGATGTTTGCAAATGCTGAATGGCTTCCCGGGGAGAGGAGTTGGGAAGGGAGTGGTGGCTTTCGCGGACCCCGTGGACGTAACGAACATACCGAAGGCCTGGTGTTGAGGGACGGAGTCGAGGAAGAGAAAAGACGGAAATGCAGAACCTGGAGGAGAGCGGAGGTGAGGACGGCAAGAGGAACGGGCAGGGTTGCCCCGCAGCGCTGAGGACCCAGTGTGGTTGGAGAACCGGAGTGTTGGCTGAGGGCGCCCAGGACCGTTGTGAGGGGCGTGTCTCCTCCATGTCCCCAGATTTCCCCTAAGCAGGTGCCTCAACCCCACCGCTAGCTTGTGCGTCCAAACACGTGTCCTTCAGTCCGTTCTCCCTGTCGCCCGACTTCACCTATTCGACCTCGTAAATCACATTTTTGGTGACCTTCAACCCCTTCTCCTTTTTTTCCAAGACATAGTGGAAATTCCCTCCTAATATCACTCCTGTGTCGAATGTAGGAAGACATGCTTTATCCTTGAACAACTTTTTCTTGCTCATTATTCCCCTCCTCCTCCACCCATCCCAGGCAATGAGGGGCGTACAAGTAATAATATTATTTTTCCGTCCCTTGGACGTGTCTGTGATCATTTATGTCCCATCCGTATCTCCGCGGTTCCAAAATCGTTGCACCACTGAAGACGTTTTTATTATTCCATTCTACCCACACGGACCAGATTTGAAAGGAATTAAGAAAGGGAGTTTCTGTAATGTTCATCTGTTTTCCCACCAAATTAGGTAGCTCCCAATCAGGCCTTCTGATCCTTAGTTCTGCTGGTATTTTCAGGATGCCGCAAGGATTCTCACACCGCAGGGAATGGGTGTGAGAGGTGGAAGGACCGGGGAAAAAGCTAGAGGGGTAAGCCAGGCGATGAGCACCATTCTAAATAAGAGACTCCTCTGTGAACACAGCGGAGAGCCGTCAAAAGATTTCAAACCAGGAAGGATAGGGTACCATTCGCAAGTTTGAAATTTCTCCCCAGCAGCAGTGTGGAGGGGAACACGATGAGGTGAACTAGGGACGTGGCAATGAGGATGGAGAGACACAGAAAGATCTGAGAGTCGCGTCGGTGGTGGAGGTCAACAGGACTTGGGGGGAGGGGCGCACTGGGATGCAAGAGAGTGAGGGTCAAGGGTAAGAAAACAGTGTTTGGTGGAATTGGATTCAGGTCAGGAGTGTGGCAAAGCAAGGCCCTAGGGGATCCCAAAGAAGCAGTCTACACAGAGGCGGGGCACAGTATGACAGAAGGAATGTACGTCTTCAGGGAAATTTATTAGCCAGGGTATAAATTCATTCATTCCAATATCAAGGCCAGGAACATTGATTGAACATTAGATACACAGGAAACTGTCTCTTCCCTTGAGAAACGGAATGTCTCCTTAGGAAGATAGACATATAAGTAAGTAAATAAGTAAATAAGGAAGGAAGGAAATAAATAAATAAATAAATAAGTAAATAAATGCCATTACAATCTACCATAATAACAAGAGATACAAAGTTCATTTTGGTATATTTCCCTCAAGTTATGTGTGTTGCTTTTATGACATTTCCTCAAAAAGTTGTACTACGTCTTTCCGCCGTCCCTACGTCTATATCGTGCTATTTTCCTCATGATAGTAATTTTATACCATCTTGATCATTTTGTGCTCTTTCTTACTAATGCTGTAATAAGTAATAATAATATTAGAAATAATGAGAGTTGAGGCCGGAGTTGGAAGAGGAGGAGAAGAATGCTATTTGTAGGTAATATGATTGTAAATACGGAAAACTCAAAAGAATCACCGAAAACGATTTAAGTCAGTTACGAAGTTAGTAAGAGGATTAGATACAAGACAATAATTCTAAATTCAGTGACTTTCTGGTCTACTGGCGTGGCAGATTTATTATTTGTGTAGACTTTTTCTTTCCTTCCCCGTTCTGGCAGTGACTTCCCTGAAGTCAGGACATACTTCCCACCCTGTGAGCCATGTGACTTGCTTTGACCCAGGGGAGTGTGGGAAAAAAGTGACAACGAGCCAGCTCCTAGATGAGGTCATAAGAAGCACAGCAAGTTCTCTCAGACCTTCTGGCCTCCAGTCTGAGAAGAGAGTGTCCCAGGTGACCCGGGCTCTTTTGGATTGTGTTCAGGAAAGAAGACCAGAACTCAAACGACGTCTGGAGTCCAGTCTAGCTTACCTAATTCTGGACAAGATCAGACACACGGCAGCTGACCTACAGAGTGTGAAATAGACGTTTGCAGGGGCAAGTATCTAAAATACAGTATTTACTAAAGCACTCCCCCGAACCCCATGCATGCTAAGTTATCAAACAGGGAGAAGGGTTAAGTGAGTCCCTTAACTCACTTAATGGCTAAGTGATGTAGCCATTACAATTATTATTATTTTTTTTTAAATTTTTTTTTCAACATTTATTTATTTTTGGGACAGAGAGAGAGACAGAGCATGAGCGGGGGAGGGGCAGAGAGAGAGGGAGACACAGAATCGGAAACAGGCTCCAGGCTCTAAGCCATCAGCCCAGAGCCCGACGCGGGGCTCGAACTCACGGACCGCGAGATCGTGACCTGGCTGAAGTTGGAGGCTTAACCGACTGCGCCACCCAGGCGCCCCTTTTACAATTATTTTTATGAGTGGTATTTAATGATGTAAGAAAATGCTTATACTATGATAGGGGAAATAGCAGAATATAAAACCGACTGTATAATACACTTTTAGCAATAGAAAAATGCAGTTAAAAGCTAAATTGTGTCAGGGACTATTTTTGGTGGCTTATTTGAAGAGCATGCATTATTTTCCCATTTAGACAGTGGTTGCAAGTTGTTAGTCATGGGTTGAATTTGGTCCACAGTCATATCTGGCACAGTGTTTTAAAAATAAAAATTCATCTTCAAGATTTTTATTTTTTTATGTTTATTTTTGAGACAGAGAGAGAGAGAGCGAGCAAGGCAGAGGCAGAGAGAAAGGGAAACACAGAATCCGAAGCAGGCTCCAGGCTCCGAGCTGTCAGCACAGAGCCTGATGCGGGGCTCGAACTTACGGACCATGAGATCATGATCTGGGCCGAAGTCAGACGCTTAACCGACTGAGCCACCCAGGCGCCCCCTTCGATATTTTTAAATTGGAATCTTTTACATAGAAATTCTGATTTCCGTGCCCTCTTGAAAATTCGAGGTCCTCTTGATGATCTGGAAGCAATGTTCTCCCACGGTCACTCCTAATTCAGGCTGGCTAGCGGCTCCCTCAGATAGGAGATGTGCCCCCCTGTGATTTTTTTTTTTTCCTCACATGGTGCCTTATTTATATTACCCGCTTTGCCCCTGTAGGCCTTTGCTTGTGCAATCCCTCGTTACACACTGAATTTAATCCTTGGATTTTGTCAGAGCATCAAAAGCTCTCTCCCTCAACCACATCACTTGGGCTCTTTGCCATCAGCTCATGGAATTTGTTACTTTCGTCACTGCAGGAAGCCGTTGAGGATGTGGTTCCCTACAATCCCCAGGAAAAAATGTTCTCTATACTTAATGCCAGAAAATTCTTCTTCTCCCTGGTCATGATTTTTTTTTTTTTTTTTTTTAAATCTCATAGATGCCATGAATCATATGATCAATCGTGGCTCTCTCAGCACTGGCTTCTGGGAAGATCAGGGCCAAATCTTTCATAGAGTGCAGTGTATCCTTTTGCGCTACTGGTGGGGATGCACACTGGTGTGGCCATTTGAAAAAACAAACAGTAGGGAGTTTCCTCAAAAAATGAAAAATAGAGCTACGCTATGACCCAGAAATCCCACTAGTAGGTATTTATCTGAAGGCTAGAAAATGCTGATTCGAAGGGGCACATGCACCCCAATGGTTAGAGCAGCCCTAGCAACAACAGCCAAATTAATGAAAGAGCCCAAATGTCCATCGACGGATGAATGGATAAAGAAGATGTGGTATATGTATACAATGGAGTATTACTTGGCGATCAAAAAGAATGAAAGCTTGCCATTTGCAATAATATGGATGGAACCAGAATGTATTATGCTAAGTGAAATAAGTCAATCAGAGAAAGATAAATATGATTTCACTCGTATGTGGAACTTGAGAAACAAAGCAGATGAACACAGGGGGAGGGAAGGAAAAATAAGATAAGAAGAGAGAGGGAGGCAAACCATAAGAGGCTCTTAAATACAGAGAACAAACTGAGGGTTGCTGGCGGGGCGTTGGGTGGGGGGATGGGTGAAATGGGTGATGGGCGCTAAGGAGGACACGGGTTGGGATGAACACTGGGTGTTATATGTAAGTGACAAATCACTAAATTCTACTCCTGAAACCATTATTACACTATACATTAACTAACTTGGATTTAAATTAAATTAAATTAAGTAATTTAATAAATTAATTAAATTAAATTCAATAAACTAACTTGGATTAAATTAAAAAATAAATAAAATAAACTAAAATTGTCTCCAAGACAAAAAAAAATTAAAATTCTCAAAGGTTAAAAAACGAAACCCTTTAAAATTCTAACCCTTTAAAATTTTAACCCTTTAAAATTCTCAAAGGGTTAAAAAACGAAAGCACAGTGTATCAGAGCCACATGGCACGCACTGTATGTACAGAAAAGGAATGGAAGGAAATGCGTTAAAGCACCAAGAGCAACGTTGCAGGTGGGTTTCCTAAAAAGCAGACCCTGAGATACGGACGGATTCACGTTCAAGTGATTTTATTATGGACCTGCTTCTAGAAGAAACCCGTCAGGCAGCGGGAAGAGCAGGACAGGGAAGGGGAGGAAGCCAAGTAAGGATGTGATTTCAGAACAAGGGAGAGTAACTTCAGCATCTCCTCCCAGGGGACTTCTGAAATGTAACCACGCCTCGTAGGGTTTCACGCCCCTTTCCATATCATCCGCCCGGTCATCTCCACCTGTCTGTACGTTCGGTCAAGGTCCACCAGTTTAAGTGTTATTTCATCTAAAAAACATCTGCACAGAAACAGTGGGGCGAACTGACCGTGGCCGACTCGGGTTGACCCGCAAAGCTAAACATCACACAAGGACGAGGACAAGTCCTAGTTTCTGACTCGGTGGCTGGCTGCATGTTGCTCTCTGGCTAGGGATTCTGCTTTGGTTTGTCTTCCAGTTGGAGCAGCAGCACCGGGAGGGCTGGATTCCCCACCGCACCAAGCATGGCGACTGCCATCTGTGATAAGAAACACGTTTTACATGACAGAGCAGACGCTGTTGAAGCTCCATCTAGATTCCCGCGGTCTATTCCGAGGTGGTCACAGAAAGTTCCTCTGCATTCTGACACACACCCCGTTGCTCGTCAGAAGATGTCCTCTGGCACAAGGGCATACTTGGTCTTCGGGTGGGGCATTCCGGAAGTGCTAGGGAGCTAATGCCCAGGCGAGACCCTAACTGATGAAGGATGGGTGTCTGTGGACCCTCCAGCTTCCACGCCTCCAGGGGATAACTCCGAGGCCTTTCCATAGGGTCTCCTAAAGGGAACCGGGAGGTTTCCAGTGGTCTCGTTCATTCAGGCTTCATTGGCTTTCCTCCTTTCTTGTCTCATTTACCTCACTACTCACAGTACTTTCTGGAATCACCCTCCCCCACCCCCAAATAAGCTACTTGTCCCAAACCCTTGTCTCAGGTTCTCTTTGGAGGCAAAAACGTGGTGATGATATGTGGTGACCCAGTACACTCATATCTGAAACACAAGTTTCAAGAAACAATACTGACTCTGTACATTGAATGACTCTGACATTTTCTTTTCCATTCTATTCCGCAGGACGTGATCCACTGAAGGGATTTGATGACCCCCTCGCGGGTCTCAGGCTGCAGTTTGAAAATCACCAGCCCCGGAGGGTGAGCGGATGGAAGAGAACCGGGTCTTGACGACAAGGGCAATTTTGCTAGTCGAACTCTGCCTTGGGGGACACGGTAAGCAGCTGACGTCAGCCTGGGGGGACTTCGCACCGCCTGTGGGCGTCCCCTTTTCAGCAGATTTCGAACCAGAGCTTCTGTCAAGGGGTTGCTTCATTGGCCTCTGCTGACCATCCTGGCACGAATCCAGACAGAAACAATGTCCCCCTTTTCTTGGAGTCGTCCTATGGGTCACCTCAGAGAAGACCGGGGCTGGGAGTGAGGGTGGGGACAGCAATCAGGAAGGAGGAGGAGGAGGAGGAGGAGGAGTGGATGTAGCTTTTCAAAGGTCAGCTCGACTATGGTTAGTGGACGCTTGGAGATTTATTCCAAGTGCCTTTCCTGGCTGGAAAAACAATAAGAGAGAGAGAGAAAAAAAAAAACCCCAAACCCACAAGTGGGGTGGAAGTTGAAGAACACTTTAATTCATAAGAAAAAGGGCTTGAATAATTGATGTTGCCGCCATGCCAAAGATAATTTCAGCCCTCTCTCTATCTCACAAAGACATTTAGCATTGATTGAGATCAAAGTATCTGGAACCCCTGCTGTTGGGCTGAAAGGCAAAACTCACAGCGGCCTTTCTCCGCTCTGATAATGTCGTCTTTATGTGGTTAATAAACTGCACACTTCAGTCAAACTATATCATTACAGAAGACTTAGGGAGCTAATAATTTAAAAGCAAAGAATTGCTTCTGTTCTTTGCTTTGAACTAAACAACATTCTGTTGAATGAGGAGGACATCAAAGTCTTGTCACTATTACCAGTGTGGATTGAGCAGAAGGCCTCACAGAGTGGGTACTTCAGTCATCAAGAAAAGAGCGGGAGCGAGAGAGAGAGAGAGAGAGAGAGAGAGAGAGAGAGAAAGATGAAAGATCTTGGCTTATCAACCCAAAGGCAGGCTTTATTATTATTTCTTCTACTAGGCGAGCATCAGGTGGTCGGCTTATCAATGAGCGTCCCTGTTAAATAGATGTACGTGAACTGGGGCCGACTGTTCAGTTTCCACCTTGGCTCCATTCTGAACTTTGTCTCGGCTACCTTTGTGTTCACCTGCAGCCCGCCTACTCCTCCTGCTACTTCTCAGTCCTCCCCCGTGGTTTTCCACCTTCCTCAAGTCTCTTTGCGTGAAGGGCAGCCAACCACCCCCCCTGCCCCGTCTCCTTCTCTTGTCACTGGCCCGTAGGTGATCGTATGGCTTGCCAACCCTCCTTTGCTTCCGAGGCTCCACTGGCTGGCTGGGTGAGGGCATCCCGTGCACGGGTATTGGGGGGAGATGCAACCATTTGGAGTTGGGGTTTTCTGGGACTGAGAATGCCGTTCCACCCACATACCAGCCCCCCCCCCCATCCTTCCTAGCTCTGTGGTAGGTGTTTTTTTTTTATTATTATTTTTTAAAGTTTTGATTTTGAGAGAGAGAGAATGCGAGTGTGAGTGGGGGCAGGGGCAGAGAGAGAGAGGGAGAGAGAGAATCCCAAGCAGGTTCTGCACCCTTGGAGCACAGAGCCCGATGCGGAGCTCAAACCCATGTACTGTGAGATCATGACCTGAGCTGAGATCAAGAGTTGGACGCTTAACTGACTGAGCCACCCAGGCGCGGCTGTTGTAGGTAGTTTTATTTATTTATTTAAAAAAATTTTTTTTAAGTTTATTCATTTTTCAGAGAGAGAGAGACAGAGTATGAGCACGGGAGGGGTAGAAAGAGAGGGAGACACAGAATCCAAAGCAGGCTCCAGGCTCCGAGCTGTCAGCACAGAGCCCGATGCGGGGCTCGAACCCACAAACTGTGAGATCATGACCTGAGCTGAAGTCGGACGCTCAACCGACTGCGCCACCCAGGTGCCCCATGTAGGTAGTTTTAAAGAGCGACATTCGTGTATAGCACGTAAGACCTCCCACCTGACCGCCTCTGCCACACCACCATCGGAAGAGTGTCGTAGGAGGGAGTCACAGAAGGGACACTCGTGTAGGTGACTTTTTCATTGAAGGAGGTTCTTAGGAGAAATACCTTTGAGGAAGTAAAGGAGGCAGGATAGAGGAAGGAGCCCAGCAAAGAGAAACTGGTCTTAGCCCGTCCCAAGGGGGACTCTGGGGCTTGAATGACGCCACAGGTTGTCCCGCCTTGAGGCGAGGGGGTTAGCCATTGTACCCTGTATCAATCAGCCATTGGCCGCAGGCTGCCCTGGGACTGCCCAGGAAGGTGGCTCCCCCAGGCCAAGGTTCCCCAGATAACAGTGCAGCTGTGAGCTCTTTGCAGTCGAGATGGCCAACAGCTGGGAGGCAGGTGCACCAGACTGGCAACGGGGGCCTGGGCAGGGTCCTCTGGAGGGTGAGATGAGGTCTGTAGACTTTCGAAAATGTACGTATTATTGAATTCAAAAGGTTCATGTTTTGGTTTTAATCCCGAGGAAAATAGGGATTTGTTAGAAGCTGTGCCATTATCACTGCCATCATCATTTTATCTTTCCTTGAACTTGAGTTTGCTGAGCACCTCATGCCTCATTCGACTTTTTTTTTTAATGTTTAATTATTCGTTTTTCACACACACACACACACACACACACACACACACACACCCAAGCGTGAGTGGGGGAGGAGCAGAGAGGGAGGGAGACAGAGAATCTGAAGCAGGCTCCACACCGTCAGCACAGAGCCGGCCGAGGGGCTCGATCCCATGAACCGTGAGACCATGACCTGAACCGAAGTCGGACGCTTGGCTGACTGAGCCACCCAGGCGCCCCTCATTTGATTCTTTCGTGGACTCTGTGAAGTATTGCCAGTGATTTCACATCAGGAGACTGGGGCTTGGGGAGGCTTTGACCCCTGCCTTGAGAGAGAGGTGTGCCCTGGGGATGTTCATTGCAGTGTTAATTACAGTAGTAAGGGTTTGGGAATGACGCATTTCTCCTGGGAACAGGAAGGTAAGTAACTCCCCCTCCATACGGCGGCACAGATGCAGTCAGTCAAGGTGCCCTAACGACACAGGGATGGGTCCCTAATGCAGTGTTGAGAGGAAAAACCAGGTCACAAAACAGCATCATACTTGTGTGTGTGTGCATGTGCGTGCGCGCGTGTGTGTGTGTGTGTGTATTTTTAAAACATTAAGGGAGGGGTACCTGGGTGGCTCAGTCGGTTGAGCGTCCGACTTCAGCTCAGGTCATGATCTCATGGTTCATGGGTTCGAACCTCGCATCGGGCTCGCTGCTGGCAGTGCAGAGCCCGCTTGGGATCCTCTGTCCCCTCTCTCTGCCCCTCCCTGCTCGTGCTGTCTCAGAAATAAACATTTAAAAACGTAAATAAATAAAACATGAAGGGAAACCTTTGTATCTGCATTTCCTTTTACCCTTTGCTGAACCCTCTCCTTAGCCAGGATTATTAAAGTTCCTTCTTTGGTGCCTGTTGCCTCAGGGAAGGGAACGTGAATGGAAGCAGCAGAAAGGGAAAGTTGGAAAGTCGACAGGGGCTTAAACAACAGAAGGGGGATAAACTCCACCCCCCCCCGCCCCTGCCCCTCCCCAGAAAGAGATCTTCTGGGGTTGATGGGGGTGGGGGGGGGAGGGGGGTGGCTGGTGGGGGAGGGGGAGAGGGATGGAGGTATGTTGGAAGGGAGACACTGTCTCAGAGAGACACTGTCCCACTCTGTTGGAGGGAAGACTGTCTCAGAGACACTGAGAGCTTAGATGCTAGAGTGTTCCTGAGAAAAAAAGCCCTGAGCCTTGCCTGCAGGAAGGTGGAGGATAACTTCACAGGCTTCAAGAACCAAGGGGGCCTGAGGCCAATTCCCAAAGGGCCTTTGACCCCAGAGAGGGAATACTGGGGGAGGGTCCCTGCGATGAGACCTCAGGCAACCTCTATGGCACACCCTGGCTTGTCACCACTCTCCAGGGACCCACGAGGCAGAGGCAGGGGACCAGCTGGGTCTGCACTTGGGAGTGAGGGGCGACGGGCAGCGAACCGTCTGGATGGACGCCCAGATCCACGGACCAGACCCCCTTGCCGCTGACTGCTTCTGCTCAGTCTTCCTCACCTCCTCCACCTGCCGTGGGAATTTGGATACGGCCCAGGGAAAGGAGAGAGGCTGAACTGAGGAGACTGAGCTCCTGCCTGCAGGGCCTCATGGGCTCATAACACAAATCGAGTTGAGCTAGAGGAAATAAAGATTTCTTTCTTGCCCACCTGAAGCTGTGGGCTGGGATTTATACGCAGGAAAAGGTATAAGGGTATATACCCTTATAGCACAGGAAAAGGGTCACACCACAAAATTATGAGTCAGCGGTTAATGCTGAGCGATTTCTTCTTTCTTCTTGGTGCTTTCCTGTGTTTTTTGTAGTCTTTTTTTGGGGGGGGGCGATAGAACATTCATTCATTTTGAAAATGGGAAGAAAAAGGGACTTCAGATGACAATAACAATAGCTCACATTTAGTAAGGAAGGAAACTCAATATGCCGGGCATTGGGCTGGCCGGTGTTTTTCTTTTTTAAGGAAGCCACCGGTATTTTATTTTATTTTATTTTATTTTATATTGAGGTAGAACTGACACACAACCCTCCATTGGTTTCAGAGGGATAATGCAACGATTCCACATCCGACATCCGGATCCAGAGAGAAATAGACAACCAACAAGTGGGCTGGCCACGCTGTGTTATGCCGTTCACCCCTCACGACTGTCCTGTGGGGCGAGTACGATCGTGGTCACATTTTGCAGATAACACGGTTGAAGCTGAACTCACGCGGCAGAGATGTGTTCACGGCACGGGTCTATCCGGCTCCAAGTCTCGTGTTCCTTCCATCACACCCCATTGTCTACCAGGGGACCTTTTCCTGCTCAACCCGAAATTAGCCGAAGCATCTGGGATGGGTTTAGGGATTCCAAGCGAGCACAGGTGCCGAGCAGAACTGGCCTTGCCAATAAACAGAAAAGTCCGTACAAAGGGCTGGCCAGCATGGGGCCTGCGGACACAGCTGTCTGTACAGTGTGAAAGGAGAACTTGCCACGATGAATTATATTGATGTAACAATGAAAGAATCGTTTTGGAAAGAATTGAGCTGTTATTAAAACACAAAGGCACATGAATCGCTTCAACATCGATCTGCTCGGTGTAATTTCTGAACTAGGCAGTATTTTTTTAACGTACGTTCTCATTGAAGTTTGACATGTCGAGAAGCTCACGCGGAGACCCAGCATACGGCTTGATGAATTTTCTCAAAGTGAGCAAGCCCATGTGGCCGGCTCCTGGATCAAGAAACACGCATTTCGAGGGCCCCAGAAGTTCCCCCTGGTGCCCTCTGCCAGCTGCCTCTCCCCTCCGTGAACCATCGCCCGGGCTTCTGACACCTGAGATTGGTCTTCTTTGTAGACGGAAATTTTCTGAACATTATAGAAACGGATCGTACCGAGATTTATGGATCGTACCGTACTGTGAGATTTATCCGTGATGTGTATGTAAAGTTTTGTTCATGCTTGTTGACCTATCGTATTCCACGCTTTATATTAATTTTGAGTGACTGTATTGAATGTATGTGAATATACATAGTAGAATTCACCCATATTTCTGCTGATGGCAGGTGCCTCTGAGGAGGCCCCCCGAGGAGCCAGGAGTAACGAAGAAGTTACTCGTGAGGGAGTCGTAAAGGGTCTCGTAAAGAAAACCGAGCACGTGGGGACTCCAAAATGAATTTGGCCTTCATTTGGGCAATATTTAGTGAGTTTCTTCAAAGTGCCAGGCTCCGGAGGCGGTGCTGTGAACCCAGCGATAAGTAACTATTGTTCTTTTCTTGGAAAAACTCAGTCCAGCTGGAAGACAGTCGTGTATATAACTAGCAGTTACATGACGTGATAACAGACCAAAAAAATTAAAAAACCAAAAAACCAAAAAACCAAAAAACCAAAAAAAAACCCCACCCCTGTTGTTTGCCTACCCAACAACCGAATTCCATTACTCCTTTTTTTTTTTTTTTTTAATTTATTTTTGGGACAGAGAGAGACAGAGCATGAACGGGGGAGGGGCAGAGAGAGAGAGGGAGACACAGAATCGGAAACAGGCTCCAGGCTCCGAGCCATCAGCCCAGAGCCTGACGCGGGGCTCGAACTCACGGACCGCGAGATCGTGACCTGAGCTGAAGTCGGACGCTTAACCGACTGCGCCACCCAGGCGCCCCCATTACTCCTTTGTTTACGGAGCTCGGAGGTTGTATCGTGTGAGCACATTCTCAGGACAGGTGGGTCCCTCCCAATCCCAAGGGATAAGCCACTACTAGACCAAGCCAAGGGTAATCCCCACTTCTAGGAATTGTTTAGGGGTGGGGCATGTGACTAGAGGTGGACAATGAGGTCTGGCCTCCTCCTTCCTGCCTGGAGAATGGTGGTCCATAGACACGGCATTTGGAGAGGAGGCAGCTGTCGAGACCAAAGCTGAAAGGCCAAGTGCGGAGTTCTGCAATATGGGAAGAATATATGAGCCAGATTCCCAGAGAGCCTTGTGGAACTTCTGTGCCAACCCCAGAACGGCCCTGGCCCCGGGCTTCCTGTTAGGGGAGACCGTTAGATGACTTCAGCCCCTGTCAGGACTCCGTAGCTGGGAGCAGGGCTCATCCTCGGGGACACTCGTGTGTGGATGGCTGCGGGAGTGTGGGGGAGGGAGGTGGGTGTTGACCGTGGAGACCCACATGGAAGGCATTGGGGAGCAAATTTCTGAGGTGAATCATGGAGGATAAACAGGCGTGTTAGAGAAGGAGGGCGGATGGGAGAGTTGCAATCCCAGGCAGAAGAAAGGGTCTGAACAGGATCCTGAGTGCCTTTGAGTAACAGGTCAGAAATCCAGCGAAACCTGAGCCCAGAAGGCGCGGCGGACAGATTGGAGCCTAGAAATCCTTGCTGGGGTGAGGTCGTGCAAGGTCATGTCCAATTTTGCCTCGAGATGAACTCATTGCCCTAACCTACTTTCATTTCGGCAGACGCTCTGGGGTTCTTCAAGCTCTGATTTTAATCATGACTAGACCCACGATTGATTAGGAGCCTTCAAGCAGGATGTTTGTTATTAATGGCAAGTTCATGTCCTGAGTTAAGACACCTCCAGAGGGGCAGGTTACAGGCACCAAAACGGTTTAACCACTCGGGTAGCGCCCGAGGCGGAACCCACGTCTTGCTGGTGGAGAATCTTCTCTACAGAAAGCTCTACATGTGTGCGATTTACATTTGCAATATGGCATGATCTGTGACGTAATATTTGCACATTTGGAGGCACACGGGAGGTCTAACAATGTGAGACGCCTTTTGTGGAGTCACACAGCTAATTGGAGGAACGGACCAGAGAACTCCCACATCTTCTGGTACCTCTGCACCAAGTGATGTCTCATTTGTCACCCTCCCAAGGAGGTGGAAGAGGGACCAGGAGTGGTCTACGCATCATTAACTCCAGGCTGCCAGCCTCTGTCCCTGTTAGATCCTTCTACTGGTTATCTATTGCTGTGAAACAGACTGTGCCACAACTTAGTGCCTTAAAAAAACAGATTGATCTATTTCGCTCACGAATCTGCAATTTGGGCAGGACCTGGAGGGAACGGTTCATCTCTGCTCGGCGTGGCTTCAGCTGGGGTAACTCAACAGGGGGCTGAAGGATTCTCTCCAGAGATGGCTCACCCACATGGCTGGCACGTTGATGCTGGCTATCCTTTGGAGACTCAGCCTCAGCCAGATCCGTGGGCCTCAGTGCCCGTCCCTATGGGCTTTCTCATAGTATGGTGGTCACGCTCTAAGAGTGGGCATCCCAAAAGGACGAGGCAGAAATGCATGACATTTTCATGACTTAACCTTGGATGTTCCATAGCGTCACTTCTGACACACTCCGTTGGACGGGCAGCCACCAGGCCCAGCCGGGTTCAAGGAGAGGGGGAGTAGCAAGGTTCTAAAAGAGCACGTGGGGAAGAAGATATTATTGCAGCCGTTTTTAGAAAGTGCCATGTGCCGCAAGCCTGGTCCACGGGCCCTGGAATTACTTCACAAGTTCGTAAACTTTACCTTTTATGGGGATACATGTGTCCTAGGGAAAAGTGGAGAGAAACACAGCTGGAACCTGGGGCAGAATAGGTACATCAGCGTCATGGTCAGGTGCCCTTGTGTTCTCCGTATCCCTCCCTCTGGATGAAGAACCCTCCCTGTCCGTTTTGCCCTCTCTCAATCAGCTACCATGGCGATCCTGGCCTGACCAATCAGAATATTTATTCCATTTTTCTGGCCACGGTGATTGGTTCAGGAGTAGCCACCTGACCCAAGCCAGGCCTATCGGAGACAGCCACGGAGCCTTAGCCAGAACAACTGTGGAGTCGCTGGCTCTAAGGACCAGGTGAGCTTAGAGCTGCTCTCGGTGTGGCATCTCTTCTAAGGTTCCGTGTGTAAGAGCCTGCCCAGGAATGCAAAGCCGAGAAAGATTTCTGATCACATTGTTTACGGGCCTGTTTTCAACGCTACACAACAGCAAATCTACCTCTGGAGCTTTTGTTTATACAACGGGCCCTTGAACAACACAGATTTGAACTGCGTGGCTCCATTTATACGTGGATTTTTTCCCAATAAACATAGTACAACACCGTAAATGCGTTTTTTTCTTCCTTATGATTTTCTTTAAAGAATTTTTTTCATGTTGGGGTGCTTGGGTGGCTCCGTCGGTTAAGCCTCCGATCGGCTCAGGTCATGCTCTCACGGTGAGTTCCAGCCCCATGTCGGGTTCGGTGCCGACAGCTCAGAGTCTGGAGCCTGCTTCGGGTTCTGTGTCTCTCTCTCTCTCTCTGCCCCTTCCCCGCTCGCACTCTGTCTCTCTTTCTCTCTCTCAAAAATAAATAAACATTAAAACTTCAAAAAAATTTTTTTTAATCTCACATGAGATCGTGACCTGAGCCAAAGTCAGACGCTTAACTGACTGAGCCGCTCAGGTGACCCTTCCTTATGATTTTCTTAAGAATATTTTCTTTTTGTAGCTTACTATATTGTAAGAATATAGTATATAATACAACGGATGAAATATGCATTAAGCGACTGTTTATGTTGTCGGTAAGACTTCCGGTCAACAGCAGTTATGTCTTTGGGGAGTCAAAAGTCATACTCGGATTTTCAACTGTGCAAGGGACTGATGCACTTTCCACAACCCCCTGAACAATGGGTCAGGGGTCAACTGTGTACAGCAATGAATTCTCCTTGGGGTGTAAGCCAGGTGGACTTGAGTTTCTGGCAGGTGCAGACCAAAGTGTTCTGATTAATGTAGTGTAGTTCTGATTAATTCCGAGTTCCAGGACATAGAGTCACCATGTAAAATAGCTCCTCCTTCAGAATGGACAAAACAGAGGCAAGCCGGGCCTCAAAAAAAAAAAAAAAAAAAAAAAAAAAAAAAAAAAAAAAAAACACACAGAAAAACAAAAAAAACCAAAAAAACCCCCAAAACCGCAAACCTATGGTTAAGCAAGACTTGCGTGGCTAAGCAAAGATGGGACGCGTTGGGTCGGTTCCGTTGTGTGTCTGAAACCTACTCCCGGTCATTTTATTGCGTGGGCAAGCTAGTAAATATTCATTAATCTGGTAAGAGTTTCTATCCATCCATTCACCTGTTCATCCATCCGTCTCTATATTTTCCCTTCAGTGAAACCCATATTGATCGAGTTAAATAGCTGGCCCAAGCTTTCTGAGAGGGAGGGCTTGAAGCACGCGGTCAAGGTCAAACTAGCAAGATACTTCACTTGGGTGCCTGGTGGCTAGGGCTCAGCTAGCTGCCCTCTTTTTCATCAGATAAAAATAAGAAAACCCGCCTTAGATACTTGCTCATATCCCTTTCAGTGCTTGATGATTCAAACAACTCTCAAACGCATAATTCAGAATGCGATGTGGTCCAATTTTCCCAGGCCTGAGATGGGAAAACCCAAGCATAGGGAGCTTGAGGGATTTGTGCCAAGACTTGACATCGACGTTGTCCCTGGTGACGGCGCCACTCCACGGCGGCTGGCGGGCCAGAAGACGAGAAGAGATTGAGGGCTGAGCACAGAGGTTCCAGGTTCCCGGGGGGGGGCAGGGCCCGCAGAGAACCAGAAGCAGGTGGTGTGGTGACAGGCGCCGTGGGTGGGATCCACACACGCACGGGGAGGGGGAAGAGAGCTGGGAGCCACAGAAAAGCTGCCCCTGTGGCTTCCCCCACCAAAGGATTGATACACGGAGCGTATCTGCATAGACTGCCCTGCAGGGCGCCATTTCTGAGCCGTGGCCCCAGGAGCGTGTGAAATGCCTGTTCCGGGGGGTGCTCACCGGGGGTGCCCGGCTGCTCTGTCCTGACTTCTCTCCTCCAAAACCGAAATCACGGGCTTGTCATTGCTTTGCTCTGGACCGGGGATTATGGAGCTTAAACTCTCTCCTTCAAGCGATGTTCAAGTTTTTGACTTAAAAGGGAAATGTTTCATTTTAGGCCAAATGCATCCCCCCCCCCCTCCCTTTCCCCCTTCCTGGAAAGAGAACAAAGCAATTCAAATCAGAAAACAGAGCGAACTCCATGCTCTCTGTCCACGGGGACCCGGCTCCCAACTGGATCCTACGGAATTTGATTGAAGTACAACTGAACCCCTCCGCGTTTGTTCAAATGTCATTTAAATAGAAACGTTTCAAATCCCTGCCAAGGAAGTGCCCAGGGGGTGGCGTGGAACGGAGTCGGGCCCTCACTGCTCTGCGGGCTGCTGGGCCGGAGACCACGGGGGCGGGACCCAGGCGAGGCTGACTCAACCCTGCTCACAGTGGGGGTAGGGAAGCAGTGGGGAAAGGGGTGGGGCGGGGGGGGGGGGGATAGAGGAAGCAAAGAAGGGGGTGGGGGTGGACCTTCTGGGTGGTTTTCACTGTACAGGTACAGGACACGAAAGCGACACAATATGCCTGCATTTTGGTTTGCATTTACTTTTCGAAAGATGGAGACAAATCCAAGCCCTGGAAGGATTCATGATCAGGAGAGCGGGGAGCCCTCAAGGTTTGGCTGGTCACCCCTTTAGTGTCATGACGACTTAAGTGTCCCCGCACAGTGGGGGCTGTTTTTAGCTTGTCAGTTGGGAAAGAGGAGGACACGTGTGGCTTGCCTGGGCTTTGTCAAGGCGATTGGATAGGACCTGCTTTTGGGGTGGGGTGCGGGCGCAGGGCTGAGGGTGTGGGGCCTTGGTTTCCTTACCCAATGTGGTAAAGGCAGCCAGTGAGGTCAGGGGTTTGATGCTGTTGGCCCAGCGGACCCTGATGACGCCCAACAGGGAGGAGTCTGGGAATCTTATCCTTCCCTCACCTGTAATGGCTACCTTTTTAGGCTTTGTTATTTTCTACTTCTGGGTAAAATTTTGTGGCAGAAGAAATCTGCCACTAACAGCACTGTTCGCGAACCACGGAAACACGTATCTAGAGGGGCCCCTGGTGCGGACATTCTAGAAGATCTAAACTGGGAAAAGATTAGAGTGGGGTCACTCCCTCTTTCCTGGAGACCCATTAGCATGGGAAGGAGTTCACTTACTCAACAAGACCTCTTTTTCCAAGACAGTAGGCTTACCTGCCTGTTGGAAAAAAACGTTCATACCATGATGCAATCTAAGAATGTTTGACTCATGTCAAATCATCATGACATGGCTATGTCTGGTGACGTTGTCCTTCAGCCTTTGCTCATGGAAAGACTACAAAGCAGTGGTTTCCACATTTCTCAGGATGAGGACACCTTTAAACATCAAAAGGTTGTTGCGGACCCCTAACTAGGAGTGGTTGGATTTTCCTTATGTGTAGACAGAAAACACGTTAGCCACTCTAAATTTAATGCATTTAATCATTCTTTGAAATAAGCTTGCGTTTTATGACTACACCTACTTAGGTTTGGAAAATTATTGCACATGTATGTGTTAGGCGTCGTTTATTCATTCTAGATATAATGCTCAGTATCGAGACGACTTGAGAGTCTCTACCGTCTGTCTCTCTAGTGTTCACAGATTAGTGAGCATACGTATATACGAACTTGCTGTTGTCTATAGATGAGGCATGACAACTATGTGGAGTCTGTCTCCAGGCTCCCATCCGGTGCACGCTCCATCATTCCATTTTTTTCCCCTGCTGAACCTGAAATTCAGCCTCAGAATCCTTCTTAACCCAGGACTCCAAGAAATCACTACCGATCTATGGGAGCTGACACACGAAGTCACGCATAGGCTCATTTCCTTCCTCTGATACAGGGTGCAAGTTTTTAGAGGGTGGGGACCAGGGGATGCTTGCTGGGCATGGTTCTGAGCCTAGAGACAATAACAAAAGACTTCCAGAACTGGGAAAGAGTTCCCATGGGCCTGGTTTAATCAGGGTTGGTCAGTCACTTATGCAGATGGACTTAGGAGACTCTGAGAAAGTGCAGTATTGGTGATCCTACAAGATGAGCCTCCCCTGGAATTGAAATTATTAACCTAAAGATATATGAGAAGAGCAGTCTAAGAGTCACTAAAGGGAGATTCCCCCTGTCTTATAGACCTTTGTTCTCTTATCTTAGAGAGCCTCTTAAAGCAGCAGGATGTACTCAAAAGGATACATTTCCTTTCATCACTGGGTTCAGCCAAGAAGTAGCTCTGAGGTGTCCCTTTCAATGAGGATCACCAAGGGCGGTGGTGGTTCCTGCACTGGCAAAGGACCCGAGGTATGAAGGAGCTGCTCATTGTAACTCAGCCAAGTACACAAACCACAGACCTTCAAGGGCTGAAAGACCCAAGACTGATCTCTACAGATGAGATGCCCACATCGAGTGTCCACGTATAATTAATGGTAGCATTCATTAATAGCAATCTAATTTGGTGCCATGGGGCTTCCATAACCTTGGTCCAATTTCTGTGACTTCGGTTCAGAATCACAGAAGATATACCATTTAATTTCAAGATGGCACGCCAAACCCCAAATCAAATTCATTGTGCATCTCAACACTCTTGGTGATAGATTAGACTTGATGGAAATTAGTTCATTCTTTTCAAGTGGCCGTGGAATAACACACAGGCAAATGTAAAATGCTCCCACATTGGGGTGGCTTGGATGGACACCCTGTGTTATTCAGCTGTTATGACAGAGCCATGGTCACATCAGCATTTAGTAGCCTGTTTAGTCTGTTGGACAGATATTGTCTTGTTCCCATTATCCATGTGCTAAAAAAGTTCCCTTATCTGCCCATAGCTTTTCTTCCCCTCCCTGTTCAGAGATTAAAAGACATGGGCTCAAAATCCCCGCTGGCCTTTTCGGAGGAATTGGCAAGCCCATCCTAAAATTCATATAGAAATGCAAGGGGCCCAGAACAGCCAAAACAATCCTGAAAGAAAGCAAAGTTGGGGGGGACTCATTCTTGATTTCAAAATGTACTACAAAACTACAGTTTTCTATATGGCATAAGGACAGACCCATGGATTAATAGAATAGAATTTAGAGTCCAGAAATGAACCCATGCATTTATGATCAATTGATTTTGAACAAATGTGCCGAGACAACGTAATGGGGGAAAGAATCGTCTTGTCAACAAATGGTTCTGGAACGGTTGTGTACTCACATGCAAAAGAATGAAGTTGGACCCCCACCTTACACGATATACAAAAATTATTTTTTAATATAATTTATTGTAAAATTGGCTAACGTACAGTGGGTCAAGTGTGCTCTTGGTTTTGGGGGTTCAAGGTTCCTGTGGTTCATTGCTTACGTAAAACACCCAGTGCTCATCCCAAGTGCTAGTCAAAGACCTAAATGTAAGAGCTAAAATTTTTAGAAGAAAACATTGGTGAAAATCTTCATGACCTTGGTTTAGCCTTTCTTAGATATGACACCGCAGGTACAAGCAACCAAAAAAACTGATAAATTGGACTTTATCAAAATTAAATGCTTCAGAGGACACTACCAAAAAAGTGGAAAGACAATCCACAGAATGGGAGAAAATATTTGCAGATCATATATCTGATAAGGTCTAGTGTCCAGAGCTCTTACAGCTCCAAAATAAAACCACAAAGAACTCAACTGAAAAATGGACAAAGGAGGGGTGCCTGGGTGGTTCAGTCGGTAAGCGTCTGACTTCGGCTCAGGTCATGATCTCGTGGTTCGTGGGTTCGAGCCCCGTGTCGGGCTCTGTGCTGACAGCTCAGAGCCTGGAGCCTGCTTGGGATTCTGTGTCTCCTTCTTTCTCTGCCCCTCCCCCGCCTGCGCTCTGTCTCTCTCGCTCTCAAAAATAAACGTTAACAAAAATGAAAATGGACAAAGGATGTGAATCAACATTTCACCAGAGAAGACCTACAAATGGCCAACAGGCGGATGATGTTCAACATCATTAATCATCAGAGAGACGCAAGTGGAAGTCACAACGTGATACACAACCACTGGGATGGCCATGATCAAAAAGAAAGACCGTAACAAATGTTGGTGACGATGTGGAAAAATATGGCTGGTGGGAATGTAAGAAGGTGCAGTCACCTTGGAAAACAGTTTGGTAGTGCCCCCGAAAGTCCAAGATAGAGTTACCACAAGACTTAGCAATTCACTCTTAGGTATACACCCAAGAGAACTGAAAACAAATGTCTGCACAAAAACTTGGTACATGAATGTCCACAGCAGGATTATTCATAATGGCCCAAAGGTACACACGTCCCACGTGCCCATCAACTGGCGAATGGATAAAAATATTCCTGGAAGGGAATGTTTGTCCACCATTAAACGAAATGAGGTACTGATATATGCTACAACATTGAGGAATTTTGAAAACATGATGCTAAGTGAAACAAGCCAGACACACGGGCCACATATGATAGGATTCCATTTATATAGATGTCCAAAGTGGGCAAATTCACGGAGACAGAAAATAGAGTAGTGTTTTTCAAAGGCTAAGAGTTGGGGATGGGGAAGGAATGATTGCTAATGGGTACAGGATTTCTTCTAGAGGTGGTGAAAATATTCTAGAATTACACAGTGGTGACGGTTGGAGAACTTTGGGAAAACACCAAAGCCCACAGAATTGTGTGCTGTTAATGGGTGAGTTTTATGAGATGTAAGTTATGTTTCAATTTTTTAAAAAGACTGTGGGGATGAATTTGGGAAATGGATTAGGAGACATCAAGACTCATCTCTCTTGTCCACATTAGCATTTTTCGTAATCATCAAACACGACTGAGGTATGCAAGAAGTCACTCGTTCAAAGTGACAGTGGCCCAGACGAGGCGACTGGGACATGCATATTTTGGTCTTGTTTCTTCCATTGCTTAGTGATTTTAATCTGGTCGCTGGACATCTCCTGATATTCTCTTACGCATGTGGGTAGTTTGGCATAGAAGAAAGAACACGAGCCTTAGAGCCAGAATCTTGGTTCTGCCCTTTGCTCACTGCCAGATCTTGGGCCCCCATCGATCTGAATTTCCTTCTCTGTGACCTGGTCTATATCCAGTCAATGTTCATGCCTTGCTTTCCCTTCTCCTCGTCTTCCCAGAGCACTGAAAGTACCGAAAGTTTGGTGTTTACACACGAGAGAGAACTGCCCCATGTGCCCTCACTCAGGCTCTACTGGGAAGAGAATCTGTTCCCAAACCCTTCAGGTCTAGACTTTGTCTGAGGGCAACTTCCGGTGAGCCCTACAAGAGTTCAGCTGGACCAAAAGGCTCAGGGCTGGCGAATCACCATAAGCCAAGTTGACTACGATGAGTTTCTGGGAACCTGAGCCTCTGTTGCTCCCTTCTCCCGCCCCGGAAAAGTTCAGACTGCTTGCCAGGTTCCTAGGTACCTGCCCCCACTGCGCTGGCTGCCATGACGTCACTGGATTTCCCCTATGACGTCCCTGCCACCCTCTCATCAGAGAGAGCCCTCAACAGAGGCGGAAGTTGAGTCAGACGGTCCCTTCCAGAAGCCAGCCCCCTTCTCTTCGCCCGCCCTCTGCACACTCTGACCTGCAAGCTGGTTTGCGTTCTCCTTCTCTGTCAAGCTGTGAAGGGGATCTCTTCCCGACACTTGTCAAAAATTAAAGCGAGACCTGCTTTCAAATGTTCTGTCTGTACTCACCGGCCAGGGAGGCGAGTTTGTCTCTACAGAATGTGCATTTACAATTCCAAGTATGCGCTTGTGCTAAGACGGAAGACCGTCCCCTCGCTTCCAAGCTGGGTTGGGCGTGACCTCTAGGTTTTAATAGTTTCCACGGGGTGTCCTTTGACGATCCAGCCACATTCAGAGAGAGGAGAAGAGTGAATGAAGAAGAGTGTCCTTTCATGCACACGCAGACCGGACTGAGGGGCGGATGGTCTCCTTTGCTTCCACCCTTTATTTAGTTTGAAAAATCTCCACAGAGACATTATTGTTTTCGCTTCTCCACTTTAATTTCTGTTTTGGTTCGGGGGTCCACACAAGCTTTCTTGAGAAGACCGTGGTGTCTGTGTCTCCTAACACAGAAGCATCCAGCCAGCCGGGTGTCCGTCCTATCCATCTCTCACGTCCAACCCAGCACCTTGCGCAGCGCCCCCCCACCCAGCTCCAACAGTGGCGGGGGGGACCTGGTCACAGGTCCAAGTCCCCCAGGTCCTGATTGCGTCTGAGGGCAGTGCCCCATGAGTCCTGCGGGAACCCGGCCGACTGAGCAGCCCCGCACTTAAAAGCCAGCTCAGAGTGGTGACTCTTCTGTGACAGGTGCGTCCCGCGGGAGGCCGGCAAGAGGGCCTCTCGAGTTTCAGAGGCCCTGGTCTCCGGGGCCCGTAGCTCTGTTACTCCTTCCCCTCTCCACGCCCAGAAGGCCCCATCTTGACAAGTCAGTGGTGGTCACTCCACGACTCGGCCTGGATCGGCTTGTCACAATAATCAATGCCGCCCCCGGGGGTCCCCGCCATCCTGCCCCGTTGGCTTAGAAGTCGGCGGAACAGGGGGATCTCTCGCGACAGCTTCACTCAACACTCCGACAGGCCTGTGGGTGCAGGATGGGGCGGGTTTACACAGATGCTGGCCTCCCCGGCGCCAAGCAGGTGTCTGATAACCTCTCTCAGACCACCCTCGCCGTGAAGAGCCCCCTCCCCCGCCTCGGGTTTGGGGGACCGGAGGCCGGGCTTAGGAGAAGCTTTGGAAGGACCGGCTGGCTGCCCGGCTGGGGCGCGGGGACCTGAGCCCACGCTGAGACAGCGCTTGGGTCCTTTGCGCAAGGCCTCACCTATCAGTGTGGTGCACCGCACGCATCAGGGAGCAGGCTCACGCCAGCGGTCGCAAAGCCAGGAGGTCGCAGAGCCGAGGCCCCCGAGCTCTGGGTCCCAGCGCTCACCCCCGCACCACCTGCAACAACAGACGTGACCCCTTGGAGACCCAGGAGACGTCCAGCCGTCAGCGCGTGCTTTCAACTCATGAAAGCCTTTGCGTGTCCCCTTCCGCTACCTTGTTTGCGTCTCCCAGGAGATCTCAGATGGGGGGGTGGGGGTGGGGGTGGGGAGACCTGGGACCTGGCTCTGGTCCCTGCCCCAGGGGACCCTGCCAGCCGTGGCACAGCCAGCGCCCGCCAAATGTGTGGGTAGACACCCTCTCCTGAGACGGGCCCTTAAGAAGGCCTTCGTTTTGCAGCATAGACATGGGGGGGGGGATGTCTCACAGTGCAGAAGAGGGATTTGATGAAATGAGTCCCTCGGAACACCTGCCAAGGCTCCCTGGCCCTGGGTGTGCCGTCAGGGCTTCTGACTGCCACCACCCGTGTGTCCCCCCACAGCGGAGGCCACCGAAGATGTCCGAACATTCTCTGACGTGTTCCATTTTATCTAAAAAAAAAAAAAAAAAAAAAAAAAAATCGTGGAAAATTACATTCTATTTCATGACATATCTGTTTCTTTTCTTTCTTTAAAAAAAAATTATAGGGGAGCCTGGGTGGCTCAGTCGGTTAAGCGGCCGACTTTGGCTCACATCGTGATCTCGCAGTCCGTGAGTTCGAGCCCCGCGTCGGGCTCTGTGCTGACAGCTCAGAGCCTGGAGCCTGTTTCGGATTCTGTGTCTCCCTCTCTCTGACCCTCCTCCATTCATGCTCTGTCTCTCTCTGTCTCAAAAATAAAGAAAGGTTAAAAAAATTTGTAGTAAAATGCATATAACACAGAATGTACCATTTTAACCATTTTTAAAAATGTTTATTTACTTTTTGACAGAGAGAGAGAGAGAGAGAGAGAGCAGGGCAGGGGCAGAGAGAGGGGGACACAGAATCCGAATCAGGCTCCAGACTCTGAGCCATCAGTACAGAGCCCGACGCGGTGGGGGGGTGGGGGTTGACCTCGCAAACCGAGAGATCATGACCTGAGCCCAAGTCAGAGGCTCAACCCACTGAGCCACCCAGGCGCCCGCATTTTAACCATTTTTAAGCATACAGTTCAGTGGTAGTGAGTCCGTTCACACTGTTGTGCACCCATCACCACCGACCATCTCTGGAACTTTTTCATCTTCCCAAAATGAAACTTTGTACCCAGTAAACAGTAACTCCCCATCCTCCCTCCCGTAGCCCCTGCCAACCACCATTTCACCTTCTGTCTTTATGAATGTAAGTACCTCCCGTGAGCGGAATCATCGCGTTCATCTCTTTGCGTCTGGCTTCTTAGCGTGATGCCCTCCAGGTTCATTCACGTTGTAGCGCGTGTCGAAATTTCCCGCTTTAGAAGGCTGAGCAACATTCCATTTGATAAATAAATAAATATAAATATAGAATAAAGCATATACAGGAAAGCCTTGGAATGCACGTAACTTAGGGTGCTGCGAGCAAACGTTGCTGATAAATTTGAACTTGCTAAACGAGCCGTGTCCTGCAAGACAAGTAGTATGTGTCGCCGAGTGTCACATGATCACAACGGAGCCAAAGGTTCTTGAAATTTGCTTTGATTTACGAGGGCTTTGGATTATAAGCATGTTTCTGCAATGAATTATGCTCGCAAACCAAGGTTTTACTCTATATGTTTACATATACATACATAAAAAACATATATATATATATATACACACGTGTGTGTGCATGTGTGTGTGTGCATACATACATATATATATATATGCATGTATATATATAACAGATTATTCACAACATAAGGCCTGTGAGGGCCGGATAGTAAATATTTTAGGCTTTATGAGCCATATGGCCGGACATAAATGAATGGAGGGGTCTGGGTTCTGATAAAGTTTTATTTACACAAATAGGCAGAGGGTTGGGTTGGCCTATGGCTAGTGGTCTGCAGACCCCAGGTCTGGGAGTCGATATGGTATATAAGTTAAGCTTTGGTGTCAGTGGGATGGTTGAGTTCACACAAGAAACCATTTTCCTCCCCAAGGTTCAGCTGGGCCAAGACAGAGCTGCGAGCTTGGCCTAGAACTACCCTCGGCCCCGATCTTCGGGTCCGGTGGCGGAGTCGGCATCCTCTGGCCAAACTCCTTCTCCCAAAATGACCGATTCTCTCTCAGATGACTTGGGTCCCTCCCAGTACTGCCACCCAACGTTTACCAAGTACGTCTGTGAATGGCTGAACAATGGCCGTATACCAGAAGGTTTTGCCCCAGCAGGTCTGAGGTCCCTCCACAGACCCAGGTGGAAATAGACATGGGGGTGAGGTGGGGAGGGAGGTTGGGTGCGGCAACTCCAGGTGCCAAGAGGATCAGGAGGCCAGGAGGACCAGCCCTGGACCAAACAAGAGCTCTGTGTCTGCCTGCCCTGGTAAGATCTCTGTAGTTGCTTACAAAGTAGCTGTGTTCATTTTCCCTTCTTGGAAGGGATTCTACCTGAGAGAGACCATTGGCACTTTCCCTTGGGATCCTAGAGATGGTGTGTCCCAACCGAGAACGCCGAGCTGGGTCTGATGCCTTCTGCTGATGTCTCAGGAGTGGGACACATGAGCCTGGACACCAGGCAAACTGTGCAACCTTGAAAAAAAGATCTCCAAGAGGGGACTTTCTTCTCTGCCTTCCGGGGAGGCTGAAGACATTTTTATTTATTTGTTTATTTAATTTATTTTTTAAAGTTTATTTATTTTGAGAGAGAGAGAGAGAAAGAGAGCGAGTGAGCACTAGCAGGGGAAGGGGTGAGAGAGACGGGGAGAGACAGAATCCCAAGCAAGCTCTGTGATGACAGCACGGAGCCCAGAGCCTGACTCGGGGCTCAAACCCACAAACCATGAGATCATGACCTGAACCAAAATCAAGAATTGAACGCCTAACTCACTGAGCCACTCAGACGCCCCTGAAGACATTTTAAAAGACAACTTTATCGAGGTATATTTTATATATGATATGCTGTACCTGAAATGTAAAAATTTGACGGATGTCTGTACCCGTGAATCCATCCCTGCAACCAAGAGGGTGCACATATCTCTCTCCTTCTAGGGTTTTCTGTGTTCCTTGTTAATCAATCCCTCCCCCTCGTGCTCCCACCTTTCTCCCAAGTTACCACTGATCTGCTTTCTGTCATAGATAAGTTGGCATTTTCTGGAGTTTTCTATAAAGGGATTCATATAGCATGTACTCCTTTCCTGGTTTACTGCTTTTACTAAGCATAATTATTTCAAGATTCATCTATGTCATTGAGTGATTAATAGTTTGTTCTTTTTTACTGCAGATAGTATTCCACTGTATGCGTACACTACAGCTTGCTTATTCATTCCCTGTTGATGGGCATTTGGGTTATTTCCAGTTAGTTAGGTCAAGTTGGTTGATAGAGTTGTCCAAGTCTACTGTATCTCTGCTGATTTTCTGTGTACATGATTTATCAATTATTGAGAGGGGAGTATTGCAATCTCCAATTACAAATGTAATTTGTCTCTTCGTTGATTGTAATTTTCTCCTTGCAGTTCTATCCAGTTTTGCTTTATGTATTTTGAGGCTCTGTTATTAAGAACATAAATGTTTGGGATTGTTATGTCCTCTTGGTTAACTGATCCCTTCGTTGTTATGAAAGGAGCTTGTTTATTGTTGGTCCATAGCCTACAAATCCCCATTTTGGTTGCTGAAAACTTGGTTTCACCACCTAAGACTGTGGGGATTGGGGTGAGTCCAATCCAGTGTGGGAAGCCAATTCACACTCCTGCCTAGCCTGTTCTGATGGGCTGTGCAACACACCGTCTCCGTTTTTTTCCCCATGTTTCTCCATTGGAAGGGACCAAATGGCAGCCCCATTCAGGATGGGGCAGTGTTGGGGCTGGGGGTCCAGGACTTGGAATATCTTGGCCTATCACTGGACACACTTCCCAACCTGGTGACATATGAAGACCCAGGGGTGGCAAGGAGGGCATGGTAACTTTGTCTAGACTCTAAATTTATTTTTAAGAGACAGTTTTGTTGGAACATCTCAGACTATTCAGTGTGTTCTGAGATGATGCTAAAAGGATCTGGCCTAGGTTTACAGTTTCCTGACTAATTCCACTATAAACTTAATTGCCTTTTTTTTGGCTTTGAAGTCTTAAGACTCCCCTTGGCATAGGGCTTTCTTGTCCACACACACACCCAGAATCCTGGCAGGACGTCATGACTGAGTATCCAACTGCCAGGGCTCCTTGACTCATTCTCCAAATGGTCACCTCTGCCTGGCCCAGGAGCTAGACTCTCTCTCTTCAGGAGGTGATGTCAGGAAGAAGTCGCTTTGCCAGCAACACGCCGGAGCGCTTGGAAGCAAATGCCCAGGAGGTGCTGCTTCCAAGCCCTGTCCTGAGTCCTGTCCTGAGCACTAGGGATCCCAGCTCATCATCTCATCTCTGCCAGATGCTTTATCAACATTGTCCTCAATCTCACTTCATTCCCACGATAGCCCCCGGAAGCCAGGTCATAGTGTACCCATTCTACAGAAGAAGACACCGAGGCTTGGGTACAAGTCAGAGAGCTGTTTGAGGACACTGGCGGGTTGCTGTAGCGCTAGAGCTCATATTCAGGTCACCTGACTCTAAATACAGCTTTCCATTCTACCACACAAATCTGTTTTCATTTCTTGGGCCGCCATAATAAATGACCACAAACTTGGTCACTTAACACAACAGGTATTTATTCTTTCTACAGTTCTGGAGGCCAGAAGTCCCACATGAAGGTGTTGGCAGCGTGGGTTCCTTCTGGAGGCTCCGAGGCACCATCTGTCCCACGCCTCCCTCCAAGCTCTTGGTGACTGCTGGCGATCCTTGGTGTTGGTTAACTTGAGGGTGCCTTCTTCAATCTACGCTTGTCTTTACATGGGCCTTAACGTGACTTCCTTCTTCTGATACCAAGGATATAAGTTGGAGAGTTGGAGGCCCTGCAGGAAGGCTAATCTAAGGTCACCTAGGGATGGTTTCCAGTCAGGTGCTTCCAGGCTGGGTGGTGGGCAGTCAGTCAACTCCAGACTTTCCACACCTGAGCTTCCTCATCTGGAAGGTGGCGAGAGGGATGGTCCACACTTAGGGGCTTCTTGGAAGAGTGAAATGTATGTAAAGTGCTTAGCCCCTGTGCCTGGCACCTGGCAGGAGCCCTGTTAGCATCAGTTGTGAACAGATACAACTGATAACATAGCTCCCATCTCACTGTGACTAAAACCCAAAAGCCTTGCTGTGGTCGACAAGACCTTCCATGATATGGGCCCAGTTCCTTCTGGTCTCGCTGCTGACCCCTGGTCCCTCTGTTCTCTGCATTTCAGCTGTTCTGACCCTGTGTTTGTTCCCTGTGTCTGCCCAGGGCCCTTTAGCTTCTAGGTCTTTCTTCCTGGCTTGATTCTGCTCTCTCCTTAAAGGCCATCTGCTTTGGGGTGCCTGCGTGGCTCAGTGGGTTAAGTGTCCGACTCTTGGTTTTGGCTCAGGTCATGATCTCGCGGTTCATGATTTCAGCCCCGGGTTGGGCTCTGTGCTGACAGTGTGGAGCTTGCTTGGGATTCTCTCTCTGCCCCTCCCCTGCTGGCTCTCTCTCTCTCTCAAAATACACAAATAAACTTAAAAAAATTTGTTTTTGATATTTATTTTTGAGAAACAGAGACAGAGCATGAGTGGAGTAGGGGCAGAGAGAGAGGGAGACACAGAATCTGAAACAGGATCCAGGCTCCGAGCTGTCAGCCCAGAGCACAACTAGGGACTCGAACCCACGAGCTGTGAGATCATGACCTGAGCTGAAGTTGGACGCTTAACCAACTGAGCCACCCAGATGCCCCGAAACTTGAAAAAAATTATAAAGGCCAACTGCTTTGAGACCGGTCTTGGCATCCCCTTCTAAAATGCTACCCCATGGGGGTGCTGGGTGGCTCACTCACTCAAGCGTCCAACTTCGGCTCAGGTCAGGATCTCATGGCTCATGAGTTCGAGCCCCTTGTCGGGCTCTGTGCTGACAGCTCAGAGCCTGGAGCCTGCTTTGGATTCTGTCTCTCCCTCTCTGCCCCTCCCCTGTTCGCACTTTGTCTCTCTCTCTCAAAAATAAATAAACATTAAAAAAAATGACATGACACGACATAACATAAATAAAATAAAATAAAATTCCAGTGTTCTCAGGCGTCTCCCTTCCCAGCACTTCTGGCTTCATGGCCTGCTTTATTTTTTCTTAACACTTACCATTAATTGAGATGTTCTGTATCTATTTGTCTGATAATATTTGTTTCTGTCTCCCTCCACCAAGAGTACAAGCTTCTCAGGACTGGTTTGTTCCTCGCCGAATCCCTAGTGTTCATGATAACGACTGGGGGGGTAGTGGTTCCCAATAATTTTTCGTTACGTGCGTGCACCAATGAATGGCTGAAATCTGACTGGTTAGCCCCAGTTGGCAGTGAGCTACGTGTATTCAGTCCTGCCCTAGTAGCCACCTTTTTAGGAGGGAAATGAGAGTGAGCACTCTCCATATATGTGGGCGCCTCCATTCATTTCACAACTACTGTTACAGTGAAGAAACAGGTTCCGAGAGGTTGAGTCAGTAGTCTAAAATCACGCGGTTCATAAGGGCGGAGACAGAAATCAAATCTGCGCCTGTCTGTCCCAGCGCCTGCCTGTTTTCCACCACCGCAAGCAGAGGCATCCCTCGGCTCTGGCTTCTGGAAGAGGAAAGTGTGGGCAAAGACGGAATTCTCCCCCCTCAGCGGGGCTCCATGGGAAACCCTCCAACCTCGGCTCCCAGAAGAGGGTTCTGGCCTCTGGAATTCTCGGCGGGAGGCACGAGACGTGCCTGGATCCTCCTGTCCCTGACCTTGAAGAAGTGTCTTCAGAAACTCTTTGCGTCTGGAGTCCCCTGCAGCTTCCAGCCACCCACGTCTTAAAATCGACAGACTCCTCTCACAGTTGACATTCTTTCCAGGGGTTCCCGACCCCAGCATTCGCTGCGCAGAGCCCCCTTGCATTCCCACCTCTGTGCTTAGCGGAGCACTGGGGAAGGAGCGCGGGGCGGGAGCGACGGGAAGGCCTCAGCCACCCCACCAGGGACAGGAAGGCAGTAGCTCCTCTGTAGCTATGTCTCCGAAAACCCACCTCCAGGAAAGCATCCAGAAGCTGCCGTGAGAGGCTGAGGTCCTTCAAAGGACCTCTGGGGTGGAATCAGGGGCCACAGCACTGTGGCTCCGCTCATGCTAGGCCAGCCTCGGAGGAATGGCCCACCACTCAGGCCAGCGGAGTCATCTCCCCACCGTGGACGGTCTGCACTCACACAATGGGGCCCCTGCACCCCGGACCTCCGTGTCCCATCATCATTGCTTCCCAGTCCGCCACGGCATCTCCCTTGGAACCAAGCTGCAAGTTGCTCGTGGAACCCACGTACAGCTCGTTCCTGGCTCTAGGCAGGCCCTTGGTCCGTCCCACCCTCCTGCCAACCTGGACAAAACCTGGCTCGAATCTCAAATCCACCCTGAAGCCTTCCCCGGTTAACCTGCCTCAGATTCTGACGCCGGTTCCAGGGTGTGTGTGTGTGTGTGTGTATGTGTGTGTGCCTGTTGGGGAGGGGGAGCGTCTCTCCCATCACCAAGCAATTGTCTGTGACACCAGCTGGGTGTCCTATGATTTCGCTGTTCTGACACCACCCAGAGAAGGCATCAGAGCCCACGGTCGTGCAAGACTGAACTTCTTTCAGATGCCAACAGCAGTCTCGGATGATCACCTGTGCTTGTGGCCGGAAGTTTCCATGACCGCCCCTCACCCCACCCCCCGCCTTCCTTGGGTTCGGCTACTTTGCTGGAGTGCCTTGCAGAACTCAGAGAAACATTTCGCCCACCAGATCACTGGTTTGTTGGAAAGGATATAACTCGGGAGCAGCCAGATGGAAGAGGTGTGTGGGGTCTGGTGCGGGGGAAAGAACGCGGAGCTTCTGTGTCCTCTCCAGATGTGCTGCTCTCCCTAACCTCCAAGTGCCCACCAACCTGGAAACTCTTCGAATCCAGACTTTTTTCTTTCTTTGTTTTAACGGAGGCATCGTTACCTAGGCGTGATGGACCAAACTGTGGGCCATTGGCAATAGATTCAACCTTCAGCCTCTCTCTCCCCCTCCCCAGAGGTGGGAGAGGTCAAGTGGTGGTGGTTGGGACTGATCTTTCCAACCCTCTACTCACTGGTTGGGTCTCCTGGCAGCCGGTCCCCATCCTGGGGCTCAGTCCAGAGTCATCTCATGAACATAACAAAACTCACTTTAATGGCTCTCATCACTTAGGAAATTTCAAGGGTTTCCGTAGCTCTGTGCCAGAAACAGGACCAGGACCAAATGGATATTTCTCCATGTAAATCACAATATCACATGGCCGGACTCAGATCTCTCCAAACTGTAGTCCATGTGGGGGGCCAAGGGACTCTCTAGAGCACAGATGTGAAGACAGCCCTCACTCCTCTGCTCAGGATAAGCCCCTGGGCTTTTGACGTTCTTGGGGTCCCACCTCACTTTTCCTCCGGCCTCCCATTTGCCACTCCTGGCCTCAAGGAGCACTCTGGCCACCTTCTTTGGCCCGGCTTTCTCTTTTCCTCCTCTAGGACTTTGCCCATGCTGTTCTCCCTGAGTACAGGGCTAGACAGCAT
Source organism: Felis catus (assembly GCF_018350175.1). Lineage (NCBI taxonomy): Eukaryota > Metazoa > Chordata > Mammalia > Carnivora > Felidae > Felis > Felis catus. The sequence goes on along the minus strand of NC_058381.1, from coordinate 49,552,441 downwards.
TCCGCCCAAAACTCGTGTCCCCCCAGATCCTCGGAATGTGACCTTAGCTGGAATTAGGATTGTTGCAGGTGTAATTTAAGATGAGGTCATACCGGAGTAGGGCGGGCTCTTGGTCCAATATGACTGGTGTTCTTACAAGAAGAGGCATAGAAACCCACATGGGAGGGCGCCGTGTGAGGACGGAGGCAGAGATGGGAGTGATGCAGATAGAAGCCAAGGCATGCCCGGGATTGCCTGCAACCATGCGAAGTCAGGACAAGGCAGGGAAGTTTCCTCCCCAAGAGCAGAGCCCTGCTGACTCCTTGATGTTGGACTTCTGGACTCAGGGAATAAATTTCTCTTGTTTCAAGCCGCTGGTCTGTGGCACTTTGTTGTGGCAGACCCAGGAAATTAATACCTCCTGTCATGGACGCTTGCCTCTGTGCTGTCCGATCGTATGTTCCCTCCATCTGTTGACCTTGACCACCCACCTCCTACGGATCCTTTAGTCTCCCTACATCAGACCTCGCTGTCTGACCTCTCCGGACCAGGTGGGATCCTCCCCAAACATGTTATAGTTTTTCCAGCACGTAGCGATTTCCTTGTGGCTCCTTGAAGACAAAGATTCGGGGTATGGCTCTCCCAGCCATTCCAGGCACATCGAATCAGGTTCCCCGGAGCATCTCCCAAGACATTTCCTCTGAATGGGTTCTGTGGTTGTGCTCGCCATGACCCCATGTGCTTTCTCAGACCCCCTCGACTACCCTCATTCTTCCCGGCTCTGGGTTGGTTCCCACCCTTGGCGGGAGACTCCTCCTCTTCCAGACTCCGATGGAAACTCACACCTCCAGGTGTGGAGTCTGGAGTACCCGCCAAGGGGCCAGATGGCACAGCCAGTGGAATCACCTCCTCACGGAGGGAAATTTGACCAACAGGACATGGGAGGGAGCCGGGCAGAGAAATTCTCCTTCTTTCTCTCTTTGGGGGACTCCAGTGGAGTGCGTTTCTTCCCTGTAGCCCTTCTGGAGAAGTCCTGCGTGCCCAGCGGGGTAACGTCACGGTAAAGTATTAGCCAGTGAGGTGAGACACGGATGGACGTAGCTTCTTGTCTCTCGCCACCTCCTCTCCGCCCCCCCCTCCCTTCACCCTCCCTGCCCTGGGCTCACACCTGACAAAGAGAACATTGGCACTTTCGCCTTTGCTTCAGGCTTTGTGTTTTAGGGGGCCCGGTCGAAAACCGGGGCCAAATGAAATCAGGAAATATTACCTACTTTATCCTGATCCCCACTTTGAGAGTCTCAGGGCGCGTCGCCATATCAAAGACTCTGAGAAGTTCTGCAGTAAAAACAAAGGAGCGAAAAAACTGTTTGCCTTACAAACTACCATTGTTTAACCACTTACGCTATGGCAAACAGGATCCCAAGCATTTTGCATATATTCACTTGCTAAAATTCCCGAGGTAACCCTTATTCCATTTTACAAACAGGGGCACTGAGACCCCGAGCATTGAAATAAGCTGTCTAAAAGAGCAGGGTCAGCACATAGAGAAGCTGGGTTCAGAGTGTGCCCATAAATAAGCATAATGCCGTATATATACACTCTTGCTTTAACTCAGTAATGCCTTTATTTTTTGATGACGATTTAAAAAAAACCACAAACCCTATCACCTGTTAACATCGACCGAGCTGGTTCTACTGGAAACGGTTTGCTCTAAGTTTATCTTGATTTCCTGTAGGGATGTCAGTGCAGCGAGCAGTGATCCTTCCGCCCTTATCTGCTCAGAGACCTAGCCCAACCTCCTTACGAACTCACAGCTTTGGACTACAATAAATATTTGTAGGAAGGGAGGGAAGGAAGGAAAAAAGGAGGGATAGGTTGTCCTTATAAAAAAAGACCAAGTTCTCTTTCTTAAGAGCAGGAACGCCGGACGGAAATTCAGTGGTACTTTTGATTCTTGGTTATGGCCCCCACGTTGAAAGAGAAAGTCTTTTACCTCGTACATCATCATCAATTGCTCTGCTTCTTTGTGGCTTCTAAACACAGGGATGGCCAAGCAGAGAACCAGAAGAGGCCCCTGCGATGATGAGACATGGTATCCTGGTTTCTGGGACTAGAGCTGCCACGTACGGTCGTCCAGGTTGCGCACTGCATAACTGTAGGGATTTCTGTTCACATGATTGCCCGTGGCACAGTTGCCTTGAGCAGGAACCACGCTATACAGCAACCCCAAAGCTGAGGTTTGGGTGGGGTAGAGGGAGGGTAATTTCAGGACTATAATCATTACAAACACAATCTGGCTTATCTGAGTGGCTCAGGGTGTAGCCCGTGCCATATCACAAAGCACCAGGAAGTTCTGACACTGGCGCCTGGAAGCCTGCCCTGTCTGAGGCGAGGCTCGAGTTCTAGCGGGAGGGTGCCGTGGCATCACCCTGACAACCTGGCACGGAGTGCCCACTTCCTCCCAGTGTTATGCAGAGCCCTGACTTGCCTCTGTCCACATTTCGGGCGGGATCGCCCTCTGTCGTGGGGGCTGCCTCGTGCACCAGCGGCATCCCTGGTCTCCATCTCTCGTTGTAGCAACCCAGACGTTGCCCAATGTCCCCCGGGGAACAAAACGGCCAGGGTGGAGAAGCATTTCTCTAGGGGTCTAGTATGGCAGCTGTGGCTTCCGAGCCCCTGGGATGTCATTTGGTCCCAGCTGAGATGTGCTCAGGGTATGAAATACACGCCAGACTTCAAAGAGGACAGGACAAACAAACGGGGTATGCAGAGCATCTACACTAAGTGTGAAGGGCTGACCACGTGTTCAAATGGAAATAGCCTGGGTCTGTGGGACTAATGAAAACGCAGCATCTATTTCTCCTGCTTTCTTTCCACTTTTTAAAAATGTGACCCCTAGAAAACGTAAAGTCACATAGGATCTATAACTCTGTTTCTCTCAGACGGCGCCCGGCGAGCGCGTCCCCTCCGCTGCATTCAGTTCTTTAGGGAGCATCACGAGGTCACTTTGCTGGGCCTGCCCCTCCCTGCATTTCCCGAGAAATTTCTGCTGCATCTGAACACCTACAGACCATGCTGGGGTCCACCTCCCCTTTAAAAAAGCCCCAGGCTTGGGGCGCCTGGGTGGCGCAGTCGGTTAAGCGTCCGACTTCAGCCAGGTCACGATCTCGCGGTCCGTGAGTTCGAGCCCCGCGTCAGGCTCTGGGCTGATGGCTCGGAGCCTGGAGCCTGTTTCCAATTCTGTGTCTCCCTCTCTCTCTCTGCCCCTCCCCTGTTCATGCTCTGTCTCTCTCTGTCCCAAAAATAAATAAACGTTGAAAAAAAAAATTAAAAAAAAAAAAAAATAAAAAAGCCCCAGGCTTGAAACTTCACCCTCGTAAACCACCCTGGGAGGAAAGACCTGGTAAATCTGTTCCTCTCTACCAGCTGGTCACGCACGACGCTCCCTCCACCCCCCTGCCCCCTGCATTTTTTGAGTCCACCGGCCACATGGCCCTTCTAGAACCACCACATTGGTCTTGACCCTTGTTCCTGACCCTCACCCCCTCCTGCCGCACTTTTCCAAATGCGTTGCTCTGAGTCTATTCGTCCCCATCTGAGAAGCTTCAGTGGTGGCCCCGTGACACCCAGTTTTCAAAGCCTATTGCGAACTGGCCACAGTCGACTGCTGGGGCCTTTTTGTCAAGGGGATTTCCTTCCTGTTCCAAACACTTGGGTATGTTTTCCAGCATGTTCTCTTTGCTTAGTACTTCCCTCTCCTCGGTTCTGCCTGTTGAAATCTACTCGTCCTTTAAGACCCCTTGAAATCCCTCCTCCTCCGAGAAGCCTTCAGAGTTAACACTACACATGGTCAGCTTTCTAATCTGAACATGTCTGCACCGAGTGCTTGGGAACAATTATCTGAATGGTCTTGAGGAAACTCTGGTGTGGAGCTATACTTTTGTTTTTTATTTTAATTTTTTAGGACGTTTATTTATTTTTGAGAAAGAGAGACAGAGCTCGGCAGGGGAGGGGCAGAGAGAGAGGGAGACACAGATCCGATGCAGGTTCCAGGCTCTGAGCTGTCAGCACAGGGCCTGACGCGGGGCTCGAACTCCTGAACTGGGAGATGGTGTCCTGAGCTGAAGTCGGATGCTCAACCGACTGAGCCACCCAGGCGCCCCTGGTGTGGGGTTGTTCTTAACTGACCGTATCACTCCTTAGCTTTTCATGTGTACAGATCTTTACTCACGGAATTTGTAAATTCCTTGAACTTGACATATATGAATTGACTCACTAGAATAACCAGAGAGGGTGTTTTAAAATTTTTTTTTTAATGTTTATTGATTTTTGAGACAGAGAGAGACAGAGCATGAACAGGGGAGGGGCAGAGAGAGAGGGAGACACAGAATCGGAAACGGGCTCCAGGCTCTGAGCTGTCAGCACAGAGCCCGACGCGGGGCTCGAACTCACGGACCGCGAGATCATGACCTGAGCCAAAGTCGGCCGCTTAACCGACTGAGCCACCCGGGCGCCCCCCCCCCCCCCCAGAGAGGGTGTTTTAAAATTGGGATCTCCCTCTCACATTGGAGATGCACGGTGATCATATTTAAGCGTCCTGCTGTTTCCCAAAACCCCAACACGGCGCGTGGGTATTCATAAATGTTTGTTGATAGATCTAATGGAGAATGAGGCTCCCATGCAGAACAAATCAAACGGGGTGGAGAGCGGTTAAGGCAGGATAGAACCTTGGAAGTATTTTGAGTACACCCTGGAGACGACTATCCCCCACACCTATGTGTCATCTGTCCCAGCTCTGACGTCCTTCTGCGGGTAACGGGGGAGGGGGCGTTGCTGGCAGTGCTGATCCCGCTCTTTGGCCAAACATCTGAGCCACAATCTGTCCGGCTATCTTCTGGATCAATGGTTTCCTGGGAAATGGCCTCCTCTCGTCTCCAGCCATCTTTTAGCTCAATATTTGAACTGGCAGATTATGGCAATTCGCCAGAATGGTGGGCCGCATCAAAAGGTGCCGGGCCCTGGATAAGGGGTTGTAAACTCTGATTCAGAGAGAGACAGCCTGCCCAGGAGGATGGTCCTTCCTGAATAACACGCCCCATATCCAACCAACCTGCCTGAGCCATCACACGCCCTCCATTTGCATTACAGAAAAGCCACCCTTTGTTCATTTGGCTCTGGATTGCTCTGTCCCCTCCTTCCCGGCAACCTGGCCAAGCCGGGAGCAGCCTCGCCAAGAAGCTGACGCTTTGCAATAAAACTTGCCCCTGTCCTTTGGCTTTGTCCCCAGAGCAGGATGAGAGAAAGAGACCAGGGTCCTCTCAGGCCTTCTCAGGGACCTGTCCGGCCTGGCCCCACGGGAAACCCTGTTAAACAGCTATGTCCACCTGGCCCACTGCGGGGTGGGCCGGGCTCCCCGGTTTTCCGGGGTCCTGTGCTCGGAGCGGCCAGTAGGTGTCACTGTTACACAGCGTTCACGTGCCCCCGGTCTTGCAGGACCGGCTCCCAAACCAGGTGCAGAAAGGCCTCCCTCCCTCTCCGCCCAAGCTGCATGGCCCGCCTTGTCCAGGGATGTTCTGGGGGCTTCCTGGGGCCCTGGCTTCTTGGGAGGAAGCAGGAGGGGGTTGGGAAGGCAAGGCAAAGCGCGAAGGGGTGGAGGAACGGCGAGGGGGGGGGGGGAAGCTCACGTTTGTGCGGGGTGGAAGGGATCCCGTGGAGGCGGGGCACCCTGTCCCTCAGCAGCGGGTGGGTGGGAAGGGGGCAGTGGGGAGGGACCCCCGGGAAGGTGGGGGACAGCGTCACAGAGAAGCCCCGGAGGAAGGGCTGCGTTTGCATCCTGGCTCTCTAACTCTTACAAGCTGTGTGGCTTTAGACAAATGACTCAACCTCTCTGTTTCCAGGGATTCATCTGTAGACTGAAGATAGAATAAATACCTCGGAGGGCTGTTGCCCCGAGAGCCACATGCATAGGGCCTGCTACATCGTAAGCGCTCAATAAATCTTCCCGATTTCTTATTCAGCAGACCAGGCAGGTGGGAGAGGCTGATGCAAACTTGTACTGCCCTTGCACCATTTCCCCGCCCCTGCTCCCGTTAAAGACAGGAAGAGGGAGCCAATAAAATAGGGCAGTGGACAGGAACGTCCCTTTCCCTTCCGTTGTACAGAGAGCTGATACCACGAGGTGATTGGGTGACCTCTCCGTCCTGAGGGGAGGTCCACCTGGAGGAGAGAGGCCGTTGGAGGCCAGGTCTGTTCTAAGTGGCAGGCCCTGTAGAGAGGCACCTGAGGGTCCCCGAGGGACTGGTACACCCCGAGGGGTGGGACTGTTACTGTAGTGGCATCGGGGGACCAGGAGAGTCCCAAGGATGTTGGGTGGCAAATGACTGCTCACCTCCGAAGAAGGAAAAGTTAAGCAAATGAGCCCAGTTAGCCAATGGCTGTGGCTGAACCTTTCCTGAGAAGATTCTAGAACTGGTGACCGACCGGGGGAGAAGCATGGGGGGGGGGGTGCAGCTTTGTGACCCTTGTGTTCCAATTGGAATTCTGTCCCTGGATATGTGGCCCTAGGGTGACTCAATCCCCTCCAATTACCACCCACCATGAGGATGCTGTAAGGATCCAGTGGGATCCCCTGTGTGAAATGTTAAATGATGACCATTCCTGTGAGACAAGAGGAGATCCCCGGATGGTGTTGTAAAGAATACATTATCCCGGGCCAATTTGACTTTAATTTATCTCCACTTTACGGGGAAAATGTGACAGGTCGGGGTTACTAGAAGAGTCCCACATTATGTGAAACCAAGGCCCAGACAAAAGTAACTGAGCCAACTAAGCTCATTAAAGGCAGAGGAAGGATCCGGTCTCCTGCCTCCAAGGCAGGTGTTTTTAAAAAAATTATAACTCCTCTTCCTCCTGATGTCAAGATTTAATCCATCACAGCACTTCTACAAATGTTCTCTTCTCAAAGGAACAGAAAATTATCTGAAGGATACTTAAATTAGGGGAGGGTTGCGTTAAAAAAAATTCTGTAGATTTTGTTTGTTTTCATTACAGGACTTGTCAGGTCCTTTGTTGCGTCTCGGCACACGGGGAATCTCGTGGATGTAGAAGCGTATTTCAGTAGATGACAATGCCGCCATTGTTTTCTTGGATCATCTCATGGTGCTGGTATTCATGAAATATATTCGTGTGTGTGTGTGTGTGTGTGTGCGCGTGTGTGTGCGTGTACACATTACACATACAATCTTTTGATTTGGAATGTCTGTGTAGTGGTCGAGTATGAATAGCTAGCTCTCGGGTCGTGCTATACGATCAAGTCTACAAGGAAGCACATCCTAATTCCATGCCTATCACTTAATCCGTGCCGATGAATGTGTATACACTTAACAGGAAGGATCCACACCGAATGACAGCGTTTACATCCGCCTGGTGGGATTACAAGTTATTTTTATTTCCTTCTCGTGCTTATCTGCACTTTGTAAACGTTCTCCGATGAACACATGTGTCTATGGCCAGAAGGAAAAGCCATTCTTTCTTGGGTAATCAGTGCTGTGGCATCCATTTGAAAGAATGCCGCTCCGCTGGGGATTGACTGCCGGGGCCCATCGTTACTAACGACTTAAACAAAAGAAGGGAGGTTGTGCTCATCAGATCCTCACATGATACTAAATTTGGTGGGGTGGCTCACACTCAGAAAGCCAAGAATAAAACTCAAAACAACCGTAACAAATTGAAAACACGGCTCTAGAAAAACCAGATGAAATTCAATAGCGCAATTATAAGGTGATATATTTAGGGCTAAAAGCAGCCGCCATATGTTTAGGATGAAGACAGGATCAGCTTCCAATGGGTCCCAACTACCAGGTGAGCCCTTACTAGGTGTTTGACCCTGAGCTACGACGTGGGGCCAGACACAGGCAGGTTTGGGAGAAAAAGACCTGGTGGTGATCGCAGTCCACAGGCTGAGGAAAAACAAGCAGGATGGTCCCTGAAATCACCTTTTCTGCCTACACAATCCTAACAGGCAGGGCTGGCATGAAGTCTCACTCTTTCGGTCACAAAAGGGAAGGGTCTTTGAAATCAGGACAACCCTTCCGCTCTACAACTGTGCCCTCCCCACATTAGGATGTCATCTGTTCCCTGCCAGGCTAGGGGATTCATCTTAATGTCACGTCCAAGTGTAAGACCACATCCAGTGTTTTTACCACATCATCGTCGCTGCGGTGCAACTAATTGGAGGAAGGGCCATTTTGCCGTAAAAGGTAAGATCACGACATTCAGTGAAGGAGGGAACGTTCGTTAAAAAGGACCTAACGAAACACACCCACACGAATGAATGGAACTACGAAGACTTGATTGCAAAATGCAAAATATGTGAACACATCTCGAGCGTGTGTAGGTTCATGGCAGAGCCGTGCAAGGAACTGGTGTGTATTTTGTGGGTTGTACCCGAGCGCTTGTTTTCAGGGTCTTTTATTCCTAGTATCATACAGTTTGTTGTTGTCGTTTATTGATGGGTCTCCTCGTTTGCTGGTTCGTTTGTTTGCTAACGCTCCTTCCTTCATTAAGAGAGGTATCAGCTTCCAAATAGTGGGATGCGTATGTGCAAGGGAGCTTTGTATTACATTGTGAAACCCTATTGCCTCCTATGCTGTTGTTTGTTCTTGGCGTATTGTTGTGTGTCTGTTGAAAAATGTTCCAAAGTTCTATGGGTTCAAAATCCTGTGTCGCTGTATAGACCATCACGAAGGTTAACAATTATATAATATAGATAACAGGAGTACCACAGCCAGGAGAAATGAAACCAAACTGTCAGCCCGTTGATTAAACCAACACACTGTCAAACTGATTACTTTTTTTTTTTTTTTTTTAATCATTTCCGGCAAAATCGCCTTTGGGCCAATTAGTTGTGAGACCAAAACGCTTGTGGCAAGGATGCTTTTGGACAAACCACCTAGAACCGTGTAAGAGGCGCTCTGGGGCTTGCCCCGGGGAAGCGGAAAAGTTAGAACTTCTGGGACATGTTACTGGTTTCTGGGGACAATCAAATCGAATATTTGCAATCTGAACCATCTCCAAAGAAGCCCGTCCTGGAAAATCCGGGGCATCTGGTCGTAGTCAACAGAGCGCCTTGCCTTCTTCAAGCCGCTGGATTCCGCACACATGAAAAGCCCGTGACGTGCCCCGGCCCCCAAGTCACCCCCCATCACCGGTCCGCGTTAGTCAGCTCCTCATTAGGCTGCTGCATCGGGTCTGTGTCACCCTCCTGGAAGGGCTGGGAGAGGCTGGAGGGTGTCCCGGCAGGAGCCACAGAAATGATCAAAGCAGTGGAAACGAGGCTCTGTGAAGCAAGGTTAACGGAATTGGAAGTATTTTGCCTGGAAAAAGCCAGGGAGAGTCTGCAAAACCCAAGTCCAGAAATGAACTACAGGAACCCCACGTCAGCCCCGACTTTGCTCCCATCGGAAGGGACAGCGGGGAGCAGTGCTGAGAGCTCCCAGAGACGGGGCACGCACTGTGCTCTGGGCTTTGCGTTAAAGAGCTTTGCGTGGCTACGTCGTTTTGGGGGGCACCAGGGTCCTGGGATGGCCCCTCCTTCACACGAGGCCCGGCAGAAAAGTTATACCGGGTGTGTGAGTTCATGGCGTCGGTGAATGGTGGACGTGGGGTTCGAGCTCAGGCAGGCAGTCTAATGCCCCTTCGGCCTCCTTTCCAGAGGCAAATGTTTCTCATGGTGCCCTTCACGAGGGCACCCTCACCTCCCGCCGGACAGCAGGAAACTTGTGAGGTCATTGCTAACAAGGAAAACTTGTCAAATGACGAAGGCACTAAGCTGTCTGTACAATGAAACACAACCACCTCCCCCTTATTTCTTCAGGGCTGAATTGTGACTCCTCCAAATTCATGCGTTAAAGTCCTAATCCCTGGGGACTCAGATCGTGGCTGTATTTGGAAACAGGCCCTTTAAAGAGGGAATTAAGGCAAGATGAGGTCCTTAGGATGGGCCCTAATCCCACGTGACTTGTGTCCTCTGCGAAGAAGAGATCAGGGCACTGATTTCACACACAGCGCGAGCACCGTGCGAGGGCACAGGGAGAAGACGGCCGTCTGCACATCGAGGAGGGGGGCCTCCGGGGAACCCAACCCCACCCACACCTCCATCTTGGATTTCCAGCCTCCGGAACCGTGAGCAAATACACGTCTGTCCTTTAAACTACCGAACGAGAAACACGGCAGGAAATCCTTAAACACTTTTCAGAGGAGAGGGCTAGATCCGAGCCCCGTCCTCATGACCTGGAGTCCCGTGTTCCTTGCAAAACCCACCGGGAACGTGGGTGGAGTTCATCCCCACACCGATATTGCATGACGCTCACCTGGGAGGTCAAACCTCGGCCGAGGCAGGCCATGTTCTGATTCCAAATCTCGGCCTGCAGAGGTCTTGCCATGGCTGATAGGGATTTGCAAAGAGTTTTAATAATGAGGTTAAATGGTGGGGGGCAGGGACGACTGCAAAACAAACAGGGCTGAGGGCCTGGCAAGGTGCTCTTAAAACACAAGTCTGAGAAAGCTTGGCCGGCCCCTCAGGGGGATAATGAAATGGATCAGAGTGTGGAAACACGAACCCAGGCCATCTTGAACTCTAGTGAAGTTCTTGCAGATCAAAGAACATGGCTGGCTATCGTCCTGCCGGGGAAGACGCGGAATTAGGCCTTCGTAATTAGACCTCTGCTTAAGTGCAGGGGAGTGATTACCACTGAACAAATAAAAATAGGGGATTAAGTGTCACAGGCCTTCGCTTGGGGTTCCTGGGCCAAGTGGGAGATGGGGCTTGCAGGAGAGAGACGCCTCCAGAGCTGGGGGCGCCGAGGGGAAACCCAGAGACAACTGGGATCTGGCTTTCCCGAAAGGACGGGGAAGTGGCATTGGAGGGGGCTGGGGGATTTGCTCACGGAACCTGCCCCCGAGGGCACCGCCGACACAAGACTTAATGATGGCTGCTGTCTATGGCACCTGCTGCGTGTACCAAGCGCTTTATATCCGTTCTGGCTTGAGGCATCGCCAACACTCCAAAATAGCCTTATTTTATAGAACACACAGAAGCACAGAGAGGTCAGGTAACCGACCAGAGGTAACACAGCTCATAAATAGCAAGTGTAAGTCTTGAACCCTGGTCCAACCTGTTCCCAGGCCCCTGCTCTCTCCCATCCACTGGGTTTCTCCCAACTCTCTGCTGTCTCTTTGCTTTTCAGTGTTCGCAGCGTTCAGCGTGATACTCTGTACTGAGTATGGGGGCCCAGTTCTGCTGGATGAACTGCCAGCCGTGGTGGAACATAAACCAGGAGGCCCGGGCGCCTGGGTGGCTCAGTCGGTTAAACATCTGACTTCAGCTCGGGTCATGATCTCTCAGTGTGTGGGTTGAGCCCCGCATCGGGCTCTGTGCTGACAGCCCGGAGCTTGGAGCCTGCTTCGGATTCTGTGTCTCCCTCTCTCTCTGCCCCTCCCCTGCTCACACTGCGTCCCTCCCTCAAGAATAAATAAACATTAAAAAAAATTTTTAAAAAAACCCAGAAATTAATTCTCTCATAGTTCTGGAGACTGGAGGTCCAAGATCAAGGTGACAGCATGTTGGGTGAGATGTCTCCTCTTGGACTGAAGACAGCTGTCTTCTCTCTGTGGCCTTACCTGGCCTTTCCTCAGTGCATGTGTGGAGAGAGAGAGAGAGAGAGAGAGAGAGAGAGAGAGAGCGAGTGAGCCTCTGTGGTATCTTTTCTTAAAAGAATACTAATCAGATCAGGGCCCTAAATTTACGTCATTTAATCTTAATTACTTACTTAGAGGGTCCATCTCCAAATATAGCCACACTGGGGTCAAGGACCTCAATATATGAATATGGGGGTGGGGATGGGGGGGCATAAGTATTCAGTCCATAACACCCAGTATCTCAATCTTATTTATCTAGCAAATTCCTTAGTGGTGTGTAACACCACAGCATGGCGTTAGAGGATGTATGTATTTCCAGAAAGGTTGGTAGAGGTTAACGCTGTCTGACAGGAGACCCTGGTGACGATGCACTGCAGGTGAGCCCCCCACCCCCACCCCGTGCCAGGTCCTGACACGTGTAGGCGGGGCAAGTGGACACGGGGCCAGTGTGGGGTTTAGGGAGGACATTCGCTCGTGTTGCAGGAGCCGTCAGGCCTGTTGGGGGTCAGAGGCAAACAGCAGCTTTGAGACGGGCTTGGCTAGGAGGCCACAGGCCAAGCTCAGGGGCATTCTTGGGTCAAACTCGAGGTAAGATTTTGGCAAGAGCAGTTTCTGCCCGAAGCTGAGGTGGCAAGAGGCCCAGCGAGGGTTGGCGCTCTCACAAAAATACAACAGATGGGGGCTGAAACGACACACGTTGATTTCTCACAGCTCTGGAGGCCGGGACGTCCAAGATCAAGGCGCTGGCAGATTCAGAGCCTGGTGAGGGCCCGCTTCCTGGTTCCGAGCTGGCCGTCTTCTCTGTGTGTCCTCACAAGGGGACAGGGGGAAGGCGAGGGCAGGGGGCAGAACTCTCTCCCGTCTTTTCTTATCAGGGCACTAATCCCATCCCTAGGGCCCCACCTTTGTGACCTAGTCACCTCCCAGAGAGGTACCTCCAAATGCCATCACTTTGGGTCTTAGGGCTTCCACATACAAATTTGGGGGGAGACACAAATGTGTAGTCTATACACTTAGGTCGAAAAGGATCCTGTTTGGTTTTATTTTGGTCTTCCCCTATGAGATTGGGAGGGGAGGGAGAGAATGAGACAGACAAATTGCAGACTGAATAGCCCAGGCTGGCCTAGAGGCAGGTGTAAATGACCCGATAAGACGTGTACCCCCAAAGCTCAGGGCAGGAGGCAGAAAATGGGGAGGAGGGGGTGTCAGTGAGTGACCATAGGAACTGGGACTCAGCTGTCACCGGGGCCAAGCCCTGGAGTGACAATTGGTCCTGGTGACTACAGATGGGGCTGCACGAGGCTGGCAGGACCAGGGCTCAGCTCGACATCAGCCAGGTGCCCACAGGTGCCCCCGAGTGACGAGGGCTAGTGTCCCTGGGGACTTGGGTGTCTGGGCTGCTGCTTCCTGGGGACGGGAAGCCCCAAGGCACCTCCCCTCTGAAAGCGCACTCGGGTTCCCACTTACCACGGCCTGTCCTGTCCTCGGAACTTTCTCTGCCAAGGGAACCCCTCTCTCTCTCCCTCTCTCTGTATGTTCCCTTCAACAGGCGTGTGGGAAGAATCTTGATTCTGGAGGAATCTAAGGAGGCTTGGGGCCCATCGGCCGGGAGGCCAAGAGGCCTGGCTCCGTCCTGAGGAAGAAACCACACAGCCTTGCCTTCTTTCCTCCAAAGCGGGAGCCGAGTCCTGTTGGGCCCCTGGCCTCACGGCAGTCAGTTTGGAATATTTTTGTTCCATTCATGGGCCTCTAATGGAATCAAGACCGGGCTATTTATATTTACAGATGGTGCAGACTTTAGGGGAACATCAAATGCACCAGATGTTGTTAGGACAGAGGAAAATTAGTGAACTTGGCTGATAGGAATCAAAGAGCCCCCCCCCCCGCCCCGCCCGAAGGCTTTCTGGGCCCAAGATGCACGAGGCTCTGAGCAGGTAGATGATACGAGATGCAGGGATGGGAGACCCACCGGATTTAGTGCAGCTTCTGCAACCCAGGGAGGAGAGTTTATTCGAGCTTGTTTTCCTGGGGGGGAGAAAAAAATGCAGTCCTTGTGTGTTCCCATTGTTCCTTCGGAGACGACGCGGGGGACCGGAGCAGCGGGCCGTTCGTCTCCAATTATTTTCAGCCAAGGGAAAAAACAGATGGTAAATAGCACTGAAAACAATTTTTTTTAGAATTAATATTAATAAAAGATGTGTTGGGAGGCTCTGAGTGAATCCTGGGGAACCACAGCCTGCCTCGTGTGCGGGTTCGGGGGGTGGGGGTGGCGGGGAGGGAGAGGAGGTGGCGGTAACACGGTGCCCCGGATGCGGGGGGGGATGTGGATGTGGAGGAAGGACAGGCCACGGCTCCCCGAGTGGCCGCTGAGGTGCCAGGGGGTGGTGTGGGTGGCGGGGCACCCTTGGGAGCCCGCATGCCAGGGGGCGCCTGTCAAGGCTCTGAGCTCCGTGGGGGAGGAGGGCGGTGGGGGCCCAGGCAGAGGGCTGCCCAGGGCTCCCGAGAAACCCTGGCGCCACTGGGCCCCCCTTCCCGCCGGGTGCGGCCCAGATGGCTCTTTTGTGCGGCTGCAGCGCACAGAGGGGGCGGGCGGGTGTCCTCACCTCCCTGGCGGGCGCTGGCCTCCGTCCCCGGCCCGCGCGGCCAGCTCCAGTGTCCCATCTGTCAGCAAGTGTCCACCAGCTGCCCAGCCGGCCTGTGAGAGTTCGGATTCCACGTTCAAGCAAAGAGGGAGGGGGTTCAAGCCACATTCCTGCCTCCTGCAGGACTTACAGACCTCACAGGGGAGGAGAGAGGGGCGTGACACGCACATATGTGCGCGCAAAGGGGGGAAAGCGGGTTCCTGGGGACGCGCATGTATTCCACAGAAGCTTCTGAGCACGCATCAGGAGCTTGGGATTGTTCGAGGCCCTCGAGAAACGCTGAGGGTCAGAACAGATGGGATCCCTGCCCTTCGGGCGCTTACACTCCAGCGGGAAAGAAGCAACAGTCAACTGCGGACCCACGTGTACGTGCGAAACACTGTTAGTTTAGATCAACGCATATAAAATGCCAAACGGTGACGGTGCTATGGAAGAAAGAACTAGAACATCCTAAGAGCTGCACAGGCGGGCCTGGGGAGTCCTTATTTACCGGGGTCTTGGGGTCGCCTCCTCTCTTCCGTCTGCCTCCACCGAGGAGCTCAGAAAGGCGTGAGCTTGGGGAAGAATCTGGAAATGGGGCATGTACCACAATGACACACAAAAGGCATTCGGGTGAAAAAGACAACCCACCTTACAAGACAGAAACCCTCACCTGGGACCATCCCCTTACCATGTCTATCCGATCTTGTTTCCTTCATTGCCTTGGCCACTGGGAAGCTCTAGGAGAAAGCATGGTTGACTTCCAACAACAAATGTCTCTTATGAAGGACTCTTGCCCCCAGCTTTAGTTTTTCTTTCCTTCTCTCCTGTTCTGTTTCATTTCCTTCATCTGATATTTTATTTTATTTTATTTTATTTTATTTTATTTTATTTTATTTTATTTTTATTTTTATTTTATTTTATTTTACTTTATTTTAATTTGATTTAATTTTATTTTTTCGTCTGACATTTAAAATTTGTATTTCATTTTATTATATATGTGTGGCTTTTTTGTATGCTGCGTGAAATCCTTTCTGAGACCCAGTGGAGAATACATCAACAAAATGGGATGAACACTGATGAGGTTCAGTTAAGACCTAAAATCATCCTTGCTTTGTGTGATCTTAAATGGAGCAGAAGCAGAAGGAAAAAACGTTGCTGCAATAGACATTATTGGGATACTTGATGATATTGGAATGGAGACTATAGATTAGATAAAAGCATTATCTTAATGGAAATTTAGATGGAAATTTCCTTAGTGTGGTAATTTACTGTGGTTATGTAAGAGAATGTCCTTGCTCTTAGGAAATGCACACTAAAAGGGATACAAGGAGGGTATCACCTGGGTGTCTCGGCTGGTTAAGTGTCTGACTCTTGATTTCCGCTTAGGTCATGATCTCGAAGTCTGTGAGTTCAAGCCCCACATGGGGTCCACACCGTTAGGACGGTTCACTCACTGTTAGTGACATTCTCTCTCTCAAAAATAAATAAATATTAATAAGAAAAAAATAAATAATTAATAAGAATAAATAAATAAATAAAATAAGAAATAAATAAATAAGAAATAAAAGAATAAATAACTAAATAAAATATTAATAAGAAAAAAAGGGTATCTCGAAAAACAACTTTGCGTTGCCTTCAACGCTCCCTCTTCTTTTTTTTTTTTTTTTTCAACGTTTATTTATTTTTGGGACAGAGAGAGACAGAGCATGAACGGGGGAGGGGCAGAGAGAGAGGGAGACGCAGAATCAGAAACAGGCTCCAGGCTCTGAGCCATCAGCCCAGAGCCTGACGCGGGGCTCGAACTCACGGACTGCGAGATCGTGACCTGGCTGAAGTCGGACGCCCAACCGACTGCACCACCCAGGCGCCCCGTCGCTTCCTCTTCTTACTGCCAGTCTCCTACCCTCCCCAGGCCACAAAAAAAACCTCCCACTCCTACTTGAATGCTAAGAGAAGACCGAATTTCAGAGCTGTTCTGGAAAGAACGGTTTCTGGATAATCAGACATGGTCTTTGTTTCCTCTGGCTCCGAGATAGATCTAAAACTCCCATCTGGGTCATCAAGTGCTTAAGCCTTTAAGCATTTTCTTTTGGAGGCTTTTCTTAATCCACTGGAGGAACACCTCAATATTTCTCATCCAGCCCTGACTTCTTGTCATTTGCAATCCAAACACTTTGGGCTTCAGAAGAGAGAGTGTTGCCAGCAAAGGGTAATCACAGACTTTCTAGAATCGGAAATAAGTACTTTCCACTGGCTCAGCTGCAGCCTCCGCTTGGCTGGAAGTCACCTCCAGCCCAGCCCCACCTCCCTTTGTCTCTCTCTCACACCCCCGTCAAGGTGGCCTTGGTGGAAGGCTCTGGAAGACTGGCGAGAGCCAACCTGCAACCGTTGTTCAAGATAACGCAGGCGGGGTGCTCCAGACCTTTGCTCTGTGCTCCTGTTCCTGAGGCGTCGAGACCACAAGACGAGGAAACAACCCCTTTAAAAAGAGTCTTCGGTTCTGGTGATGTCGTCTCTTCCTCCTCCAAGGAACCACCGTCTTCAGGCCACAAAGCAAGTTCCCCCCATCCTGTCCCGGTGTCTTCGGGGCTGGTTCCCGGTTGAAGGACTTAGGTCTGCACCTGGCAGTGAGATTGATTGACTGCACCTGTCTTCTTAGCAAAGGCTCGGGGGCACCTGCCACGTGAGCCTCAGGTGTGATCTCCCATCCTCTGACTGTCCTTCTCTCCACGTCTCCGAGTCCCTGAAAACCCTACTGAGCCTGACTTGTTTAGTCCAGAGCAACTTCCGAGTGATTGGGGGGGGTCAATGAGGAGTCACACGGCTCAATCTGTATGTCCCCAGGAGGGAGGAGGAGAGAAAATGTGGTGGTTGCAGAAAGACCACTGTTGGATTAAAGGGTGCTGTGAGCCCGGAGAAGTGATATGACTTTCCTCGAAGCACCGAGTGGCACTTTTCCCCCTCCGCCCATTATTTTGCTTTTTTCCAGCTCTCTTCTTCCAACCCTCTCATTCACCCAGATCAAAGGGGTTTTCAGACTCCAGCTCTTTCATCCTGACAATCACCGCGTGAGGCAACAGATGATGACAGTGATTAGCTTGGGAGTGGGGAAGACAAGGCCTGGCCATCCCTGGGACACGTCGTCTTGGCTTTGACCAACCTGCAGGTGCTCCTGGGAAGCTGGGCTGGAGTAGGGCTTCTGGGACAGGTGGAGGCATTGGGAGGGGACAGCGTGGGCCAACTGGGGCTCTGGGGTGTCTCCCGCAAGGCGCCATGATGGCCGTGGACCAACGTCAAGACTGAGGAGTGGATGCCCTCCATCCTGAACTCTGTGGCCCCTCCTGTCCCACCTCTGGCTCTGCCTCCTCCCTTCCCACCCATCTCTGACCCCCTCAGGCTCCTCCAGCAGGAGGGACCAGAGGCTCGGGCTCAAGTCCTGTCTTAACCACCTGGGTTAACCAACTGGGCTTACTTTGATGTCTCTGGGCAGTCAAGGTGTCTGACCTCCATAAGGTGGCCCATCCTAGACTGGACGATCTCGTTCCTCTCTTCCTCTTAAACAAGCTTGTGTTTCCTTTCCCTGAAGCTCTTCGGCTCCCAGCCTACCAACTAACTTATACTGAGGTCGACTTAAGCAAACAGGGGACTGTCGTCCCCCTACCAGACAGAACGCTTGTGGTTAATTTAGATCTTGTGACCGTCTGTAAAGGCTGAGGGAAGGATAATTGGCATGAGGTGGGGGGTGGGGTGGGGTCAAGAGATGTGCTGGAAACATCTGCCTCCCTAGCCCGTAATAACATGGACCAGGACCACAAGAGCAATGGTGGGTCACTGAGTGCTTACTCCAGGCCGGGCACCATGATGACCCTGCCCCGAAGCATTTAAAATAGGCCGGTGTCGTCTCGTCTTGTAAATCGAGGCTGAGCCCTGTCGTGTGAACGTAGCATACGCGAGGCCCTGTTGCTGGTTGAGTAGCCTAGCCGCATTCACAGTCTCCACCCCAGACCTTTCATCCTGAGTCACGGCCACTTCAAAGAGCACCCCCACCCCAAATAGTCCAGCGACAGCATTTCATCCATCAAGTAAAAAACGTGTATGTGCACATGACTTAGGAGAACAGGGTGTGTCAGGCGGGTGAGCTCCTGGGGAGTTCAAGGTTGAGTCACAGCTCACGGGGGCCCCACATCTGAGGTCACTGCGCGGGTCAGTGCATGCACGGAATGAAGAGAGAATCTGACAGGGGAGGGGCCCCTCTGGCTCAGGTGATCTCGGAGGACCCCTCTGAGGAGGTGACTTCTGGGCTGAGAACCAAAGGTTGAAGAGGCTGGGAGAAGCAGCATCTGGGTGGAGAGTCCCTCAAGGGCAAAGCCCTGCGGGCAAGACCGAGCCTGGCAAGTGGCGGGGTGGGGGGGGGGGTGGGGGGGGTTGGGGGGGTGGGATAGTGGCCTATTGTGGCTGGAGAGGAAGGAGCTCAGGCTGGGGCAGGGAGGGGGTGCTCACTGAGGGGCCTTGGGGGAGTCGTGAACGGTGTTGAGGTCGTATTTTATTGGAGGGATTCTAGCAGGGAGTAGAACATTCTGACTCCTGCTGTAAATGGTGAGCCCTGGACTGCAGCCGGTAGGGCGGAAGCTGGGAGGAACAGCAGGGCAGAGGCCAGCACCCCTTTCCCCAGGGAGGAGAGAGTCTGGAGCCCAGGCTTATGGAAAAATGAGGAGTACGACCCCCGTGCAGGTGCCGACGCTCTGCTGAGGCCAGAAGCAGCTGGACGAGCCACAGAAAGCCTGCTAGGATGGGGCCCGTCCTACTTGGGCATGACGTGATCATAAGGTCATTGTAGGTGCTACGCAGATGGCCCAACCTGGGCTCTGGTGCCCACCCTAGAGTCACCTCCAGAAGCGGCCCCCTGAGGACCTTGAAGCCCCTCCTGGCCGGACATATCTTCCCGGGTGACCCTTCGTGCGGCAGCGGCCGAGGGAACCGTCCCTGCTTCTGCCCCGACGTGGGCCGCTGGGCTGAAGGTCCCTGTGAGTTCCTGCCCCGCGTCCCACCGTGAGCCAGTTTGGAAGACGATTAATCCCCTTACACAGGTTAATCGGGGGTGCCACCGCTGACAGAATTCACGGAGAATTCCCCACGCACCGGGCACGTGCATTAGCACTTGTCTCTGCCGCAAACAACCCTGGGAGGGCGGCGCTGTGATGACCTTCATGGCACCGAAGGGGAACCGAGGCGCAGAGTGGCTGAGAACTTCCCCCAGGTCACACGCACACAGAGCAAGCGAGCCAGGGGGGGCTGGCCAGCCCCCAGACCCGCCCTGTCCGACCCTATCCTGCCCCCCACCCCGAGAAAGCTTCCTCCAGGTGCCAAGAGCTCACGGCCCCGCCAAGGTCAAAGCTCTGGGCAGCGATTGACGGCAACCCAAGGCTTCTCTTGACCAGGAGACCACGGGGCGTGCGTCCTCGGAAACTAGGCCAGCCAGGAAAGGAAGACACGTAAAAGAGAGGAGAAAAGCCCGTGGATTCTGAGAGGCTAGGGTGTGCCATCGGGCTATGCAAACAGTTCCCGTGGTGGTCAGGAAAGAGAGGACAGGCCTGTCGTGACTGGGCCGCAGCCTGGCTTCTCCGGGAGGGAGGGAGGCTGGTCCGGGGGGAACCCCCTGGTGCTTTAGTGGCTGACACAGGAAAAGCCAAGCCCTTCTGTGGGAGAAGCGAGGACGGTACTGACTGTTGCCCCCACCACAACAAACCTATACTTTAACGTGATTAAATACGCTCTCTGGAAAGGGAATACCCCACAGTGTAGCCAAACCTGGGGGCGCCCTCTCTCTCCCCAGCCCTGTTACGGTGGTTTATGTGGCCTACTATGTTCTGGACTCGGACCAAGTCTGTTAGGCCACGTTCCAAACGTTTTTTTTTTTTTTTTTTTTTTCTTTTTTTCCCTCGTAGCCTGGGCCTCACTTAAGTCAAGGAGAAGGCCAGATGCGGAGGCCCCCGTCTCCCAGCCATGCTCACTTTGAGCATGTGGGCAAACGCCGGCCGTGCCCGGGGTTCTTCTGTGTATTTCTAACCTCCCTGCCAGGCTTTCTGAGTCTCGGAGACATTCAGGCTCCCTTCTCCAGGGAGAAATCCCGGGAGGAACAGAATCTTCCTCGGTGAGCAAAGAAGAGAATGTATGTGGTTCCCTTCCTTCCTCCTGTCAGGCAATTAGGAGAAGTAGCGGATTACTTGGAAAAACCGATCTCCTGCCCCTCGCCCCCAATTCAACTCAGAAATAGAGATCACGGTTTCCAAAGCGACCCCTTTCCCTCTCCCCGGGCAGTCGGAGGAAAGGCATTTCTTCCTCTTAATTACACGGACACCCGCTCACATGCACAGATACCCGCACGCGAGATGGTACGGATGCGTGTGTGTTTGCACACCCTTGCCCATCTGCTCCCAGCATCCCGTAACCAGCACCCCAGTAAAGGACGGTTCTACGTGTCAGGAAACACCAGCCTAAGATCCAGGGTGACCGACGAGCCAGAAAACTTAAACTTAATTTCCCTCTTTGTAAGAGAGATCTTTTAAGCTACCGTTTGATCGCCTCCACAGATTAGGCTAGCTCTGAAGTGCTTTGGAGACATTTGTTCCTTTACCCACCGCCCCCCCCCACACCCTCCCCTGCCGCCTCTCCCTCCCCCACCCCTTAAGCGATAAGGCATCTGTAAACACTGTGAAACTCTCTTCTCCAGCCTTCTTGGGTTTGCTACTTTGAAGTACAACAGCAGGAAGACCTCTGTACGAGATGAAAATGTCTTTGCCAACTGATAAAGAAGTGTGGACCCAGCTAAAATCCACTCCGTAATAGGGATTAGCGAACCCGCGGTGTGCTTGGATGGAAGACGGATATGAAAAATGTGAGGTTTGGATTCAATCAAAAGGAACCCAGACACCGGTCTCCCACCCCCCACCCCCCACCCCACAGATGGGGGTGCCCAGCCCGACACTGGGAGGGCACCCACCTTCTGACTCGGAAAGTCCTTCGGTCCCTTTAGGGCTCTTCCTCTACGATGTGGTTCTCAGATTTAATCAGGCACACAGATCACTCCAGGAGCTTGTGAAATGCAGATTCTGGGATTCTGTCGCCCGCAGAGTCTTATTTATGTAGCCTAAGGTGAACCTCCATGAACTGGGTTTTTAGTAAGACCCCAAAGGCTTCTTTTCTTTTCTTTTTTTTAATGTTTATTTATTTTTGAGAGAGAGGAAGCGAGGGAGGGACAGAGAGAGAGAGAGACAGAGACTGAGAGAGAGAATCCCAGGCAGGCTCCACGCTGTCTGCAAAGAGCCCCATGCAGGGCTCGAACCCACAAACTGTGAGATCACGACCTGAGCCAAAACCAAGAGTCGGACGCTTAACCCACTGAGCCACCCGGGGAACCCCAAGACCCCAAGGGCTTCTCATGCAGGTGATCAAGACCTGACTCTGAAAAATAGTTCTAGACCAAAAAAAAAAATTAGCTCTCGACCCAGCTGACAACAGCAGGGCTGTGGTGGGCTGGTGGTGAAAATACTGAACTACTAGGGATCATGGGCTCATAAACGGCCACGGCCCCTACGTCCTCTGAGTGCCACCTGCTGCCTCAGTTGCCCTTCTGTCCCCCAGAACCTCCCGGACTCCTCCACAATTCAGACACCAAAGAGCTTAACGCTTCACCCAACAGAGGGCCTCGGGGACCCTACACCTGCTGCTGAGGCCCACTGTCTGCTCTGATTGGCCAGAGTCTCACCAGGGCCGAGTATCTTCACCACCTCCCTACACAAAGGGGTTGTCTGACACCATCGTCCCCAGCTCGCGGTGCCCGGTGCACATACTCGATGGGCCGCATCAGGGACATCGCTAGCCACTCTCTCCCGCTTGCGGCATCTTCTTCCCTTTCTTGCTTTCCCTTTCGTCTGCCGCTTCCTCCGGGTCTCCTCTCTATGTTGTCTCCTTCTCCCGTCCGGCCCGGAGTGGTGACCCACGTACCCAAGTGCCAATGGTTGCCGGTGTGTGGTTTCCTCTCTCTGGAACTTCAGGCATATTTCGTGGTCGACTGACCCCTCCGCGGGGATGTCTGAGGAGCCCCTCAAACTTTACAAAGACCAAACGGAGCCCCTGGGTTCCTACACTGTCCCCAGCCTACCCCATCTCTGTGGGTGGCTCTCCTGAAACTAATTTGCTCAAGCCGAAAGTCGAGGACCTTATCCCTGATTCCGGTTTCCCTCATCACCTGTGTCCGTTCCATTGGCGACTTCTGCCCACCCGTCCGGGATCCTCCTGCTTCTCTCTGCCTCCTCCACCCACCCCCAGAGTCCAATGCCTACCTACCATGCTGACCTCCCTTCTCTCACTCTCGTTCCTTGCAATCTATTCTCTACCTGCCGCCGAGGTGCTCTTGTTAAAACAATCGGATCATGTCCCTACCTTGCCTAAAGCTTTCCAGTGGCCTCCTCTTGGGTTCAGAATGAGACCCAAATTCCCTGTCGGGGCAATCAAAGACACCTTGACCTCACTTCAGGCTCCTCTCCCTCTGGGCCCCCACAGACCAGCCTCTGGCCTTCTCTCTCTTCCCTGGAAGGCCCCAAGCTCATTCCTACCTCAGGGACTTTGCACTAGATCAGCTGTCGGCCTGGAAAGTTATTTCCCGGTGGCGGGTCTCTTCTCGTTCCGATCTGGGCATCAGTGGAACTTTCCTGACCTTGCAGACTAACGTAGCTACCCAGCATTCGCTCCATCATGCTATGTGAATTCTCTGCGTAGCACTGCCTACTAACAGATGGGGTGATTGCTTGCTGGTTCGCTCGGTTGTTTATTGTCTGTCTGTCCAGCTCAGCTCCCTAATGAGGATGCTGTGCTCTGGGTATTTGTATCTGCCTGCCTTTCTTTCTCTCTTTCTTTGTGCGGAGTGGCCTCTGAGAATTTCTGCTTGTCAAGAAGCAGTTTGCAAGTTTGGTAACCGCTAGCTGACTGCAGGGGCGTGGGGATACCCAGTACAGACCTGCAGAGAGAGACCTTCACTGCCTGTCTCAATCTCATCGCTACTGACACTGGCGGCCGGATAATTCTTTGCTGTGAGAGGCTGGCCTGTGCATCCGGAGAGGCCAGCGGCTCTGGCCTCCACCTTCTAGATGCCACAGACCCCTCTTCCAGCTCTGACAACCAAAAATGTTTCCAGACATGGTTCCGTTCTTCCTAGGGAGCAAAGTGGCCCCCAGTAGAGAACCCTTGCTCCAGGGTTTCTGCTGCATTCCGGATAGCTGACAGGAGACCTCTGCATCCAATGATCTAGAAGATTCCGTCACCCAGAATATACAACAACATACGTGGTCACTCACAAGGCCATCTTCTGTTATTGATAAATGATCGTCAAAACCGGGAAGTGCGTGTGGGCCGGCTAATTGTGTACGTGGAAATCAAGATCAGCTTTTAACTAATCAAAAAGAGATATCCTGCTCAAAGCGCATTTGAAGACCGCCATGTTTTAAAACTCAACATGACTTAAAACAGAATCCTGTAAGTTCCTTTGCTAAAATACTTTCAGGATATATTAGGTATAACAATAGTTTGCTACATGAAAACGGCTTTGAAAATCTTAAAAGTGTTTTAAAAGAAAAGGGACTTTTTTTTTTTGCAAGGCATTAAATTGGATGTGAATATGACAGATTTCAAAGACTGTCAAAATAACGAATTTACATCATAAATGCATCGGCTTTCTTTTTAAAGGCTTTTCCCCCACTCGGGAAGGCATTTAATGGTGAGCAGGTTCAAAATGTCGCCAACTCCCACTGGTACAAAAGGGAGGCGGTCCCCACCAGAGTCTCCGAGCTTCAGATAATGTCTCTGCCTGTTTTCAAGTTAATAAACTGCACTCCTGTCAAATTGCAGATAAATGAAAGAGACGGCACCATTGTTTTCTCCTGCATCTTGCTCAGAAAGATATCTCCCAATATTTCGGGAGGACCAGTATGCCAAAAAATAAACTTGAAATACAACCACCCCGCCGTGACTTTACCGGATCAAAGACAATGGAATCTCCACAGAAACACTTTTCTGAAGTTTGTAGTTCAGATAGCGGCTCATTAAGGAGCTTCTAATGCATTTGATTGTTTCAAAGTTAGCCATCTAAATTTTTAATCATGTGTGGGCGCAAGATAGTCACGGGGTTGTACCCAAACACTGCAAAGCCTTTATATTCTAAAGAGTCATGTCAATATAATTTTTTTTTCCTGAATAATCAGCAGGTAGGCTTGGGGACGGGGTGGCTTCAAACGGCTCTGCTCTTTGATGGAGGGGTGGACAGGTTTCTGAAGTTGCCTTTTGAAAGAGAAATAAGTCTGAGCGTTTTGAAATCTGGGTTTCTTTCCTTTTTGAGTGAGTGAGGCTGCCACTCGCTTTTCTCCTCTCTCTTCCTCTCTTTCCCCAGACACAGACTGCTGTTAATAATAGAGGGGACAATAGGGCTTAACTGGGAATCCAGTCTCTTCAACTGGGTCTCTCAGACAAGGAGCACACTCACCTATTAGCATGCTTGGGTGAGATTTTTTTCCGATACTAACCACAGAGTGGTTTTTGTTATTCTCTCCTCTTTGGGGGCAGTCTGTTTTCCTTTCTCAGGAACCTAATATTTGATTGGGAACACGGACGGGCATGGGAGCTGGCTACACACAGTTCTTTTTTTTTTTTTTTTTTGCTTTATTTTTTTAAAGTAATCTCTATAGCCAACATGGGGCTCGAACTCATGACCTTGAGATCAAGAGTCGCATAATCTCCTGACTGAGCAGATCAGGTGCCTCCACACACTGTTCTGTAGCTCTTGGGTGGTCCCAGGTATCAGCTCCTTCTCACTGGTGGGAGTGGAGCCAAACATATATGGTCAAAAGGTGAAGGACAGGAAGGGGTAGGGGGAACCCTGCTGCAACCATTCTAGGGAAGATAAGGTACAGCTCACCTGGACTGGAAGGGTCTTGGGAGGCCACGAGATCCATCCCCTGGCCTTGAGATAACTCTTAATCCATTCCTTATTTTCATTTTGTTGTATTTTATTGTATTGTATTGTATTTTTGGTTTTTTGTTTTTGGTTTTGTTCTTCACGTGTGTGTTTGTGTGTGCGTATGGAGGGTTGTTCTCACATTCCTTATTTATTGAGCACTTACTCTACACTGGCTCTGTTCTACGTGCTTTATTTGGACTAGCCCATTTCATCATCACAACAGCCTTGTGTGGCAGATTCTTTGATTATCTCCATTTTACAGGTGGAGAAGCTGAGACACAGAGCTGGTGGGCTGCAGAGGCAGGACTTGACCCCAGGCACTCAGGCTCCAGAGCCCATGCAATCAGTATGTTCCTCATTAGCACTTTTTATAAAGTGAAAAACTGGAAACAATCTAAACATCCAAACAAGGAAAAAAAAAAAAAGAAAAAGAAATGTGCTTAAAGAATTCACAGTAGATCCACACCCAAGAATGCTCTACCCTAAACATGTCACAGCCATTACTTGTGACATTTGGAACAACGATTGGTGACAGAGAACACAATTCTTTACTACATAATTAAGAAAGAAATTTACAAAGTAATATACGTAAATTGAGATTTCACACGTTGGTGCATAAAAATAAACATTCACAGAGAAAGAAGGGTATTGTGACTCTATTAGTCGTAACAAAATACTCTAAGACTGGTGGCTTAAACTACAGAAATTATTTTTTCATGGTTCTGGGGGCTAAGAGGTCCATGATCAAGGTGCTGAATGAATAGGATCCTAACAAGGACTCTCTTCCTGGCTTGTAGTCACTTTCTCACTGTGTCTTCACGTGGTCTTTCCTTAGTGTGTTCCTATGGTGGGGGCGAGGGGGTGTCTCCTCCTTTTAAAGCCACAATCCTATCTGATTAGGACCCCACTTTTATGACTTCAGTTAACCTTAAGTACCTCTTAAAATCCCCATCTCCAAATACAGTCACATTGGCACTTCAACCTACAAGATTTGAGGGGAACACAATTCGATCCGTAGCAGAGACCAAAATGTTAAGAGTAATTCTATCCAAAGGGTGATGGTGAGAGTAGATTTTAGTTCCTTTACTTTTGAAAACTTTCATAAGAAGCATAATTTACTTGATGTAATAAGGGGGAAGGAAAGTATTCCTAAACTTCAGACTTTTGGCTCGAGGTGATTTCAACCCGTCTGATGCAGATGTCTTCTGAAGGCATCACCTCCAGCAAATTTGCCAGATCTGCTGCTCCACGTCTGGGGTTATTTCATAAAGACACAGCCTGTCCCTGTGCCTCAGAGCAGCCACAGGAGGGTCCAGATAGGAGCTTCTCCCAATGGCGGGCTCCCGGCAGGCCTGAGTGTGCAGCTGGCCTTGTGGGCTCGGGGAGAGCCTGGTAGGAGCCACACGGTGGCCGGGACCGTGGTAGATGGCGTCTTTGCTGAAGCCACGCTACCTAGAACCAGAACCAAAGCATATTAGGTAAGGGGTAACTTGAGAAACAAAGCCCAAACCAAATGTTTGGGGCTTTGTTCAGAAGGACGCTAACGAATCGACAGACGGCGTGAATGTCTGGAAGGAGAAACTCACCAGACTGGAACAGTCTAAGCTTGGGGGCCAAACCTCGAGGTGTGATTGCCATGTGGGAGGCCCCGGAGGGGGAGCCCCCACTTACCGCTGGGTCTCCGGCACCCTCAAGCAGAGAAGGTGGGGGTCGCTCTACCTGACCGCCCTAACAAGGCATCAAGGCCAAGATGTAGGTTTCCACATTACTTTGTGTTGCTTCCCAAGCTTTAGATTCCTTCTGGTGCCAGGCCTGCAGATTTAGACTGATCTGCCCAAATGGGCAGGAAGCGTAAATGCAAACTTGGGGATGTGCTGTCCTTTGTGACCGCGGAGCAAAGCAGGACCCCAGGTCGGGAGACCCATACCCCAACCCTCCACGGCCAGTGACTGCGTGTGCAATTTCAGGCGGGCTGCTTGATTCAACTTGCAAATGGGGATAAGGATAGGTGCTTTGCCTACCTCACGGGATTATTTTGAAGGCACTGCCTTTCTTGCTTACACTGTAGTCCTTGTGGCTTGCGCAGTGCTTGGCAACGAGATGCGTTTGGAGAAAGAGTCCATGGTGATTTGGAGGTTGAAACCGCTTGGCCTGAGAGATGGCCAACTCACTGTGCTGGTAGCAGACGAGGAGCAAGCTCTTACCAGCCTGGCTGGTAAATTATGCAAGCGAAGAGTGGGAAATTATGCCAGCGAAGAATCCCCCATGAATACTTCTTGGTGGGGGGCGGCGGGGTGGGGGTGGGGGAAGGAGTACCAGAAGACCCATCACATCTTAAACTCTTTAGGACACAGTGAGCATTCAACAAATATATTATGAGTGATTGAATAAAGGAACATTTGAGTAACATCTACGAAAGTGGTTAAGTATAAGAAACCTTAAACTTTGTGGCAGAGATTAGCTGGTTACTGTTTTTCTCCGGGCCCCATAGCTAGACAAGAATGCAGGTGTGGCAGCACAGAAGCAATGAACACGAAGCTTGGCCATCAAAACATCAGATGCCATCGGATGGCAGGAGCCATCAGATGGAAGGAGACTGTGTCCCTGAATCAGAAGAAAGCCTGTCTCCAATTAGGAAAATCTGTTTTGGCTTTATGTAAGTAAGCAATCAACACCTATCTTGTTTGAGCCATTGCACACCTTGGGGGTTAGTTAGCATCTGGTGCTATCTTCACTAACATTCAGCCCCCATGTAATTCATACCATTGATCTGAAAGGTTCCCGGAGGCCATGGGATGCCGGGGCGGGAGCCCAGGTGTGCTGTTCTAGAGTCCTGTACCCACTTCCACACCCATGGCTGTGACAGAAGCGAGCAATCAAGAGGATTGGAAGCTCGTAGAAATGCAGTTCTGACGAGGCAATTTCAAATGGTCCCAGGGAGGAAGCAGAGTGGGGGGTATGCCTGAAGAGACAGGCTGCAAAGGGGATTTCAGGAGAGCTGAGGTTTTCAAGGACACATATTACCCAAGATGGAAAGGAGTTCACGAGACGAAGATAAGGAAACAGTGCAGAGTCGGAACAATACTGGTGGGCAGCTGTGACTTCTGAAAAATATTTCAGATAACTACATTATTTGGGGCAAGGCTTGCCACGGAAAAAGACAGGGTATGTCTTTTTATTTACAGGGTGTACTGAAATTAGAGCTAGTTTCTCACTCATGTAACAGTTCAAGGAGTGGGTCCGGATTGTCAGCCAGCCTTCCATGTGGTGATGCAGGGATCCAGGCTCCTCCCATCTTGTGTCTCCGCCTTCCACCAGGGTCTCAGAGCCTCTGCCGCCCCTCGGTGGAGGCAGGCGAAGCGGAGGTGCAGAAGACCACTCGTATCCTAAGCTCTTTAGCCAGCAAGTGATGCTCATCACTTCTTCCAGATTCCACTGGAACGAACTAGTCACGTGGTGCCATCTTGATGCAAAGGAGGCTGGGAAATGTAGTCCCTGGCAGGGCAACCCTTCCCAGACACAACCCTGTGCTGTGAGAGGGAAAGCAGAAACTGTTGGTGGACATCTTGCCGTCTCTGCTAAAAACTGTTAAGTGATAGTTAAAGCAAGAAGACAATCAAGAAAGGAACGGACCTGCTTTTTGGAGTCTAATGGTGGAGTGCTTTGGAGAGCGTGGGGAATATGAAATTCCTCATCTCCTAGTGTTTCTCTGCCTGGGATTTCTCTGTTTAGGAAGAAGATAATCAGATAGAAGAGCGCAGAAGGTACATTGGCAAAAAAGAATCCTAGCCCTATCTGGAACAGCTATTGACTCCCGATGGATTGAATCTCCTGGCCTGGATGACTCTACTCCAGAGATGACAAGGGATTTGTGAAAATGAGAGCGACACAATCCCTGAAAACTAAAGATGAGTAAATGCTCTCCTGGTCATCCCAAGAAGAGGGTATCTTCACGCATGCTTGCTTGGTGGTTTGGTTACCAATTCCGTGTTCAGTCCTAAAAAGTCCTAAAAGCAATGTTTTACAGGACGGTTTGGATGCTCTTAGAAAGGTAGGTAGTGGCAGGTAAGAGCCAGAATAAGTTCTGGAGACCAAGACAGGACAAGTTGATCTCACTTTCATTTCCGATGCTCTTAATCTGGTAAATCGAAGAGAGGCAGTGAACCCTGCTAACTGAGTGGTATGCAGAATTGGACGAGATCTCTCACAAATTCCAAGGGAGGCGACATGGCTGGCAGGTGGTAAATTAGGTGGATTTATGAGAGGCTGTAGATCATACTCAAAGCGTGCTGATACATAGGGAGTAGGGACGGCTAACCCAATGCCTTTGGGAGTGAAACAGCTATCATCAATGAGCGGGAGTGGGCTGGGTGCTTGGTAGGGACAGAGACAAAATGGAAAGCCCGTGTCTCGCAGTTACAACCTCTACAACCACCCATAGCTGCTCTGGCCACACCCGCCGGTCGCTGCCATGTTGGACTGTGTGTGGATCCAGTGCCGAGATATCTTCAATCTTTCAGGAGACGTTAGAAATCCAGATGTGGGCCGCTGATTCAAAGTTGAAAAAAAAAAAGAGAACGCGACGCGGGCCAAACAAAACATATCTGCGAGCCGCATTTGGCAGCGGGATCGTCAGTATGTGACCTCTGACCCCAAGAGAGATTTCTAGTAGCATAGCCCTGTGCTACTATGTCACTGGTTCGGTTCTATTCAACATCTCTATCAATGACTTGGCCTAAGCTCTAGAAAGCATGCGGATCAAATCGGCTGTTGACCCAGAGCCAGAGGGACAGCTGGACGAACCACGTGGGATTCTGATGAAGTTCAACAGATTAGGACGGGACCTGAACCACACAAGAAGGAGCTCTTGGATGGACAAATATAAGCTCATGTACTTGGGCCCCCCCAAAATCAGCCGTACAAGTACAGGAGGCTTAACAAGAACACATGTTGAGGAAAAAAATACCGTGGAGTTTTAGTGGCTCGAAATCAGTATGAGGCAATAATGTGATGTGGTCGCCAAAAAGCAAAGGCAGTGTTAGAGAGCACCAAAGAGACAAATCCTGCACAGCTCAGGCCATCTGCACTTGGAGTTCCACCTTCAGTTCCAGAAAACACTCGAGGAGGGGCGCGGAGAAACCTGAGCACATTTGGAGGCTGTTAACCAGGACGGGGAAAGGATTGGAAACTATTCAACTGAAGAATGGCTAAAGACGTCTGGGCTACTTTGCTTGGAGATGCTCAGAGAAGGGGGGCCTTAGAGATTCACAGATGCGGGGCTCCAAAGTTTGGGGAGTCGTCGCGTGGACGGGGAATCAGACTCGTTCCGTATGTCTGGACTCATGCCAAGGGGGGGCAATGGTTCAGGATGCCAGGGTCCAGTTCAACGTTCAGACACCTTTTGACCACATCTATGGTGAGGGGAGGGACTACCCATAAGGGAAATTAGCCCCCCGCTCTACCCTTAAAGACAGAAATGTGGAGCCAAGGGTGGGAACAGAGTAGAGGGGCCTTGCCCCAGATGCTTGAAACCTGTTCCTTTATTCCCTTGCACCATGACAGAGGCTCTTTTCCCTGGCCAGGAGGTTCTTCCCTAATTCCTTCTCCTGATAACTTCTACTCCTATCTCAAAAGGTGACAATGCAAAAACCCAAAAATTCCTGGAGTGAACGTATGGTTGGTCTTCAGAGGCCTATGGCCCCTAGTTCAAGAACCCCAGAACGATGGAATGCTCACGTGATGAACTACTGAATGGTTATTTCAGGGGGAATGTTGTAGAAGAAGCGATATATGGCCAGGAGAGAGATTTATAATATACTGTTAACTGAAAAAGACGAAAAGAGCTTACAGAACCACAAGTATACTGGAGCAAATATATTAGGTGATATCTGTTATTATTTGTCGTATTAATATGTGCTTTATAGCTGGGTGTACAAATCATAAAATATATCTCCATATGACTTAGTTGTAAACAGATGGAGAGAGAGAGAGAGAGTGAGGGGACTATACAAGCAATGCTAATAGTTCTCTTTGGGTGGGGCATCACGAGTAATTTTTAATTTAGGTTTTTTAATGTCCTGTCTTACCCAAATGTCTACACTGAACATCTGTGCATTGCTTACCCAAAAAAGCGAGATTTCTTTCAAAAGGGAGAGAACAGGGCACACCTGACTTGAGGCTGACTCTTCCGGCTTGGGGAGCTGACCCGGCTGCTGGGGACTGGAAGAACAAAGGGACCCCAGTGCCCACAGGTCCTTGGGGATCTCCTGCAGCCACACAGTGAGGCCCGCTGAGGAGCTCAGGCCTGGCCAGGTTCCCACCAGCGTGAGGAGCCCGAGGACCACCATCTGGGCTGGAAGGTCAGCCTCTTCTCCTTACAACACAGCAGGAGCGGGATGAAGGATTTGTTGGGAGAGCAGAAACAAAGAACAGGGATGAGAAAGTAGGTCGCCAGGAAATCGAGGAAATAAACAAAGGGCTTCTGGGAAGGGGAGGCTTGCTTTGATCCTGGGGTGGGAATGGGAAGGACAGGCTCTGGGAAGAGCGACAGAATTTCTGTGACATCCTTGGCCCACCACGGGCTGACACAGTTAGAGTCTTAGAACAGCCCAGATGGACGGGGAAGGGGCCCAGGAGCCACCCCACCGACCTCACTCCCAGCCGCAGGCCCGCAGCGGGGCCTGCTCCACTCCCGCCTACAGCTGGCCGCTCGGGCCGTCATGGGCCCCCCCCCGACACCCCACTTCTGCACAGGCTGATCCCTCTGCTACATCTCTTCTCCCTCCTTAAAGAGTCAGTACCGGGGCGCCTGGGTGGTGCCGGCGGTTGGGCATCCGACTTCAGCTCAGGTGATGATCTCACACTCCGTGAGTTCGAGCCCCACGTCAGGCTCTGTGCTGACGGCTCAGAGCCTGGAGCTTCGGATTCTGTGTCTCCCTCTCTTTCTGCCCCTCCCCTGCTCACACTCTGTCTCTCTCTCTCCAAAACAAAGATTAAAAAAAAAATTAAAGAAAAAAAAAAGAGTCAGTGCAGATCTCCATTACCCAGAGCAGAATTATCCCTATTACCTTCCTTGGTCTCTTATTAATTTTTTTTAGAAATGTTTATTTATTTATTTTGAGAGAGACGGAGAGTGCCAGTGGGGGAAGGGCGGAGACAGAGAGAAGGGGGAGAGGGAGAGAGAGAATCCCAAGCAGACTCTGAGCCGCCAGGACAGAGCCCGACGTGGGGCTCGATCTCCCGAACCACGAGATCATGACCTGAGCCGAGATCAAGGGTCAGACGCTCAACGGACTGAGTCACCCAGGCACCCCTGTTTCTTCTTCATTTTTAAAAAACTGTGATGAGATACCCACATCGTAAAATTTACCATCGTGACTGTTTCTCAGTGAGCAGTTCAGTGGCATTAAGTACATTCACGGGGTTGTGCAACCGTCCCCACCATCCAGCTCCAAAACTCTTCGTCTCTGCCTCCAGTCGACACGAGGCGCCCCGTTCCCTTGTCCCCTCACCCCCTGGCAACCACCCTCGTACCTTCTGTCTCTACGAGTTTGACAGCTCTACGGACCTCACAGAAGGGGAATCACACAGTGTCTTGTTTGTGACTGGCTCATGGCACTCAGCGTAAGGTCCTCAAGTTTCATCCGTGATGTGGCAGGTGTCAGACTGTCCTTTTTTTAAAGGCTGAATACAATGTCATTGTTATGCGTATACCGGGTGTGCACCTGCGTTACATTTAACTGCGGCCAAGTCTTACCCGGCAGTTCATGGACATCCAGCATCTCCCATTAGCTTTATTACTGGCTCGATTAATACCCCAAAGCTTAATTTGCTTGTAGTTTGCACATTGGCTGTCTTTCCACAAGAGGCCTCCTGCTCTCTGGCCCAGGGGAAATTCAAGAAAGGGTCACTCTTAGACTTGTGCCTTGCATCAGTCTAAAATACACACCACACTGCAGATGCGGTTAAGGATATTGAAGTGGGGGTTATCTTGGATCGTCTGGTAGGCCCTAGATGCGATGTCAGCGTCCTCATAAGGGGGAGGAATGAGGGTCAGAATCAGAGAGGGGGACGTGATTGATGAAGGAAGCGGGGGGCAGAGTGGCAAGGCAGGGGCCAAGGAATGCAGGTGGCCTCTAGAGGCTGAAGAGGACAAGAAAATGGATTCTTCTTTTTAAAAAATTTTTTAAAGTTTATTTGTTCATTTTGAGAGAGAAAGAGAGGGCAAAGGGGGGGCGGAGGGGAAGAGAGAGAGAGAATCCCAAGCAGGCCCTGCACTGTCAGCACAGGGCCCAACGTGGAGTTCGAACTCACGAAACACGAGACCGTGACCTGAGCCGAAAGCGAGTTGGACACTTAACCGACGGAGCTGCCCAGGCGCCCTGAGAGCCTCCAGAAAGAACACAGGCCCGCTGACACCTTGACTGTCGGACCTTCGACCTCCAGAATTCCCGAGGATAATAGATTTGTGTTGTTTTAAGAAGTTAAGTTTGTGGTAATTGTTACAGCAGCAGTAGGAAACGGATGCACTCCCTGTATGCCCAACTTGTTCTAAGCGGGCCGTATACGTCTTTTCCTTTCATCGTGTCCCCTCTACTGCAGGTAAGGAAACTGAGGCACAGAGAGGCTAGGTCAACTTGCCCAAGGAGCCCAGATTTAATCTATCATCCAAGCCATTTTCACCGCCCCCCACCCCCAGGCTGCAACATTACAAAAAGATGACGAGTTACACTGTTTTTTTATTTATTATGATTATTATTTTTAATATTTAGTCAGTTTTGAGAGAGAGAGAGAGAGAGAGAGAGGGAGAGGTGGGGGGAGGGGCAGAGAAAGAAAGAGAGCGAATCTCAAGCGGGCTCCACTCTGTCAGCTCGGAGCCTCACGAACTGTGAGATCAGGACCTGAGCCGAAATCACGAGTCGGACGCTCAACCGACGGGGCCACCCAGGTGCCCCTAGTTACACTGTTTTGTTTTGTTTTGTTTTCAAAGATCTTCAGCTTACCATGCTAAGCGAAGAGAATCGTCAGGCAGGTCATTCAGATTGTCAGAGAAACTCAGTGGCTTTGAGTGAGGCAGGATCTGAATCCTTGCTTTGCCGTGTTCTGCCTGTACGACAAACAACTTCCCTTAGCCTCCCTGGTCCTGCTGCTTGTTTATAAAACAGTAATAATAATAACGCCGAGTTATTAGAGTTGTTGTTGTTTATAAAACAGTAATAATAATAACGCCGAGTTGATAGAATGGGCCTGAAGATTATCCACTCACTAATTTATTCAACAAATACTGTCGAGCACCTGCTCTGTGACGGGTACCAGACTGCGTGGGATGCATCAGTGAACGGAACTGAGAAAAACCCTGCCTGCGTGGGGCCCGGAAGCAAAGACACCTCGGTCGCAGCGAGCAGGCCAGCGCCCAGATCTTGGTTCTCACACCATCCGGCAGCACAAGGAGCCGGAACTTCTCGGAGACGTGGCCGTTTCCAGGGATCGGGCAGGGAATGCACGAGATAAATGTGGAGCAGCTTGTAATGCCAGAAAGAAAGTGAAGAAGCGCTCAGAAAACCAAATGATGGGGGCACCTCAGAGCTAAGGAGGAGCCAACCTGAAAGGGCTGCCAATGACCGAAGCTGGAAGGATCTCAGTAACAAGGTGTATTGGATTGTAGTTTAAGGTATGAAATAAATATCCACGAGGCCATGAATCCGTATGGATAGGACAAAATGACTGAACAAATAACTAAACGAGAGAGAAGAAACAACCCCGCCTCCAGCGTAGCATGAAATTTGTGTAGGTGCTCAGCTATCCGGAGAGCCGGCCGTCGTATTCATTTTCTAAGGCCGCCATGACAAAACGCCACAGACTGGGTGGCTTCAACAACAGAGATTAATTTTCTCACAGCTCTGGAGGCTGGAAGTCCAAGATCAAGGTGTTGACAGGTTTGGTTTCTTCTGAGGCCTCTGTCCTTGGCTTCAGATGGCTGCCGCCTTCTCCCTGCGTCCTCATGTGGCCTCCCCCTGTGTGGGTGCGCGTCACGTCCAAATTCCCTCTTTTTACGAGGACGCCGGTCATGTTGGATTAGAGCCCACCCTAAAGGCCTCGGTTTTACTCAACTGCCTCTGTAAAGATCCTATCTCCAAACATGGTTATACTTTGAAATACTGGGGGTTAGTGGTTCAGCATATAAATTTTGGGGATGGGGTACATTTGACCCATAACTGCTCTATTTAGTGACTTGCTTCCAAAGAGTAGACTAAAAGAAAGGAGGGGGGAATGTAAATTTACAGTGGGGAAGCCTGGTGAACACGACCTTGGCCAGGGGACCAAGGTCAAGATCATTAGTGATAAGTCATGTTGACACTGGTCCTCGATATGATGGTGAAAATGGCTTTTTCCTTCCATGGTCTTCTGTCCCAAAAAAACCCCTCAGCCTCATCTAAGTACAAGAAAATCCTCAGATAAACCCATACTGAGGAACATTCTACGAAACACACGACCAGGACGTCTCAAAACCATCAAAGTCATCAAAACCCAGGAAAGTCTGAGAAACCATCACAAACCAGGGGATACTAAGGACACATGGTGTCTGAAAGCAACGTGGGATCCTGGATGAGACCTTGGAACAGAAACGGGACATTTGAGAAAAATTCGTGAAACGTGAATAAAGTCTGAAGTCTTATCAATAGCAGGGTACCTTTATTGTTTCCTTAGTTGTAGCAAATGTACATGGTAATATAGGAAGTTAACCACGAGAGAAACTGGGGGTGGGGTGCACAGGGACTCTCTGTACTACTTTTGCGCCCTTGCTGTTAATCTAAAACTATAGTTGACCCTTGGGCAACGCAGGGCTCAGGGGCACTGATGCCCTGCATGGTTGAAAAGCCACGTAGAACTTTCCAGTCCCCCAAAACTTAGGTACTAATGTCCTGCCGTTGACCAGAAGACTTACTGACAACATAAACAGCCAATTAACACATATTCTGCATGTTATATGTATAATATACTGTATTCTTACAAAAGAGTAAGCTAGAGAAAAGAAAATGTTAAGAAAATCATAAGGAAGAGAAAATACATTTACAGTGCTGTACCGCATTTATCAAAAAAAAGAAAAAAGAAAGAAATCCATGTACAAGTGGATCCACACAGTTCAAACCCATGCTGTTCAAATGTCAACTGGATTCTAAAATTAAAAAGTGTATGGGGCACCTGGGTGGCTCCATTGGTTAAGCGTCTGACTCTTGACTTCAGCTCAGGTCATGATCTCGCGGTTCGTGAGTTCGAGTCCCGCGTGGGGCTCTGCATTGACAGTGTGGAGCCTGCTTGGATTCTCTCTCTCTCCCTCTGTCTCTGTCCCTCCCCTGCTTGCTCTCAAAATAAATAAACTAACTTTTAAAAGAACTTTTAAAAATAAACTAAAAAACTGTATTTGAAAACATATCTTGCCCGCGTGGACTTACATTCTGGTTGCAAGGGACAGGGACAACCAACGATAGATAATAGAAAGGTATGCTACTAAGTAGGTTATCTCGTATGTTTAAAGGAATAAATACCCTGAAAAAAAAAGGGCAGGGTAAGGGAAGGAGGAGCGGGGAAGGGAATGTTAACTCCTAAAGTCTATGAAGGGCTGGCATAGGGCTGGTGCCTAGTAGGTGCTCAATAAATCATGGCCATCCTCTTCGATGCAGTTATGTATGTGGCCGCCCTACCTTGCAAATATTTTTGTTAGGATGATGTTCAAATGAATCGTGTTCTATAAAATACACATAATGGTGGGCGAAGGGAAACAGCCCTAAAGCTCATTGGGTTGCAAGACGAAGCCAGATTAAAGTACTTGCTGGAGACAGGCCACAAAATGAGACAGTAGAATTTAGCAGCACACCTAAGACCTACGGCTGCCTGGCCCTTTAAAAACCTCCAGGGAAGGAAGCCTATAAGAAGTCAGTCTGTTTGCTCAGGAGTCCAAGATTTGAGAAGATCTATTTTTTTTTTTTAATTTTTTTTTCAACGTTTATTTATTTTTGGGACAGAGAGAGACAGAGCATGAACGGGGGAGGGGCAGAGAGAGAGGGAGACACAGAATCGGAAACAGGCTCCAGGCTCTGAGCCATCAGCCCAGAGCCTGACGCGGGGCTCGAACTCCCGGACCGCGAGATTGTGACCTGGCCGAAGTCGGACGCTTAACCGACTGCGCCACCCAGGTGCCCCGAGAAGATCTAGTTTTAACATTCCCGCTATCAGTGAAAAATAAAAAGAAAACACAAGAGAGAGAAAGCCGTAGAAGAGTAGCAACTACTTATGAAGCCCCTTTGACGTCAGGCGGGGGCCTCACAGTCCTCCGGATAATCCTGCAAAGGAGGTTATCCTATACCCATTTTACAGACAAAGAAACTGAGGCCCAGAGTCCTTAAGAAGGTTGCCCAAAGTCCCAGGACTTAGCATTAGCGCCCCCTAAATCCTTCCTGCTATCCTTTGACATCGAGGACGAGCACACAGGCAGGTCAGTCGTCCGTTCATCCTTAGTCGCCACGGAGGCTCGGTGCCCCACGCTCCCTTGAAATAGGTTGGCCTGGCGCTCCCACCCCACTCCACCCCAGCACATGCCAAGGAACCAAAAAGGCTCCATTTATGTGGTCCCACAGGAAGCCCGTGTTGAAAGCAAACACACACAGAGCTCATGATGGTGACTCACAACTTCTAACCCTCCTCCTAACCAGTTGCATAAACTTTTCCAGTGTATTGAAGTCTTGTAGAAACAGTGCCTTCATGGGAAGATATCAAGGAAAATGTTCCAGGAGCCGACCAGCAGGCCCTACTCCGAGTCGTCAGCCCCCTTTTTGAGGTTTCTCTCTTTTTTTCCCCTCAGCAATTCCTTTCAAAAAAAAATTTTTTTTTTCCCTCACCATTGACCTTGTTAGAGTTGCTAGTACATTTTCCCCTCACACTGTAGCACTTCTGTAAATGTTTTTGTTCTTTGTTCTACTTCCTGCGCTCTTTGAGCTTGGCTGTGATGTCTGTTCAGTGGGGCCTTTCTGATCCAATTGCCCCTTGCCCGTACATCCTCTCCCCAGGTATCAAAAACGAGGGCAGTGGGGCCTGGAGGGCCCCTCATTAGAGGGAGGCGGCCCCGCTCTCCCACCAGTCACAAGCAGAGAGGGCAGAGCCGACTCCACGAATGACCAGTATTGAAAAGAAAGCTCCAGGGGTGAGAGAGACACACAGCCTGGCAGAGTCAGAAGCAGAAGGTTAAAAAAGACAAGAAAAGCGAGGAAAAAAAAAAAAAAAGAAAGAAAGAAAGAAAGAAAGAGAAACCCACAAA
This sequence comes from Felis catus, assembly GCF_018350175.1. Lineage (NCBI taxonomy): Eukaryota > Metazoa > Chordata > Mammalia > Carnivora > Felidae > Felis > Felis catus. The sequence goes on along the minus strand of NC_058381.1, from coordinate 49,513,821 downwards.
AGCCTTCTTTCTGACTGCCGAAGTGGCTCCCTTTCAGGACCTGAGGCTTTCCAGAAAAACGTCCTGTGAAGAGTAGACCGTTTCATGCTGTAAAATCTTCCCTCTGAGGGCAACACCTCGGGTATGTTGGCTATTCGTCCCCAGAGTTGTTGGCCACCCTTGACGCTCTGCTCCGGAGACGAGGGATGTCTTTGATCTGGGCAGACCCCGCCATGCTGATCGGAGTCTAAGTGGTGGCCAGCTCCTGTAGGAGCAGCGTCCAGGAACTTTGCTGGGATCCACATGAGTCAGCCTCCTTGGGGGAAGAGGTGGGGGGAGCGGGGCCCTGGAGAGCCGCCAAGGGTGGGTCAGGGGCGGTGCGGAGCTCTGGGCAGAGAGCGGCAGTGGTCGGTGGGGGCGCTGGCTCCCCACAAGCTTGTGGGGGCTGGCGCGCTACAAGGGACGCTGCTTATTCTGGGTGGTGCACGCGGCACTGGATGTGGGCAGCGGAGGACCTGGCTTGCAGCCCGGCTGACCCAGTGTGGCCTCGAGCAAGCCGTCCCAACCTTCTGAGCTTTATTTCCTTTTTGGTAAAGTGGCGACAGGGTCCTCGTCTTCATTCGGCATCGAATGTGTATTTTCTTGAGCACCTACTATGTGCTGGCTGCTGGAGACAGAAAGATATCAAGATGACGAGGCGTGTGCCTACAAAGGCCGCTCACTCCGCTGGAGGAAGGCAGACGCATGAACTGGTCCTTAAAATCTGGTGTGAGGAGTGCAGTGAGAGAAGGGTGTGCAGGGTGAGGGGACAACATGGAGGAAATGGATTACTTCTTTCTAGGGAGGTCATTAAAGCTGACTTTAGGTCTTGATAAATAGCTTAGGACTTTCATAGTCAGATGGGGGAGAGAGAAAATGGCGTTAGAGCCCGTAGTTGCATTTTGTGCCAAAGCATGGAGCCATGCTCAGAGAACTGTGATATTTTTTGTAGAGAAAGAACATAGGCTACAAGTGTGTGTGTGTGTGTGTGTGTGTGTGCGCGCGCGCCCGTGTTGCAGTGCGGTGAGTGAGGCACTTGGCTAGGGCCCCAATTTAAGGGGGCACCAAAAGAGTCATCAAGATTCATAAAATTCTGTTCAGGGTTTGAAAACTCAAAGTTAAGGCAAAAAGTCCACGAGTAAAAAAAAAAATAGCAACATTTAAAGTAAAGGCAGGGTTGGATCGCCACCTGCACGACTCATCTCCATGACCTTGCTCTCATCCTGCCCCTGCAGGATCCTCTTCCCCTTGTATCCAGCCCAAATATGAGGGCTCAATAAACGTGGGTAGTTCTGAGTGACCATTCAGGGTAACACAAGCATGTGCTTCTCCTCTTCAAAGAGCATCTTCTTCTACTACATGGGGGTGGGGGCGGACGGGGGGGGGGAGGTCAGGGCTTGTTAGTTTTTCTGCCGGTTGTCACTTGTAACTCTGGGAATGCTGCCCTCCTTTGATACTGTGCTGCTGCTGTTCTGCTGGCCTCGGAGGGGGAACGATGCTGGGGGAAGACCCTTCTTCCCCGGACCATTCCAGTCCTCCAGCATATATACATCACCAACACAGGGCTGGCTGTTGTTTGTGCAACAGACATCACTGACAGTATAGAGAAAAGTAGGGGAAAAAATCAATGTAAATCAAAGCATCTCAAATTGAAAATAAAATATGAATGCTTCCAGAACCGTAAGGGAGATGGGGGAAGAGAAAGTAGGGTAAACTTTCAAGCTCCACTTCCCTGCCTTGAGGTCTTCTCCTTTCTTAAAACATACAGTCACTTCCTTAATCTATGTCTCTCTTTAGGGAAAAGGTTCCCTCCTACCAAAAATATTTGTCTCTTCTGGGAGCTATGTCACCACCCATGGGTGCACCCCATGAGACGCAACAATCCCTGAAATAGAGCCCCCAACCATCTGAGTTACTCAGTCTGGAATGAAACTCTGAGGGTCTCCAGTGGGATGGTCCAGAGCAAGGGAAGATATACCCCCTCATTCTTTCTACAGTCTTCAAGCTTTGTGGGTAAATTTTTGTACAGAATACATATATCTTCCATGGATATAATTCTCAGAAACAGTAGAGCCTAAATTCATATCCAGAATAATAGAAGTTCTCTAAAAACAACATAATTGGACAAAATATTTCTGGTCTCTTAGAAAGAGATATAGACAGAGCAACTTCTATTTTCCTTTCTTTGCTTATCCTTCTTCTTCTAGAACATGTCCACTCATCTATCCAGGTATAAGAAAGTGGACTGGTAACATTGCCACCACATACATGTACTCTTCATGTCTATTTTAGTTACATGAACACTGAGCAGTTTTGAAATTCCACTTTTTTTCTACTTTAGCTAGATAAAACTCTTCAACAGGTCTATCGACACTCCGCCCTATCTCTGTCAGGAGAAAGGAGTAGCAGTAGCAAGATTTCTTTTCCTCATTCCAGAGCAAACCTTCAAGAAGGTGGGGAAAGAGAGAAATTGTTCTACAAATTAAATCAGGTACACTATTCCTCTGCCCATAATTTAAGGCTTATTTTGGGTCTATAAACTGAGTTCTTCCTAAGACCATAGATCTCAACCCAAATACCTTGGTAATTACACCAAATGTAAATGGACTAAATTTTCTAACTAAAAGGCAAATATTTCAAATATTTTTTATGAAATAGAACCATATGATTTTCTCAATAGATGAATATAAAATGTAAGGATACAGAAAGGTTCACAGTAAAAGGATAGAACAAGGTATGCTGTGCAAACATGAAACATAAGGAAACTTGTATAACAATATTAAAACAAAATTGATTTTAAGGGAGAAAAAAGCATTACTAGAAACAAAAACATTTAAAATACTAAGAGTCTATGGGGCGCCTGGGTGGCGCAGCCAGTTAAGCGCCCGACTTCAGCCAGGTCACGATCTCGCGGTCCGTGAGTTTGAGCCCCGCATCAGGCTCTGGGCTGATGGCTCGGAGCCTGGAGCCTGTTTCCGATTCTGTGTCTCCCTCTCTCTCTGCCCCTCCCCCGTTCATGCTCTGTCTCTCTCTGTCCCAAAAATAAATAAACGTTGAAAAAAAATTTTTTTTAAATACTAAGAGTCTAAATTCATTAGCAAATCATATAATAATTCTAAATTTTCACGCAATAAATAAGACAACTTCAAAATGCATCAAGCTACAATTTTCATAACCACAAGAAAAAAAAATAGATCAGTCCACAATCATTGACATTTTAATATAGCTCTGAAGTTACAGTAAAATGAAGAGAATCAATAAGAACATAATAGATTTGAACAACAAGAAAAATTTGACTCACTCCAAGTGCCCATTCTTTTCAAACATTCATTAAAAAAGTGATTTAGGAAATGATTATATGCTGAGGGTGCCTGGATGGCTCAGTCAGTTAAGCATTGAACTCTTGATTTTGGCTCAGGTCAGGATGTCATGGTCGTGAGATGGAACCCTGAGTCATCTACTTGGGATTCTCTCTCTCCGTCTCTCCCTTCCCCTCTCTTGCTCTGTCTCTCTCAAAATAAATGAACATTTAAAAAAATGATTATATGCTGGGTCATAACACCAGTCTCAATTATTTTCAAGGTACTGAAATCATACATAATAAATTCTCTGACCACAAGGCAATGAAGCTAGAAATCAATAAAAACAAAACAAAACAAAAAAAAAAAACAGCAGAGAGAAAATCCCCATATGTTTATAAATTAAACAAAATAAACTTTTAAATAACCCATAGGTAAAAGAATAAATCGTAATGGAAACAAGAAAATATTTTTCACTTAGTGATAATGAAATATAATGCAATATAAAATTTGTGTGATACAGCTGACGTGATGTTCTGAGGCATTACATAGCCTCAATTTCATACATTAGAAAAAAGAAAATCTGAAATCAGTGATCTAAGTACCAAACTTCACAAGTTAGAAAAAAACAATAGTAAATTAACCCCCCCCCCAACCAAAGTAGAAGGTAATAAGAAATAAAATTCAGAGCAGAAATTAATGAAATAGAAAATAAACACAAAATAGAGACAGTCAATAAAACCAAAAGTGGATTCTTCAAAATGACTAAGAAAATTTATTTAAAAATTCAAAAATAAGAGGGATGCCTGGGTGGCTCAGTTGTCTGGGTGTTCCACTTCTGCTCAGATCATGATCTTGTGGTTCCTGGGTTCAAGCCCCGCGTAGGGCTCTGTGCTAACAGCTCAGAGCCTGGAGCCTGCTTTGGATTCTGTTTCTCCCTCTCTCTCTCTGTCCTCCCCTGCTCATGCTCTGTCTCTCTCTTTCTCTCAAAAATAAAGATTAAAAAAATTAAAAATTAAAAATTAAGAAAAGAGAAAGCATAGATAACCAGTGTCAGGAATCAAACTTAATAGAGGATATCAGTACAAATCATAAAGACTTAAAATTATAACAAAAGATAATACAAAGAAGTCTATGCCAAGAAATTTAAATGTAATGAACAAAATTTTGGAAAATGTAATTTACCAAAACTGACACTAGAAGAACTGAGAACTGGGAATAGTCCTGAATCTGGTTTAAAAACTGTTTTTAATCTGTGATTTAAAATTTCCCATAATGCAAGATCCAGGTGTAGAGAGCTTCACCAGCGATTTTTTTCCAAACATATAGGCTCAGATATATAGGAAGAAATAACAACAATTTTACACAAGCTCCTACAGTAAACAGGAAAGCTGAAATGCTTTTATGAGGATGACACAACCTTGACACTAAAGCCTGACAAGGTCTTTATAAGAAAGGAAAATCAGAGATCCATATATTTAAAGTACACAGAGGCAAATTATAAACACAGAGTGGTAAGCCAAATTCTGAGATATAAAAGCAGGAAAATACATCACAACCAAGTTGAATTTATTCCAGTAATGCTAGGTTCATTTAACACTAGAAAATTAATCACTATAATTTACAATATTAGCAGAAGAGATAAGAAAAATTGTATTATTACTTTAATAGATGCAGAAAATGTATTTGATAACATTTTGCCACCATTTGTAGCTTAACACAATTTAAGTCTCGGGGGAGCCTGGGTGGCTCAGTCGGTGAAGCATCTAACTGTTGATTTTGGCTCAGGTCACGAGCTCATAATTGTGAGATTAAGCCCTGAGTCAGTCTCTGTGCTGAGCACAGAGCCTGCTGAAGATTCTCTCTCTCCCTCTCTGTCTCTCTCTCTGCCCCTCTCTTTCTCACTCTCTCTTTCAAAAAATATATATATTTTTAAAGTCTTCATAAATTAGGGAGAGAAAAGAACTTCCCTAGCCTGATAAAAGTGTTTAAAAAAATCAAATCAAAACAAAAGAAAACCCCTACAATTACTGAAAATATCATATTTCATGGTGAGTGTTAAAATCACCCCTCCGAGGTCAGGAAAGAGACATGGGTGTAAATTATAAAGAATTCTACTCGCATTATACTGGGAAGATCTAAACCGGTGAAATAAGGCAAGAAAAAGGAATAGCAGTATAAGGGGTTATTACTCACAGACAACATAGTTTGGTTTGTAGAAAATTCTAAAAATATATTGAGAAATTTAAGTGATAAAAGAACTTAGAAAATTATTTGCATATATAAAGTCAGCACATAAAATAAAGTATATTTCTATATGCAAACATCTAAAAATTAGAAAACAAAATTTTTAAACATTTCACTTAAAATAACATATAAAGTCACTCAATACCTAGGTTGGCCTCAAAACTGGTGAAACTGTTCACGACCTCTATCAGCAGTTACAAAAAATTCTTGAGGGAAGTTAAAGATTTAATATATGGAGAAATATCCTACCCTCATCCATCGAAAGATTCTATATTATAAAGATGCCAATTCTCCCCAAATTCTTTAGATTCAGTGGAATCCCAATCAAAACCTCAACAGATAGTGTGTGTGTGTGTGTGTGTGTGTGTGTGTGTGTGTGTTGGCAGGATGATCCTAAAATGTATATAGAAATGCAAAGAGCCGTGAATAGATGAGACAATCTTCAAAAAGAATGACAAAGCAAAAGTATTTGCTCTTTCTGATACGAAGATATTAATTGCTATAATTAAGACATTGTGGTAACAGTGAGCTGTTAGATAAATGAGCAAAATAACAAATTAGAGAGTCCAGAAATAGAAACAGATGCCTATGTATGAAAACCTGATTTATTAGAAAGCTGGCACTACAGAAAAGAGACTTTTCTCAATAAACAGCGCTAGGTCCTTTGGACGTACATATGGAACAAAACTAATCTTGACCCTTTTTCACACCATATACAAAAATCAACTCCACGAAGCTGGGCCCTTCCCTTACACCATACATAAAAATTAACTCAAAACATTAAAAATCTAAATGTAAGACCTAAGACTGTAAAATCCCTAGAAGGAAACAGAGGAAAAGCCTCATGACGGTGGACTTGGTAATGACTTGTTGGCTAGGACGCCCAAAGCATAAGCAACAAAAGCAGAAACAGACCAACGAGACCACGTCGAGCTCAAAAACTCTTGGGCATCAAGGGAAACAATCGACAGAGTGAAAAGGCAACTTACAGAATGGGAGAAAAAATTAGCAAATCACCTATCTGAGAAGGCGTTAATATCCAGAATAGGCAAATAATTTCTACACCTTTAGGACGAAAGAACAAATAACTCAATTTTCAAATGGCCAATGGCCTTGAAGGGACATTTCTCCAAAGAAGATAAAATAGCCAGTAAGGATATGATACATTTCACGGATCATTAGAGAAATGTAAATTGAAACCACAGTGACCTGTTGCCTCACACCCACTAAAATGCCTGCTATCAAAAAACTTAAAAATAGGGGCCCCTGGGTGGCTCAGTCAGTTAAGCATCTGACTCTTGGTTTCAGCTCAGGTCATGATCTCAAGGTTCGTGGGTTTGAGCCCCACGTCGGGGTCTGTGCTGACAGCATGGAGCCTGCTTGGGATTCTCTCTCTCCCTCTCTCTCTGCTCCTCCCTCACTTGTGCTGTAAACTTAAAAAAATAATAACAGGGCGCCTGGGTGGCGCAGTCGGTTAAGCGTCCGACTTCAGCCAGGTCACGATCTCGCGCTCTGTGAGTTCGAGCCCCGCGTCGGGCTCTGGGCTGATGGCTCAGAGCCTGGAGCCTGTTTCCGATTCTGTGTCTCCCTCTCTCTCTGCCCCTCCCCCGTTCATGCTCTGTCTCTCTCTGTCCCAAAAATAAATAAACGTTGAAAAAAAAAATTAAAAAAAAAATAACATAAAAAAAGAATAAAGCTAGCTAACGTTGGCCAGGAGGTGGAGAAATTGGAACCCTGGGGCACTGTTGGTGGGAATATAAAGAGGTGCAGCAGGCATGGAAAAGAATGTACAGAATCCTCAAAAAATTGAAAATTGAATTACTGAATGATCCAGCAGGCTCACATCTGGGTATATATATCCCAAAGAATTCAAAGCGTGGCCTCAGGTATTCGCACACCCATGTTTACGGCAGCATTATTCACGACAGCCAAGAGGTGGAAGCAAGTTCTAGAGATATGTTACAGCAGTGTGAATACAGTTAACACGGCTGAACTGTACAATTAAAAATGGTTCATGGGGCGCCTGGGTGGCTCAGTCAGTTGAGTGTCCGACTTCAGCTCAGGTCACGATCTCACGGTCCGTGAATTCGAGCCCCGCGTCGGGCTCTGTGCTGATGGCTCAGAGCCTGGAGCCTGCTTCGGATTCTGTGTCTCCCTCTCTCTGCCCCTCCCCCCTCATGCTCTGTCTGTCTCTCTCTCTCTCTGTCAAAAAATAAATAAGCATTAAAAATAAATAAATAAAAAATAAAAACAGTTCAGGTGGTTCATTTATGTTAAGCATTTTTACCACCACTTTAAAAACAATCAATTCCGGATAGATTTTAGATTTAAATATGAAAGAGACACCACAGGGGAATATCTCCATGACCTTCGAGTAAAGAAAGATTTCTCCAGAGAAACAGAACATAAGCAGGACTTGGTGTTGCAGCCAATAGAGCAGAATTTCTTCTTCAAAAACCTCAGTTTTGTTCATAACGCCTTCTGACGGATCGGATGCGGATCGTTCAGATGCCGGAGGACAATCTGCTTTACTTAGAGCCAACTGACGGTGGACATTAAGCACATCTACAAAACACAGTCCATGGCGACACGTAGATTAGTATCTGACTGAATAGCTGGGGACATCGTAATCCTGGTTCATTGAGCTGCTACTATAAAATACCCAGACCAGGTGGTTTATAAACAACAACGTATATGTCTCCCAGCTCTGGAGGCTGGGCAGCCCAAGGTCAGGGTGCCAGCACAGCCGGGATCTGGTGAGTACCCCTCTTCCAGGTTGCACACTGCTGACCTCTCGCTGTGTCTTCAGAAGACAGGAAGGGTGAGCAGATTCTCTGGGACCTCATTTATAAGGGCACTAATCCCATTCTTGGGGGCTCTACCCTCATGACCTAATCGCCTTCCCCAAAGGACCCACCTTCTAATACCATCACTTTGGGGGTTTAGGATTTCAACATATGAATTTGTGTGTGTGGGGGGGGACACAAATATTTAGACTGTAGCAATGTGTTTTAAAAGCATGGGTTCTATTATGACTCAGGGATGGGGAGGCTAATAGATTAGGAGATGACTGCCATTGAAAAGATGGCGGTTATACTCACACATCACAAGAGGGGGGCCCCTCCCCGAGAGAAGGGTGCATGGAGGGGGCAGGTGGGGAAGCACCAGGGTTCGTCAGGAGGCAGAGAGACCGAGAGACCGAGGGGAGAGCACGGACGAGAGTCTCTACTGTGGTTTCCACAGGATGGAATGGGTGAGGTGGGGAGACAGACTTGGGATTGGCGGGGCAGACTTGACTCTTGGCCGGGGCACGGGGCTGCCTCTGCTGGCCTGACACCTGGCTCCGTGGTGACTAGGGCAAAGGATGGTGAGGGTCCGAAAGGGGCGCTGAGGGCGTGGGCTCTCGATTGGCTGGCTTGCATTCAGAAGGCCTGAGCGCAGGTGAGTCTTGTGCTCTCGCTAGAAATCGGCCACGCTTGGCCCAGGCAGTCACCCCAGGGCCCCCATGGCCCCGAGACGGTCAAGCGTCGGAATAATGAAAGGAAAAGGCATGACTGATGCCCAGGGCCCAGCTAGGCATAAAACTAACCACGACGGTGGGGTAGGTAAACGCGGCAATGTTCACGACGGTTCTCCCTCGGAAAGCGGTGAGACTGCGTGAGGTTTACTTCCTTTCCTTTCTCTTTTCTGTACGCTCTAAATTTTCTCTGTGAGCCTGAATTACCTTTCTTATCAACATGGTGAGGGGGAGGGGACCGGGTCAAAAACCGTCTGGGGTGTCTGGCGTGACTAGCTGAGTCCCTAGCCCCACGGACGCATGCTCCCGTCCGGGCTGGTTCGAGGGGACACGGGCATCTCCCTGCCGCGCGCCCTCCCTGGCCTCTCTGTCCCCCAGAGCACAGAGGTGCCCTCCTGCCTCCCTTCCCAGGACGCTGAGGGGGCCGGAAGCCCGCATAAGACGGTGGGGGCCTCCCCTCAGAGGGCCTGTGTCAAAAACCTGGGCTTTGGGTGTGTGTGCTTAGAGTGTATGTGTCAAGAAGTGAGTGTCTGTAAATGAGTGTGTAAAGGTGTGGGGCGCGTATGTGTGTGTGTGGGCAGGTGAACGTGCATCCGTGCATGCATGCGTTAGTGTGAGTGTGGGGTGAATGAGTGCACATAAGTGTGAGTGCCAGAGAGGGTGTGTGCGTGCATCTGTGTGCGTCGGGGGTCTGGGAACCAGAGGAGGAGGGGGCAAGACAGGAGGAAGCACAGTGACCCTGCCTTGGTGCCCTGGGGGGACAGGCCGCCACACGGGAGAGCCACAGGAAGGAGACCAGGCTGCGTCCCAGGATCCCATGTGTGTAGCCCCAGAGGGCGGGTCTCCACGGCTGACTGGGCTGGAGAGGCGTCTCCACCACCATGGAGCCTCTTGGAGGCCAGGGGGCGCTCCGAACTGGGGCGGAGGTGTGCACTTGACTGTCACCCGACTGGGGAGGACATTCTGTGGGCCTCTTTGCCCAGCATGCCGAAGGGCCCTGCACAGGGCCAGTTGCCCCGCCCAGCACGGCGGGGGGGGGGGGGCGGGCGACCTGAACCCCCTATGCCCCAAGTGTCCTCACGGCAAGCCGGGTCCCCAGCCCGCCTGTGGAGACTGTAAACTATGTTGGCTGTGAGACACTCCTGCGCCACCAGTCTTCAGAGAACGTGGGCGCCTCTGTTGGTGGTCTCGGGGGGCAAAGGCAAGTAGACCCGGGGTGACCACGCACGGGGGAGTCAGGCCGGTGCCCTACCTCTCCCGTCCTCCACCTCACCTGCATTTTCCTGGAGCCAAGATGACACGAGGGGGGCCAGGAGCGGCCCAGGACGGGTGGGGGAGGGCCGCGGAGGGAGGGCAACAAGGCCCTTCCTGCAAAGGGGACATCCCTCCCCTCTGTGATGAGGTGGCCCTTCCTGAGGGGAGCCACCCCCAAAGTGATAAGGCCTCTCACAAGGGGGGCCGGCCCCCCGGTTACACTCTGCCTTTGAAGCCGACCCTTGAGCGCTGAGAGGGCTTCTTCGCGGGACGCCCCAGCCCCTTGGTGGGAAAGCCTTTGAAGTGTCTGGTGAGGCTGGGCCTCTAAGGGGCCGACTGTCCTGAGTCAGACATGTGGGGCGGGGGGGGGGGGGGGGCAGGGGAGGAGGGAGAGACTGACAGCTCCTTGTCTGATTGAACAGGAGCCCAAACAAGCAAAGGTCCAGAGAATACTCCGCAGGCCCTTGTTGCCGCCCAGCTCTGAACGCCCCGGCCACTGATCCCCAGGAGCTGAGGAGGCCGAGGGCTTGCAGCTTCTGTGGCAGGAGCCGGACCCCGAGAAGGCGGCCAGGCTGGGCCCGGCCCCGAGCATCCTTCTCTCGTAGGAAAGAGAAAACCACCGGAAGGATCTCGACCTGCCGCTTGGAGGGTGGCCGGCAGCATGGGCCCCACCCCAGGCCCACGGAGCCGGGAATAACTAAGCGACGACTCCCTTGTCCCTCTCTGGGAAGAATAAAGGACCCGCCTCTGGAGTCCGATGGGCACGGGACACTTTCTGTTTTATGAAACGCCTCCAGCCTCGTAACTGCTGGTGAGAATCAGAATATTACCAGTGTTGCCATGTTGGAGACGAAATCCATCTGGGCTGGTGGAGGGAGAGGTTTACAGAAGAGTGGACCAACGCACGGGTGGGTGTGAGACTTAATAAGGTAGCATAGACGTGGGACTGGGACTCAGGCCTCCTGAAAGTGCCCCACTCCACTCACCGCCCCCATGACCTCACCACCTCCTATGACCGTTTAGCAGTCTGGCCCGGCGGAAGGACGCCGGACGTGACAGAAGGTCGGGAGTCCTGAAGTGAATCCTAGTTCTGCCCATGCTTGGCTGTGTGCCCTTGGCCAGGTAGCTGAACCTCTCTGGGGGCCTCCAACCACACGGTCTCAAAGAACACTTTCTGCTCTGAAATGGGGGTACCTCTTCCCTCCCCAGGATTCACCCGAGAACATTCTCTTCATATGTTTGAAAAGGCGATGGGCCTTTTCAGATGTTGCTGACATCCATCCATTACATAAAACAGGGAATTATCTGATGAGGAATGGGGGCCTGACTCAGGGCTGCGTGTCACTGACAGGGAGGTAACCTGCACTAAATGCTCAGAGCGAGGTCGGGAGGAGGCCGGTCGTGGAAAGAGAGGAAGTTTCTCCGGTAACCATGGTTTCAGCGGATGCCCTCTGGCAGCTCATTACAAAATAAACATCACAGGTGCCCAGGGAAGCCTCCCCTAGCTCACCTCTCCCTTCTTCCTATTTCTGTGGCTTCTGCCTCCGTGACCCTTTTTTAAATTTAAATTGATGGACTTTCCCCTTTAGAGCAGTTTTAGTTAGGTTTAAGACAAAATTCAGTGGAAGCTACAAATTCTCACCATACCCCACCCCTGCCCTGGAAATTTCCCCTGTTATTAACCTCTCTCTCTTTTTTTAAGTTTATTTATTTATTTTAAGAGAGAGAGAGAGAGAGCACACATGGGGGAGAGGGGGAGAGAGAGGGAGAGAGAGAATCCCAAACAGGCTCCGTGCTGACAGTGCAGGGGCGCGAGCTCACAAACCTTACGCTCATGACCTGAGCTGAAGTCAAAGAGTCAGAAACTTAACTGGACTGAGCCACCCAGGCGCCCCTCGCCTGTTATTAAGCTGTAATTAACCTCTCGCCTTAGTGGCACATTTGTTGCAACTGACGAGCCAGTGTGGATACACCACTATTAACTAAAGTCCATCAGAATTCACTCTCGGTGTTGTAGTCTATGGGTGTGGACAAACGTAGAATGACATGTATCCATCGTTACACCACCACCCATCGTTACAGCAGTGTCACTGCCCTAAAAGCCCTCTGTGTACCACCTATCCATCCGTCCCTCCTGCCCAAGCCCTGGCCACCCCCTATCTTTTTATTTCCTCTGTAGTTTCGCCTTTTCCAGAAATGTCCTCTAGTTGGAATGATCCAGTATGCAGGCTTTTCAGACTGTCACTCAGCAATGTGCAGTTCAGTTTCCTCCATATCTTTTCAGAGTTTGCTGAGCTCCCTTCCTTGCAGCGCTGACCTGGTGGGCTTCTGATGGGGAGCAGAATATCCTGACGGCTGCACCAGGACCTTCGCAGGAGCCCCACACCCCCAGAGCCCGGCAGCACCGTCTCAGAAGGGCTGTGCAGTCAGAGCCTGTCCATTCACTCAGCGTGCCCAGGAGCTAGGGACAGAGATGTGAGAAACAGGGGCCGGGTTCTTACGAAATCCCACCCAAAATGGGTGGAAGGAGCCACCGGAGAGCTGGGCTCCGGCCTCCTGGGATATGTGGCTTCCCTCCCTGCAGGAAACACGAGCCATCACCTGAAAAGGAGATACTGCGTGGTGACACGGTGACCCGTCTGCACCTGACTCCTTGCCCTGCCCAATTCCCCCCCCCCCCCCCCCCCCCAACCAGGCAAGGAAGGAGAATCTGGGAGGAGAACATCCAACCCCCAGCCCATTTTAAGCCCGGCCAGGAAAGCCCCAAAGCTGCCTGGCTGTCTCCCGCCCCCATCCCTGGCAGAAGGTTTTCCAGAGGAACCAGACAGCCTCCTGAGCACCCCCAATATGCGCGGAGTCGCTGGATCTCATCTGTCTGCCTCCCTCCTGGGCCAAGACAAAAGCGTCACTCTGTGTCTGACACCACGGCCCGAATCACTCTCACCCCTGCTGTCAGCCTCCTCCCTGGCTTTCTTCTTTGCTCGGTGTTATTTACCACTGCAAAATGAACAGAGTAACAAGCTTCTCACTCAGGGACGCCACCCCACCTGAAGAATTTGAGCCAACTTTTGCAAAACTTGGCTGCAATCGAGGTCTTGCCTTCTGGATCTTGGTCAGCTCAGGGAAGGCTGGGGTTCCAAGAATTTCCGCATGACCAACCGGTGGCGGGTGGGAGGGGCGGGGAGGGGCTGGAGAAGAAACCCAGGACACGGACCATCCCCAAAGAATTAGAAGCCCTATAAACACCATCAGATATGCCTTCCGTAAAGGGTTTCATGGAGCTGTTTTTAACGTCTACATTTAACAATTCGAAGTACCCCGGGCCTGTGTATTTCAGGTATAAAGTCTCAGAAGCAAAAACTTACAAAGGTCTCTGATGTTTCTCTTTCAGACTTTTTTTTTTTTTTTCCCATGATACGAACTTTTTTTTTTTTTTTTTAGGCCTGTGCTTTCCAGTGAGCTCTCCTCCGTCTCTTTTTCTTGCTGAAACTGCAGATGTACATTATGGTAGTGTGAAAAAAGCTAATTACACTGCAGAGGCTTGGCGGGAGGCAGGGAAGGCCCCGCCGAGAGCACAGGATGATTGATTTGCACTGTCACACCGCTCTGCTGGGTGTCATAACTTAGTGACAAATCAAGGATTACAGTGACCCAGAGTAACTCTCTCCCTTTGTTGTTGGGCAGACATCAAAGCCGCCAAGCATATTAGTGTTTTTAATAAGCAGTTAAGTCAGGAGTAGCTTACAGTTTAGAATTACTTTGTGTACAACTGGAGGTGTTGGGGCGGGGGAGAGCGTAGGAGAAAAAACAACCAAAAATCATTAGTCGGATAAAAAAACCCGAATGAAATAAAACAAAAGAAAAGAAAATGAAATGGAACAGAGCCCATGTGGCAGGAGCGGGTTCTTTGTAGGGGCGGTTGGAGGTTTTGCATTATTTGTTCAAGCCACACAGAGGCCTGCTGGGGCAAGGCACGCCGTCTGGAAATTCGGTTTTCTGGGTGGGGGGGGAAAGGGACTATACACGCTACAGTTCTGGGAGGGAGGGGTGGCGCGCTTCTTATAAGCAAATGGCTTTGTTTTAATCCGCGCAGAGGGAGGCTGGGAGGGTCACGTTGATGTGTTTGAGGACAAATATCCTGTTCCCCAACAATTAGTATCATAAAATGGTTGGGGCAACTCACCTTATCTCGAGTGTACACGTATCCCTGAGGACAGCTGCGGTCGATGCTGGTTTTTCTCAGGACCTTTACCTTCAGCAACGGAGCAGAGACCTGAAAATCAAAGCAAGGTGGGAAGCTACTATTCGTTCCTGCTATACGGTCATTATCACCCTGGTGATGCGAATGGTTTCCGAGGACGAGGACTGGCTCCTTGGAGGACACAGCTGGGGCCAGGGCCCCGATGACGTAGGTTGGCTGTCACGCTCTGTGGGGTGACTTTCCCTGGTGACTTTCAGCAGGTGGAGCCCCCCAGACAGAGAGAATCTCTGCCCGAATCACACTTGAACTCCTGAGAAGCATGTAACGGCATCAGAGATGGGGTGACCCAGCTCATGTGGTATGGGAGAAGAGCAAAGGCAGGTCTTGGCTGTGTGACCCTGGGCAAATCCATCAACCTCTCTGGGCCTCAGTTTCTTCGTCCGGCATGCCTGGAAATAATCCTTTCTTGCTTGCTCAGTGGGTTGTACATATCTAATAAAACGAGGCTGATGAAAATATTTCACAGATTCCCAAGCACTAGGCGACTCGATCGGAAAATGGAAGCGTGGAAAGAAGCCATCTTGTCACATGTACGCTGGGTTGACACGGGTGAAGGAAAGCTATGGCATCACCCACGTGGGCACCCCATGACAGATCTGCATCTTGAGAAGCACATCCACGGGGATGCACTTTGGCCTATGTTGTGTATAGAATCCACTGGGGTAAACAATGGCCTTGATTTTCATTTGTGTGTATGTATGAGTCTATGTATTCCCATTTGCATCCCAATGAACAGAAACAAGAAAAATCAAAACCATGGGAGTAGCTTTAATTCCTATTATTATGAATAAAATGATGGAATAGGCAGGCTGCAGGTAAGAGGGTGAGAGTAAGAGAGGGAGGCCTCCCCAAACAGGGAGGCCCCAGCAGGTGGCTGACAGAGCAATCCCCCTCAATATAGTCCCTATGGCTATGTATTAGCCAGGTGGGTTCCAAAGGGAGATTTTTGTCAGTTTGCTCAGGAGGCGAGATAAAGCCTTGAGAGACTGATGGTCCCTCAAGCAAGTTCATGCTGACTGAGCAGCGAGAGTGTCTCAGAGACCCCCACTCAGAGACTGTTCCATTGGATAACTGGGCCCTCGCCCCTGGCTTTCACTCAGCACTTTGAAAAGTCCCATTGACAGGCTAGGATTCCCTGACTCTGTTTTTACATGTGTTTTTTATTTTTTAATATTTTTGAAAATTTACATCCAACTTAGCATATAGTACAATAATGATCTCAGGAGTAGAATTCAGTGATTCATCCCCTGCATATAACACCCAGTGCTCAAGCCGGTCCTCTTTAGATTGCAGACCACCTCCCTCTCTTTTTTTGCAATTAAGTGGGTCACGGTTTCCTCTACTTAGGGCGTTCTATTCCATGGCAGCATTTGTGCATTAACAAATGCATCCTGCAAGGTAAGTTCCTTCTGTAGTTGCCCAAGTGCATCACGTTATGTTGCTTCTTACTTATCAGAATTGCAGAATTACTCTTCAATATCTCACAGCTGCCTTCATAATGACTACAGAAGATACTTCTGAGCCCACCCAGCCCTGTGTTCCCTTTCTCCAACCTTACAGAGAACTTTCTTCAAATGAAACCTCCCATGGGAAAGAGCTCTGTCTTGTCTAACAGGTCAGATCTGCTCATAGCACTCCGAGCCAGCAATTCCGCTCCTTGGTTATCTCCCACACGGGCACCGGGAGACAGGGAGAGGAATGTTCCGTACAGCGCTGTTCCCAATAGGAAGAAATGGAAAACCGCCTCAAAGTCCGGCAGCAGCGGAAGAGACAAACTGTGGTCATTTAATGTAAATAAACGCTATTGACTGGCAAACACGAACTACGGCTGTGAGCGTGAACTTGAAA
The DNA here is from genome assembly GCF_018350175.1 of Felis catus. NCBI lineage: Eukaryota > Metazoa > Chordata > Mammalia > Carnivora > Felidae > Felis > Felis catus. The sequence continues at coordinate 49,497,377 of NC_058381.1, read as the reverse complement.
AGAAATCTCGAAGCCAAAATGTGATGAAGAAAGGCAAATTCTACGGGGTGCATCTGGGTAAGCATCCGACTCAATTTTGGCCCAGGTCATGATCTCACGGTTTGTGAGTTCAAGCCCCACTGATGGTGCAAAGCCTGCTTGTGATTCTCTCTCCCTCTCTCTCTGCCCCTTCAGTGCACGGACGCTCTCTCTCTCTCTCTCTCTCTCAAAATAAATCAGTAAACTTAAAAAAAGAAATGCAAATTCTAGAAGACAACATGCATGTGACTTTGTTAATATAAAGTACAAAAAACAGGCAACAGTAAACAGTACGTTGACTGAGCACACATACGTGAGTATTGAAACTGTGAAGGGGAGGAAGGAGACAAGGGAGAAGGAAGGAGAGAGGGCAGGGAAGAAACGGGAATGCTCTCGTTCCTGGGGAGGTGGTTTCCCCCCAGCTCAACGGGGCTCAGGCTTGGTGTGTTGGATGCGGGGGTAAAAGGCTGTGAGGGTGATCTAGGATCTTACGAGCTCCTTTATTGTTCAGATATGCGGTTAGTAGGTGCCAAGAGTTTACTAACCACAGTGCTCCCTGAACTGGCATATTTTCTTCTACGGTCCTCTGGAGTAACCAAGGAAGATGAAGGTGGTTCATGCCAGGGATCTGTTAAAACAAAACAGCATCTAGAAGATGGTCTAGGGCTGGCAGAAGTTAGGGTGGCCTCCTCCACCTTCCAGATGGCTCACACGCTACTCACAGATGCCCCGAGTGGGATGAGGGACTCGGGGCGAGGTGGGGCCGGGGGTGAGGGGTCTCAGTTCTGGTATAAAGAAGCAGGTGGGCGGGAATAATAGGCAACTGACGGTGGGCAGTCCAACCCGGACGGTGGACACTCGAACACTCGAACATCAGTGTGTGAGCGTCCAGTGAGAGAAAAACACGCCAGGCGGCAGGGCGGCCCTCAGCACTGAATACTGTAGACGCCACAAAGTGGACCAAGAGAGAGGAGATGTATTCATTCCTATTATTCACCTCGAAAGTGACCTCCTCAGAGGGAGATAGGGAGTGACCACTCAGTCACTCCCTAGTGCGTCCCTCTATTTTAATTCTCTGCACAGCACCTCTAGGATCTCATGTTTTCCAGTTCTGTTTGCGCATCTGTTGACCGCTGGTCTCCCCCAGCCTGGTGCCTCATCGCCGTCCCTGCCGCCGGGACATAAATTTAGCTCCCTTCGCGTTGGAGGTAATCAGAGAAGCATCCTTCCCTCCTTGGAGATAACGTTCACATAGATATCAAACACTATAGCCTCATATGGATCTGTAAGAAATAACTTCTAAAAATCATCCAGTAAGGAGCCTCAGGATGTCAGTAAGAGTAGTTGCCTCTTGGAAGGAGCGCTAAGAAACTGAGGGATAGGAAGAAAAAGGTAAACGTCTCACTGCGTATTTTGTGTCCTATTGGACCATTTAATCAAGCACATGTATGTCTTGTATTAAAAGTTTGCTTTAGGGGCGCCTGGGTGGCTCAGTCAGTTAAGCGTCCAACTCTTGGTTTCGGCTCAGGTCGTGATCTCATGGGCTGTGAGTTTGAGCCCTGAGTCAGGCTCTGCACTGGCAGCCTGGAGCCTCCTTGGGATTCCTTCTCTCTCTCCCTCTCCTGCCCTTCCCCTGCTTGTGCACTGCCCCCCCAACCCAAATAAATAAATAAACTTAAAAAAATTAAGTTTTTTTTTTTCTCTCCCTGCACCTCCCTCTAAAATAAATAAATAAATAAATGAATAAATTTTTATTTTAATTAAAATCTCAACACCTCTCCCTCTGGCTCTCCCCATCTTAATTTCCCAGACTAGGCATTTCCGATTGCCTCATTTAAAACCCCTTGAGCCTGACGAATGACGTTTCAGGGTTCACCTTCAAATCTCTCCTGTACATTTGGAATTTAGACCCATTATGTGGCTGTTTTCTTGGTTTTCCTTTAAGCTTCCTTCACCTTCCTTTTCCCTGGGGGAGTCAGGAGACATTTCCAGAAGAACTTTGAGAAATGATCTGCTAGTCCATACAGCACCAAAAGTGATGGCCAGATTTCTTTTTCTGAGCACGTGTTTGCTGGAATGTGGGGCTGGGCACAGAAGGGCGAGCAAAGCTTTCTTCTCTAACCTGCTACTGTCCTCCTGGGTTGGACCTCTGTCCCCAGGCAACCCAGCACAAGCCTCCCCTGAGGGTGCCAGCACCCTCCCATCTGAACCGGGAAGAGTGTCCCTCTCACAGAAGGCACCAGGTAGAGGGGATTGTCCATCGACCGTGCCAGTTGGCCAAGTTCCTCTCTCAGCTAAATCAGGAAGCTCATAAAAAGACTTTATCTCTGGGTCGCCCGTGCCTCCCCAGTTTCCACCCGCCTGGCGCCTGGGAAAGGACAACAAAGGGGTGTGGAGAACAATGACCTTCTGTGAGGCCGAGCCTGCACCAACAGAGTCACGGGAACCCCGGAGTCTCGGTCCCTCTCCTCCCTTGGCCTGGAGCCCAGGTGGCCAGGTGTCCTTCCTGGTAGACCAGGAGGCCCTGGTGGCCACGTGTGCTCCCCGGCTGGTGGCCTTGCCCATGTCCCTTCTTGAGTGTTACAGCTCTTCCAAAAGAGCCTGACAGGTGGCCTAGTTTTCTCCTTTGATTTCTTAGAATACTCCTGGTGTCACCAACTCTAGAAAACGCCATTTTGTTTCTTACCATTCCTCTCTGGACTGGGCCGAAGACCAATGTCACATCCTGCCCCTCACGTTTGCCATTCTTCCCAGAGCCCCCCACCGGGGTTGCACACCGACCGCAGAGGCCGTTCCCCTATGGTAAGGAGGTGGCTCCGTCCCCCCCCCCCGCCTCACCCCCCCGCCTCCCCCCCTCCCCCCCCCGCCTCCCCCCCTCCCCCCCCGCCTCCCCCCTCCCCCCCCGCCTCCCCCCTCCCCCCCCCGCCTCCCCCCTCCCCCCCCCCCCCCCCCCCCCCCCCCCCCCCCCCCCCCCCCCCGCCCTGCCTGGGCCTCACAGCTGCCTGTAAAACACCAGGACATCCGGGCATCTGGTTCATAACAGCCTGTGCTCCCGGACCCTTGGTTCAGGTACAGTGACCTGAAGGCGCTCCCTGCCCCCACCCCCAACCTGCAGACTCAGCGCCGCTGAATACCTTCACATTCTTTGCTTTCAAATTTTACATTTTCCCATCTGCCGTCTCACGACTTTTGCCACTAACCCGAGAAGAACGTAGATGCGTATTTTTATTTCTCCTTTAGGGACAAATGAAGTGAGGTGCAGGCTTGCCCAAGGTCATTACCAGTCGCTGGCTGACAGAGCAGGTGGAACTCCTGACTCCTCTCTCCAGGGTTTCTCCATCCTGTTGCTTGTTCAGAAACACTTCCGGTGCTTGGGCCTATTGTACTTCCCACTTCCGGTCACGGACCCTGAGAGCCGAAAGGGGCTTCCGGTGTGGGGTGTGGTCGTGTCCCATCCCCCCACAAGGAAACTAAGACCCAGAGGGGAGGCAGGGAGGAACTTCTCAAGGTCATACAGGGAGGGACCAGCAAAGCTGTCTGGTCCCAGGCCCGCTGGTGCTGGGGATCCAAAACTCTTTCTCCCCATTTCTCTCCTTCCCTCCACCCTGCCAGGGTGACCAGGCGATCCTTGGTGACTGTGTGGCCTTTGCAGCGGCGGCCGTGCTCTGAGGAGGGACAGGGGGCTCCTCGTGGACCGGAGGGGCGGGTCTGGGAAAGAGGGTGAGCTGGGACAGGAGGTAAAGGAGAAGGGCGAACACACCAGGCTCCGATGACTGACGCGGGACCTCGGGAACACCCCTGGTCATTTGTGCGGGTTGTGGGGCCGGCTCGGGAGACCTAATCCAGTGAGAGAAGTCAAAAGGTGTTGGTGCTGCAGCACCACCACGATTAAGAGAAGCAGAACGCTGTCACCTGGGCCTGATGGCCACACGGTTCCGCGACAGCTCCTCCCGTCATCAGGAGTGACTGGTGGACCTTGTGGTACATCGTGTTTGATCTGTGTCCTCTCTGCTCAGTCTAGGCAGGGTGGCCAGAGCTTCGGGGTTAGAAGGGGCTTGAAAAAAACCCCTATTCAGAAAGAAACCAGTATGTTGTGTCCTGGAGCTCTACCTGTGGCTCCTTCCTTTTCCGGCTTCTGATGTTAGGTCACACCAAGTAGCCACGAGGGCCGTGTGCTCATCGGCCCTGGTGCAGGTGAGCTCTGCAGAGGCTGCAGTGAAGAATGAACTGCTCACTGATCTTCTCTGATTCTAGAGCAAGATCTGGGAGGCCCCCCCACACCGGGGGCAGCGAGCCGGGAGCACCGCTCGGCCGGGACAGCCGGGCTGCGGGGCTGAGAGTACCGGGGGCAGAGCGAGCTGCCAGCCGCTGGTCGGCAGATTGTGGCAGTGTGCGCCTGGCATTTCCGGAGCCCTTTTGATGGGGAGTGTGAAGTTGACATCCCCCCAATTTCCAGTGGCTGTTCCCCAAAGCCACCCCAGTTAGCACAGTGCTGAGTTGACACAAATATTGTTTTGCCAAGAGGCGTCTTTCCTACCCTGCAGCCTTTCCTTCCACCAGAGTGATGCCCTCAAGTTCCTTCCATATGGACAATTGGGAAGGGGATAATAAGCAGTGAAGTCTTTTTCCCTGCAGAGGGGGGAAAGCCAACAACCGATGCGTTAAGCAGACAAACAAACAAAAAAAACCCCGAAGAATGGAATGGAATGTCTATCTACTAACAATGCCCATCTTTGGTCGGTGGGACCAAGTCTGATTTTTGTTTAAATTTTTTTTCAACGTTTTTTATTTATTTTTGGGACAGAGAGAGACAGAGCATGAACGGGGGAGGGGCAGAGAGAGAGGGAGACACAGAATCAGAAACAGGCTCCAGGCTCCGAGCCATCAGCCCAGAGCCTGACGCGGGGCTCGAACTCGTGGACCGCGAGATGGTGACCTGGCTGAAGTCGGACGCTTAACCGACTGCGCCACCCAGGCGCCCCCCAAGTCTGATTTTTTTCTCATCTGGTCTTCATTTCCAAATGTATTATAGTATACATATATATAGTCACTGTATGCTAAAAATAAATACGTACTAAAAATTTTAGAGCCACTACGGCTCTCAGAAGCAGCGGGCTTCGTGCAGGGAGTCCCTGGAGGGGATCCTTCCCCGACAGAGGGCGGGTTCCTACACTGTCCCCAGGGCAGGCCACCCCCGCTCTGGGGCTCCTCCACGGCTTCCTTAAAGAGCTTCCCATTCTCTCCCGTCCCTGTAGAGTCAGGCTCTTATGGGAAAAGCCAAATCCCATTATCTCCCACCTCAGCTAAATGGTGAGAAAACAGACTGGTCCAGGCACCCTGCTCTTGTTTGAAGCCGGAGCAAGCGCGTCAGCATGTCTCTGGCTCCCGGTCTCCCCCCTCCCCTTGCTGCTCGCCGGGTATAAAATACCCACAGCCTAAAAATAAATCTCTCTTGAGACAGCGCAGGTGCAGCTCGGGGCTTTCACCTCCAGTGCCTTGCTCCAGCTCTGATCTGGGTGTCTTTAACACATTAAAAAGCTTCAACCACTTTAAACACGGGGCCACCATATGACCCAGCAATTCCACTCCTAGGGATAAGACCTAAGAGAATTGAAAACATGCGGTCGCATAAAACCTCGTACATAAATGTTTACAGCATCTTTATTCATCAGAGCCAATAGGTGGAAACAACCTCAACATCCGCCGACTGGTGAGTGAATGGACAAAGCCTGACTCATCGACCGCGGTGGAATATTATTCGGCAATAAAAAGGAACAGAGCGCTAGCAGGAGCCACGGCCCGCGTGAACTTTGAAACCGTGATGCTAAGTGAAAAGACCGTATCCTGTGCGAGTCCATTCACATGAAATGTTGAGAACAGGGAGATCTGTGGAGACGGAAAATAGGTTCGTGGTGGCCAAGGGGCTGAGCGCCGGAGCGGGGCTCAGGGGGACGGTAGCTCAAGGGCACGAGGTTGCTTTGGGGGGTGATGAAAATGCTCTCAGGCTGTGGTGACGGTCATGCAACTCGGTGGGGCCCACAGAAAATACTGAACCGCACACTTTACACGAGCGCGTTGTACGGTGTGTGAACTTTGTCTCAGTTGAGCCGCTCTTGAAAGGCTTTGGCTGGGGTATCATCCGTCAGTCACACACACTCACGCACCCGCTCATGTTCACACTCACGTGCAGGTCGTGTAGCGGCTCCGAGCTGGGGGCAAGGCAGGAATTTCAAGGGTGAACAAGGCGCGAGGCAGCCAGGCCCGCAGCCCACACGGAGGGCAAACATCCGGCTCGGGAGGCCAGGAGGCCAGAGAGGTGTGCCAAGAAGGGGGGAGTGGCCCCCAGCGCTCCGTCCACCTCTAGTAATGACCTCTAAGTCAGGTGCAGGGGGAATGGGGTGGGGGAGAAGCACACACTCAAAGGAAACCAGACGTTGCCATATGGAGCTGGATTCTCTCTTCTTTTAAGAAAACCACTCTGTTCCCTCAAGCTGGCTGGCCCTGCTCTTGCCCACCGTCCCTCGACTGGCCCTACCCCTTGGTGGCCGGCTCTGAGGGCACGCGCCATGCCCTAGTTCTCTTGGGTGCCCTTCTGCCCGGATTGCTGACCACAGAAAGGGGGTGAAACCCTCTGACCACCTGAATAGAGTTCTGTCGGCGAGGGTTTGCTTCATGGATTTTGAGCCCCGTGCTTTGAGACACTTGAATCTTTGAACGAACCTGTAAACCAGGGACGGGAAGTCCTTAGCACCAGCCGGAGGCTGGTCTTGAGACTCCCTATTTTCCATCAGAGAAAAGGCGGGGCAAGGAGGACTGAATGTGTCACTCCCGCCCACGAAGCCACCTTTGCATGAAGGTAGCCGCAACGGGGCAGAAAAGGCCAAGGGTTAGAATGAAGGCGAAACCGCTCACCATGTTCTTCTTCTTTTTTTTTTTTTTTTTTTTTATTTGTTGAATGTTTATTTAGATTTGAGGAGACAGAGCAGGGGTGGGGGAGGGGCAGAGAAAGAGAGGGAGACACAGAATCCGAAGCAGGCTCCAGGCTCCGAGCTGTCAGCACAGAGCCTGATGCAGGGCTGGAACTCACGAGCCGTGAGATCATGACCTGAGCTGAAGTCTGACGCTTAACCGACTGAGCCACCCAGGCGCCCCTGCTTACCATATTCTTTATTGATATTAACTCATTTGAGCCTCCTGATATCCCACGAGCCTCAGTTTGTTCATCTGTATAATGGAAGCTGGACCCCAACTTAAAAGCTCTCTGAACAAGTGTAAGTTTCCAGAAACTTACTACATCATAAATATCGGTTCCTATCATCCCTCCATTCTTTCGTGTGATACTTTAGGTACTGTGAGCACCCTCTTATTTGACCCTGGCTGAAAAGTATTGTTATTCCCCTTTTATTTTATTTATTTTTTGTTTATTTTTTTTTTAAACTGGAGATTTAATCTCTGCAGTCTTTTTTTTTTTTTTTAACGTTTATTTATTTTTGAGACAGAGAGAGACAGAGCATGAATGGGGGAGGGTCAGAGAGAGAGGGAGACACAGAATCCGAAACAGGCTCCAGGCTCTGAGTGGTCAGCACAGACCCCGATGTGGGGCTTGAACTCACAGACCTCGAGATCATGACCTGAGCTGAAGTCGGACGCTTAACCGACTGAGCCACCCAGGCGCCCCAGTTATTCCCCTTTTAAAAGGATACTGAAAGGAGCATCTGGGTGGCTCAGTTGATTAAGCGTCCGACTCAGGTCATGATCTCACAGTTTTTGAGTTGGAGCCCCGCGTCGGGCTCTGTGCTGACAGCTCAGAGCCTGGAGCCTGCTTCGGATTCTGTGTCTTTCTCTCTGTCTGCCCCTCTCCCACTCATGCTCTGTCTCTTTCTCTCTGTCAAAAATAAATAGACATTAAAAAAAAAAGGGGGGATACTGAAGAAACTGAGGTCAGGTCACCTGCCCACAACTGTTTGGTAAATCGAAGAATCATGGGACGAGAACCTCTTCACCTGGCATCTCTCCCAGGACCAGGGGTCTCAACGTCTAGTTGCATCGGAACAATGTGGGCACTTGTCAAAATCAAAGAGGTGTAGGATCTGGGGTACCGGACCCATAGAATCAAATTTTCCAGGGTGGGGCCCAGCCATATGCACTTGTAAGTTTCCTCCGGGTGATTCCGGTCCACACCAGAGTCCTTGAGCCTCTGTACTAAATCGAGCAGATCTTGGAAAGAGAAAACCTAGAAGAAAAGAAAAACGTAGCCAGAAAAAAATCTAGAGAATAAAGGAACTTTAAAAATGGGATCGGCCGGTATCTTCCAATGATAGCTAACTTCATGGAGTGTTTACTTGGTGCGGGGAGATTGCTGTGGGTGCTTTATATACTCTACAGTAATGTATTTGAACCCTTGAGCCACCCTCTGAGGTAGCTACTTTTACTACCCCCATTTGACGGAGGAGAGAGTTTAAATTATTGACCCAAAGTCACCCAGCTAAGAAAGAGAGCCAGGAGAGGATCTTCACTGCCTTATAGACCTGTAGAGAGGCAAGTGTTTTCCTGTAGAGAGGAAGATAGGCCGGGAGAGTGAGAACAGAGGCGCCACAGAAAGCTAATATGGAACAAGGCTAGGTTGAGGTCCCCAATCTACGTCCTCCCAGGGCGTGCTGGCATCATCCTGGAAACCTGACTGGGGGCTTGGCAAGTTTAGACTGAGCTTTGGACACCGGTCGGAAATGGTGTGTGGGTGGCAAAGCGGCCATCCCTGCCATCTGGAGAGGGCACCTCCCACTGGGTGTAATGGGTGGAAGGGCCACCCCCCCCCCCAAAGACATGTCCATGTCTCAATCCCTGGAACCTGTGAGTGTGACCTTATTTGGAAAAAGGGTCTTTGTAGATGCAGTTAAGTTAAGGATCTTGATCTGGATTATCCAGGCGGGCCCTAAATCCAGCCACAACGGTCCTCGTAGGAAGAGGAGACACAGACACGAGGGCAGGGCACGTAAAGACGCAGGCAGAGTTGGGAGCAAGCAGCCACAAGTCAAGAGACGCTGATAGTTACCAGAAGCTGGAAGGCACAAGATAAGGAATCTCCCCCTAGAGCTTTGGAAGGGAGCTGGGCCCTGCCAACACCTTGATTTTGGATTTTCAGCCTCCAGAACTATGAGAGAATGAATTTCTCTGGGTTTAAGCCTCCTGGTTTGTGGTAACTTGCTATGGCCACACTAGGAAATTATACGTTAGGGAAAGGACAATCAATTTAATGGACATTGCCCTCATGTCTCCTCAGCATTCCTTTTTCTTTGATCCCCGTTCCAAATCGTCCCTTCCTTGCGAGACGTGCTCACCAACCTCCTGCCGCGTGCTTCTGGTGGCCCATCCTGGCCCCAGACAGAGGGAGGGGCCTGCCATCTAGGACTGGCCAATCAGAGAGCCCCAACTCCTGGGCGGCAGTGATTGGTCCGGGGGTGACTCATGACTCAAGCCTGCCCAATCAGAGCCCTTCCCTGATTTTTGTATTACTAAGCAGGCAAAGGTCATACTTCTTTTTCTGTTGGGGTTGTGAAATTGGTGCGCGAACAATCCAAGCCACCGGGGGTACCTGTACCTGCCGTGTGGAGAAAGCCCATGCACGGTAGGTAGGTAGGAACGAGGCTAAAATGTAAAAGGAAATAGAAGCAAGAAGCCAAGTTCAAGAGTGAGAGAATGCCGGTAGTGTTTAAATTTCTGGATGCTGTCGAACCTAGAGCCAGTTCCACCATTCCTATGGTTTGCGACACGAAGCTTAATGATTCTGCCCAGGCTGGCTGGAGCTGGGTTCTGGCCTTGCTACCGACAGAGCTCACACTAATACAACAGGTTGAGAGCGACTGCCATTTCCCCCAGGCAGAGCAGAGGCATCTGGGAACAAACTTGACTGCACTGCCTACATCTCGTCCTTTTTGAGGGAGGTTTGAGGACAAGATCAAGGGCTGGCAGTGTTACGTGTTGAAGAAAAGAGAAAGAAACATGCTGGAGAAAATAGGTCCCCTCGATTTCCATGGCATCAGTCAGAATGTCCAAGAGACTCAGTGGAAACCATTTCCCAAGCAGAAGAATGTTCGTTCCTGTTTGGCAGATCCCGGAGAAGAGAAGAAAAACAAAAGATGCAGACAGGGAGCCAAGCTGGGGTGGGCACGGAGGCCCCGACCCCCTTTCATAGCCACATGAAGCCACCTATCCATCCAAACACTGGCCCCGGGGATCACAATGACATCTGAAACTTCTTTCAGGCATTTCCTTCCCTTTCAGGTCTCTTTGGGTTCCTCAGCCCAGATGTTGCTAATTTTCCATCTTTTCAAAGCTCTCCGTCGCATTTAAAGTCAGAATGCTTCCTATTCATCGCTTCTGAATTTGAGGGGGAGGAAATCACAGAGGTCAGCAGGCCCTTTAATACAGAAAGTAAATGAGCAAAGCTGTGTGCGAATGTGTGAGTGCGTGCGGGCACACACGTAGCTTGTTATTTCCTGCCTTAATCCACTTTTCAGCTCCACTGTGCAAGGTCACAGGACAGACTCGGGCAGTACCTCTAAGAAAGGTTCCTCACATCTCCTCCAGGAAAGAAGCTTCTTCCCAAAAGTTGCCTTTTGAAGTTCACTGGCTCTGCGCGGCAGCCCTCAACCAAGCTAATTACTGGTCAGCGAGTGGCCACTTTGAACTGGTCACACACCAGAGGCCCTCTGAGGATCTTGTTTGCTGGGTGACTGTTTTCACATGATGCCTCTTCTGTTTACATGTGGCAAACGGCTCCTTCTCTCTCACTTGAGGCAGAGTAGAAAGGAGGCCCTTCCAATGAAAGTGGCCTCACGAAGAAGTGGAGGAAAGCTGGGGCCTACGCTCTTCTGACAAACTTGAACAGCGAGAGGGCTCGTGGAGAAACTAAATTTGGTTGCTGCTATCCATTTAAAGGAAACACTGATTTAGAGAAGGGAGAGCACGAGCAATGAGGGTGAGCCATTGATTTCCTTTCAGCTTAACCACTGAATTTCCAGTGTATTCTTGGTCACCTGCAGAGTTCCCAGTAGAGTCTACATACGGACCCCGCTCCAAACAAGTAGCTTCGAGCGGGTGCTAGAACACAAAGGTAGGAGGGGTCCTCCATTTTCCTTTTTTTTTTTTTTTTAAGTAATAGAGAAAAAGAGGAAACAATAAAGACCAAAACAGGTGATGGGCTCATCCCCGAGGTAACAAATTCCCTATACACGTGACTTGAATTTCTGAACCAAAAATGGAGGTAAGTGGTCTCATGACAAGGAGTATAGATGGGAAAAGTGGGGGAGAATGGCTTCAATTTGTCCCAGAAATTATAGGGTGGTGGCTCTCAGCGGAGGGAAATTTTTAATTTTTTTAAAATGTTTATTTATTTTTGAGAGAGAGAGAGAGACAGAGTGTGAGCAGGGGAGGGGCAGAGAGAGAGGGAGACAAAGAATCGGAAGCAGGCTCCAGGCTTTGAACTGTCAGCACAGAGCCCAACGTGGGCCTCAAACTCACGAACCGTGAGATCATGACCTGAGCCGAAGTCGGACCCTCAACCGATTGAGCCACCCTGGCGCCCTGGCAATTTTGAATTTTATCTATTGGCTAAAGGCCAGGGATACTGCTAAATATCCTACGATACACAGACCAGGCCCCCACCACAAAGAATTATTCAGCAGGGGCATCAGCAGTATCCCTGTTGAGAAACCTTGGCAATGACCAGTCGCACGGCCCAACCTGACCGCCATGGCGTCGGGATGTGCAGTCGTCCCAAGAGCCCAGAAGAGGAGAACCAAAGGCGTGCCGGGCGCTAGAAGTCCCACAGCAAGTTAGCTGTGAGAAGCTGGGCTGCACGGCCATGAGGCATCAGGGCTCGAGTGGGCACTAGAAGGAGCCAGAACTGAAATTTTGGAAGAGCAGATCTCAGGAGATAATGAAGGAGGCCGGTCCAAAAAGGCAAAGTGTGGCGGGCGTGCAGAAGGAGGCAGAGATCGGGAGGCCTCGAGAGCCACAGAAAGAAGGTGTCTCGGTCCTGGGCAGCTTCCTGCTCCCCAAGAGGCCAGGCTGTGCTGGGTTTTCATAAGAAGCCCGGGTCAGCGCGCCAAAGCCCTGCTCTGAGCCGGCGTGAATGGATTCGTGTTTCTCAATACCAGAAGAACTTTGACTCATGCCTCCCAGTTGTATTTCTTGAATACGTAATTCCCCGTCAAGGTTGTGGAAGGAAGCTGTGCTCTCAAACGCGGAGCCGCCCCAAAGACGACAGGTCTGGAGCCAGCTTTGCAGAAGGGCCCAACTTTCCACCAGCCCTGGCCTAACACAGCCCGCGACGCAGGGGCCATTCACGTATCTTAAAGGCTCAGAAAGACCCACTGCGCGTGCGCACGTCACCCAGGGATGCTGCCACGAGGGTGCTGAGCTGCTTTGGTGTCACGCGGCCCTTCTCAGAATACGGCCTTCACGACCAGCAATCACAATGGAACACGGTTCTCAGAATATTTTAACATTGAGACAGAGCGCTCTGTGTCCTTGTTAATTAGCACATCAAGAAACTCCAGGGGCGCCTGGGTGGCTCAGGCGGTTAAGCGGCTGACTTGGCCTCAGGTCATGACCTCGCGGTTCGTGAGTTCGAGCCCCGCGTGGGGCTCTGTGCTGACAGCTCGGAGCCTGGAGCCTGCTTCGGATGCTGTGTCTCCCTCTCTGTCTCTGCCCCTCCCCTGCTCGTGCTCTCTCTCTCTCTCTTAAATATAAACGTTAAAACAAAACAAAACAAAACAAAACAAAAACTCCCGTGCCTGGTTTATGACTTACCTGCCATGTTCATTGGACCCTTTGCGTTTTACGCCCTGTTGGTGGTCCACGGGCCACAGATTGAGAATCTCTGACCCCAAGGTCCCAAACAGAAGCCAAACGGGTTTTCGGAGCAGGATAACAGCTCGTGAAGAGGAAGCAGAAATATTTTCTTATTCTAAAGCTAAGCAATGAACAATGATATATCCCCAAGGCAAATCAGCTCATCAGCTTAGTTCTCACCCTGCGGCACTCGGAGCAAAAGGGAAGACGAGGTAAGCTTTGAGGGAGAACTCGAAGTCTAGAGGAAACTGAAGCAGGAAAACAAGCCTTGGCC